>NW_026559220.1:0-353826 GCF_026930045.1 Uloborus diversus | reverse complement strand
GGCTACGCCATCTCGGGTTGGTCATGTGGCATTTAAAAAATTATAAATACAAAAAATGCACCTTGCCTATTACTGATTTTATTTTAATGAATAATCCATTTAAAATAATTAGGTAGAACCAGATTTTAATACCTCATCCAAGCCGATGTTTCCTGTTGAAGAAAAAAATAAATAAAAATCAGCGTGAATGATTACAAAAAATGAATCTTTGAATTTCCTTTTTAGTGAGCAGGCTAATAAATAGTTTAAACAGCCTATGCAATCAGCAGGTATCGAACCCGCGCCCTTCCGGATACAGGCCCGGGGCCTTACCGGCTACGCCATCTCGGGTTGGTCATGCGCCATATTAAAAATTATAAATACAAAAAATGCACCTTGCATATTACTGATTTTATTTTAATGAATACTCCATTTAAAATAATTAGGTAGAACCAGATTTTAATACCTCATCCAAGCCGATGTTTCCTGTTGAAGAAAAAAATAAATAAAAATCAGCGTGAATGATTAAAAAAAATGAATTTAAAAATTTTCCTTTTTAGTGAGCTGGCTAATAAATAGTTTAAACAGCCAATGCAATCAGCCGGTATCGAACCCGCGACCTTCGTGATACAGGCCCGGTGCCTTACTGGCTACGCCATCCCGGCTTGGTCATGCGCCATATTAAAAATTATAAATACAAAAAATGCACCTTGCCTATTACTGATTTAATTTTAATGAATACTCCATTTAGTATAATTAGGTAGAACCAGATTTTAATACCTCATCCAAGCCGATGTTTCCTGTTGAAGAAAAATATAAATAAAAATCAGCGTGAATGATTAAAAAAAATGAATTTAAAAATTTTCCTTTTTAGTGAGCTGGCTAATAAATAGTTCAAACATCCACTGCAATCAGCCGGTATCGAACCCGCGACTTTCCGGCCACAGGCCCGGGGCCTTTCCGGCTACGCCACCTCGGCATGGTCATACGCCGTATTAAAAATTATAAATACAAAAAATGCACCTTGCCTATTACTGATTTAATTTAATGAATACTCCATTTAGTATAATTAGGTAGAACCAGAGTTTAATACCTCATCCAAGCCGATGTTTCCTGTTGAAGAAAAAAATAAATAAAAATGAATGTGAAGGTTTAATTAAAAAATGAGTCTTTAAATTTCCTTTTTAGTGAGCGGGCTAATAAATAGTTTAAACAGCCTATGCAATCAGCCGGTATCGAACCCGCGACCTTCGTGATACAGGCCCGGGGCCTTACTGGCTACGCCATCCCGGCTTGGTCATGCGCCTTATTAAAAATTATAAATACAAAAAATGCACCTTGCCTATTACTGATTTTATTTTAATGAATAATCCATTTAAAATAATTAGGTAGAACCAAATTTTAATACCTCATCCAAGCCGATGTTTCCTGTTGAAGAAAAAAATAAATAAAAATCAGCGTGAATGATTAAAAAAAATGATTCTTTAAATTTCCTTTTTAGTGAGCGGGCTAATAAATAGTTTAAACAGCCTATGCAATCAGCAGGTATCGAACCCGCGACCTTCCGGATACAGGCCCGGGGCCTTACCGGCTACGCCATCTCGGGTTGGTCATGCGCCATATTAAAAATTATAAATACAAAAAAGGCACCTTGCCTATTACTGATTTAATTTTAATGAATACTCCATTTAAAATAATTAGGTAGAACCAGATTTTAATACCTCATCCAAGCCGATGTTTCCTGTTGAAGAAAAAAAATAAATAAAAATCAGCGTGAATGATTAAAAAAAATGAATTTAAAAATTTTCCTTTTCAGTGAGCTGGCTAATAAAAGTTCAAACATCCACTGCAATCAGCCGGTATCGAACCCGCGACCTTCCGGCCACAGGCCCGGGGCCTTTCCGGCTACGCCACCTCGGCGTGGTCATGCGCCTTATTAAAAATTATAAATACAAAAAATGCACCTTGCCTATTACTGATTTTATTTTAATGAATAATCCATTTAAAATAATTAGTTAGAACCAAATTTTAATACCTCATCCAAGCCGATGTTTCCTGTTGAAGAAAAAAATAAATAAAAATCAGCGTGAATGATTAAAAAAAAATGATTCTTTAAATTTCCTTTTTAGTGAGCGGGCTAATAAATAGTTTAAACAGCCTATGCAATCAGCAGGTATCGAACTCGCGACCTTCCGGATACAGACCCGGGGCCTTACCGGCTACGCCATCTCGGGTTGGTCATGCGGCATTTAAAAAATTATAAATACAAAAAATGCACCTTGCCTATTACTGATTTAATTTTAATGAATACTCCATTTAGAATAATTAGGTAGATCCAGAGTTTAATACCTCATCCAAGCCGATGTTTCCTGTTGAAGAAAAAAATAAATAAAAATGAATGTGAAGGTTTAATTAAAAAATGAATTTCTAAATTTCCTTTTTAGTGAGCTGGCTAATAAATAGTTTAAACAGCCAATGCAATCAGCCGGTATCGAACCCGCGCCCTTCCAGATACAGGCCCGGGGCCTTACCGGCTACGACATCTCGGGTTGGTCATGCGCCATATTAAAAATTATAAATACAAAAAAGGCACCTTGCCTATTACTGATTTAATTTTAATGAATACTCCATTTAAAATAATTACGTAGAACCAGATTTTAATACCTCATCCAAGCCGATGTTTCCTGTTGAAGAAAAAAACATAAAAATCAGCGTGAATGATTAAAAAAAAATGAATTTAAAAATTTTCCTTTTTAGTGAGCTGGCTAATAAAAGTTCAAACATCCACTGCAATCAGCCGGTATCGAACCCGCGACCTTCCGGCCACAGGCCCGGGGCCTTTCCGGCTACGCCACCTCGACGTGGTCATACGCCGTATTAAAAATTATAAATACAAAAAATGCACCTTGCCTATTACTGATTTAATTTAATGAATACTCCATTTAGTATAATTAGGTAGAACCAGCGTTTAATACCTCATCCAAGCCGATGTTTCCTGTTGAAGAAAAAAATAAATAAAAATGAATGTGAAGGTTTAATTAAAAAATGAGTCTTTAAATTTCCTTTTTAGTGAGCGGGTTAATAAATAGTTTAAACAGCCAATGCAATCAGCCGGTATCGAACCCGCGACCTTCGTGATACAGGCCCGGGGCCTTACTGGCTACGCCATCCCGGCTTGGTCATGCGCCTTATTAAAAATTATAAATACAAAAAATGCACCTTGCCTATTACTGATTTTATTTTAATGAATAATCCATTTAAAATAATTAGGTAGAACCAGATTTTAATACCTCATCCAAGCCGATGTTTCCAGTTGAAGAAAAAAATAAATAAAAATCAGCGTGAATGATTAAAAAAAATGAATCTTTAAATTTCCTTTTTAGTGAGCGGGCTAATAAATAGTTTAAACAGCCTATGCAATCAGCAGGTATCGAACCCGCGACCTTCCCGATACAGGCCCGGGACCTTACCGGCTACGCCATCTCGGGTTGGTCATGCGGCATTTAAAAAATTATAAATACAAAAAATGCACCTTGCCTATTACTGATTTAATTTTAATGAATACTCCATTTAGAATAATTAGGTAGAACCAGAGTTTAATACCTCGTCCAAGCCGATGTTTCCTGTTGAAGAAAAAAATAAATAAAAATGAATGTGAAGGTTTAATTAAAAAATGAATTTCTAAATTTCCTTTTTAGTGAGCGGGCTAATAAATTCTTTAAACAGCCAATGCAATCAACTGGTATCGAACTCGCGACCTTCCGGATACAGGCCCGGGGCCTTACCGGCTACGCGATCTCGGCATGGTCATGCGCCATATTAAAAATTATAAATACAAAAAATGCACCTTGCCTATTACTGATTTAATTTTAATGAATACTCCATTTAGAATAATTAGGTAGAACCAGAGTTTAATACCTCATCCAAGCCGATGTTTCCTGTTAAAGAAAAAAATAAATAAAAATCAGCGTGAATGATTAAAAAAAAATGAATCTTTAAATTTCCTTTTTAGTGAGCGGGCTAATAAATAGTTTAAGCAGCCTATGCAATCAGCAGGTATCGAACCCGCGACCTTCCCGATACAGGCCCGGGGCCTTACCGGCTACGCCATCTCGGGTTGATCATGCGGCATTTAAAAAATTATAAATACAAAAAATGCACCTTGCCTATTACTGATTTAATTTTAATGAATACTCCATTTAGAATAATTAGGTAGAACCAGAGTTTAATACATCATCCAAGCCGATGTTTCCTGTTGAAGAAAAAAATAAATAAAAATGAATGTGAAAGTTTAATTAAAAAATGAATTTCTAAATTTCCTTTTTAGTGAGCTGGCTAATAAACTGTCTAAGCAGCCTATGCAATCAGCAGGTATCGAAACCGCGCCCTTCCGGATACAGGCCGGGGCCTTACCGGCTACGCCATCTCGGGTTGGTCATGCGGCATTTAAAAAATTATAAATGCAAAAAATGCACCTTGCCTATTACTGATTTAATTTTAATGAATACTCCATTTAGAATAATTAGGTAGAACCAGAGTTTAATACCTCATCCAAGCCGATGTTTCCTGTTGAAGAAAAAAATAAATAAAAATGAATGTGAAGGTTTAATTAAAAAATGAATTTCTAAATTTCCTTTTTAGTGAGCGGGCTAATAAATAGTTTAATCAGCCAATGCAATCAGCCGGTATCGAAACCGCGACCCTCCGGATACAGGCCCGGGGCCTTACCGGCTACGCCATCTCGGGTTGGGCATGCGCCATATTAAAAATTATAAATACAAAAAATGCACCTTGCCTATTACTGATTTTATTTTAATGAATTCTCCATTTAAAAAAATAAGGTAGAACCAGATTTTAATACCTCATCGAAGCCGATGTTTCCTGTTGAAGAAAAAAATAAATAAAAATCAGCGTGAATGATTAAAGAAAATGAATTTAAAAATTTTCCTTTTTAGTGAGCTGGCTAATAAATAGTTTACACAGCCTATGCAATCAGCAGGTATCGAACCCGCGACCTTCTGGATACAGGCCCGGGGCCTTACCGGCTACGCCATCTTGGGTTGGTCATGCGGCATTTAAAAAATTATAAATACAAAAAATGCACCTTGCCTATTACTGATTTAATTTTAATGAATACTCCATTTAGAATAATTAGGTAGAACCAGAGTTTAATACCTCATCCAAGCCGATGTTTCCTGTTGAAGAAAAAAATAAATAAAAATGAATGTGAAGGTTTAATTAAAAAATGAATTTCAAAATTTCCTTTTTAGTGAGCGGGCTAATAAATAGTTTAAACTGCCTATGCAATCAGCAGGTATCGAACCCGCGACCTTCCGGCCACAGGCCCGGGGCCTTTCCGGCTACGCCACCTCGGCTTGGTCATACGCCGTATTAAAAATTATAAATACAAAAAATGCACCTTGCCTATTACTGATTTAATTTTGATGAATACTCCATTTAAAATAATTAGGTAGAACCAGATTTTAATACCTCATCCAAGCCGATGTTTAATGTTGAAGAAAAAAATAAATAAAAATCAGCGTGAATGATTAAAAAAAATGAATCTTTGAATTTCCTTTTTAGTGAGCGGGCTAATAAATAGTTTAAACAGCCTATGCAATCAGCAGGTATCGAACCCGCGACCTTCCGGATACAGGCCCGGGGCCTTACTGGCTACGCCATCCCGGCTTGGTCATGCGCCTTATTAAAAATTATAAATACAAAAAATGCACCTTGCCTATTACTGATTTAATTTAATGAATACTCCATTTAGTATAATCAGGTAGAACCAGAGTTTAATACCTCATCCAAGCCGATGTTTCCTGTTGAAGAAAAAAATAAATAAAAATGAATGTGAAGGTTTAATTAAAAAATGAGTCTTTAAATGTCCTTTTTAGTGAGCGGGCTAATAAATGGTTTAAACAGCCAATGCAATCAGCCGGTATCGAAACCGCGACCCTCCGGATACAGGCCCGGGGCCTTACCGGCTACGCCATCTCGGGTTGGTCATGCGCCATATTAAAAATTATAAATACAAAAAATGCACCTTGCCTATTACTGATTTAATTTTAATGAATACTCCATTTAAAATAATTAGGTAGAACCAGATTTTAATACCTCATCCAAGCCGATGTTTCCTGTTGAAGAAAAAAATAAATAAAAATCACGTGAATGATTAAAAAAAATGAATTTAAAAATTTTCCTTTTTAGTGAGCTGGCTAATAAATAGTTCAAACAGCCAATGCAATCAGCCGGTATCGAACCCGCGACCTTCCGGATACAGGCCCGGGGCCTTACTGGCTACGCCATCCCGGCTTGGTCATGCGCCATATTAAAAATTATAAATACAAAAAATGCACCTTCCCTATTACTGATTTTATTTTAATGAAAACTCCATTTAAAATAATTAGGTAGAACCAGTCTTTAATACCTCATCCAAGCCGATGTTTCCTGTTGAAGAAAAAAAATAAATAAAAATCAGCGTGAATGATTAAAAAAAATGAATCTTTAAATTTCCTTTTTAGTGAGCGGGCTAATAAATAGTTTAAACAGCCTATGCAATCAGCAGGTATCGAACCCGCGACCTTCCGGATACAGGCCCGGGGCCTTACCTGCTACGCCATCTCGGGTTGGTCATGCGGCATTTAAAAAATTATAAATACAAAAAATGCACCTTGCCTATTACTGATTTCATTTTAATGAATACTCCATTTACAATAATTAGGTAGAACCAGAGTTTAATACCTCATCCAAGCCGATATTTCCTGTTAAAAAAAAAAAAAAATGAATGTGAAGGTTTAATTAAAAAATGAATTTCTAAATTTCCTTTTTAGTGAGCTGGCTAATAAACTGTTTAAACAGCCAATGCAATCAGCAGGTATAGAACCCGCGCCCTTCCGGATACAGGCCCGGGGCCTTTCCGGCTACGCCATCTCGGGTTGGTCATGCGGCATTTAAAAAATTATAAATACAAAAAATGCATCTTGCCTATTACTGATTTAATTTTAATGAATACTCCATTTAGAATAATTAGGTAGAACCAGAGTTTAATACCTCATCCAAGCCGATGTTTCCTGTTGAAGAAAAAAATAAATAAAAATCAGCGTGAATGATTAAAAAAAAATGAATCTTTAAATTTCCTTTTCTTTAAGCTGGCTGATAAATAGTTTAAACAGTCAATGCAATCAGCCGGTATCGAACCCGCGACCTTCCGGATACAGGCCCGGGACCTTACCGGCTACGCCATCTCGGCTTGGTCATGCGCCGTATTAAAAATTACAAATACAAAAAATGCACCTTGCCTATTACTGATTTAATTTAATGAATACTCCATTTAGTATAATTAGGTAGAACCAGAGTCTAATACCTCATCCAAGCCGATGTTTCCTGTTGAAGAAAAAAATAAATAAAAATGAATGTGAAGGTTTAATTAAAAAATGAGTCTTTAAATGTCCTTTTTAGTAAACGGGCTAATAAATAGTTTAAACAGCCAATGCAATCAGCCGGTATCGAAACCGCGACCTTCCGGATACAGGCCCGGGGCCTTACCGGCTACGCCATCTCGGGTTGGTCATGCGCCATATTAAAAATTATAAATACAAAAAATGCACCTTGCCTATTACTGATTTAATTTAATGAATACTCCATTTAGTATAATTAGGTAGAACCAGAGTTTAATACCTCATCCAAGACGATGTTTCCTGTTGAAGAAAAAAATAAATAAAAATGAATGTGAATGATTAAAAAGAAATGAATCTTTAAATGTCCTTTTTAGTGAGCGGGCTAATAAATAGTTCAAACAGCCAATGCAATCAGCCGGTATCGAAACCGCGACCTTCCGGATACAGGCCCGGGGCCTTACCGGCTACGCCATCTCGGGTTGGTCTTGCGCCATATTAAAAATTATAAATACAAAAAATGCACCTTGCCTATTACTGATTTTATTTTAATGAATACTCCATTTAAAATAATTAGGTAGAACCAGATTTTAATACCTCATCCAAGCCGATGTTTCCTGTTGAAGAAAAAAATAAATAAAAATCAGCGTGAATGATTAAAAAAAAATGAATTTAAAAATTTTCCTTTTTAGTGAGCTGGCTAATAAATAGTTCAAACAGCCAATGCAATCAGCCGGTTTCGAACCCGCGACCTTCGTGATACAGGCCCGGGGCCTTACTGGCTACGCCATCCCGGCTTGGTCATGCGCCATATTAAAAATTATAAATACAAAAAATGCACCTTGCTTATTACTGATTTTATTTTAATGAATACTCCATTTAAAATAATTAGGTATAACCAGATTTTAATACCTCATCCAAGCCGATGTTTCCTGTTGAAGAAAAAATAAATAAAAATTAACGTGAATGATTAAAAAAAATTGAATTTGTAAGTTTCCTTTTTAGTGAGCTGGCTAATAAATAGTTTAAATAGCCAATGCAATCAACTGGTATCGAACCCGCGACCTTCCCTATACAGTCCGGGGCCTTACCGACTACGCCATCTCGGCGTGGTCATGCGCCGTATTAAAAATTATAAATACAAAAAATGCACCTTGCCTATTACTGATTTCATTTTAATGAATACTCCATTTAGAATAATTAGGTAGAACCAGAGTTTAATACCTCATCCAAACCGATGTTTAATGTTGAAGAAAAAAATAAATAAAAATGAATGTGAAGGTTTAATTAAAAAATGAATTTTTAAATTTCCTTTTTAGTGAGCTGGCAAATAAATATTTTAAACAGCCAGCGCAATCAGCCGGTATCGAACCCACGACCTTCCGGACAGGCCCGGGGCCTTACCGGTTACGCCATCCCGGCATGGTATTAAAATTATAAATACAAAAAATGCACCTTGCCTATTACTGATTTAATTTAATGAATACTCCATTTTGAATAATTAGGTAGAACCAGAGTTTAATACCTCATCCAAGCCGATGTTTCCTGTTGAAGAAAAAATAAATAAAAATGAATGTGACGTTTTAATTAAAAAATGAATTTATAAATTTCCTTTTTAGCGAGCTGGCTAATAAATAGTTTAAACATCCAATGCACTCAGCCGGTACCGAGCCCGCGACCTTCCGGATACAGGCCCGGGGCCTTACCGGCTACGCCATCTCGGGTTGGTCATGCGGCATTTAAAAAATTATAAATACAAAAAATGCACCTTGCCTATTACTGATTTAATTTTAATGAATACCCCATTTAGAATAATTAGGTAGAACCAGAGTTTAATACCTCATCCAAGCCGATGTTTCCTGTTGAAGAAAAAAAAATTAAGAAAAAAAAAATATGATTGATAAAAAAATAAAACAATACATTTCTCTTCTAGTAGGGCTAATAAATATTGCAACAGGCGAAAGCAATTAGTCGGGACCGAACCAGACCTTTCGTTTACAGGTCCGTCGCCTTACCAGTTGAGCCGTCTCGGCATCGGCTGCCTTCGTGGTTAAAATTATAAATAGAAAAAATGCACCTTGCCTATTACTGATTTAATTTTAATGAAAACTGCATTTGAAATATTTAGGTAGAACCAGTTTAATACCTCATCCAAATCAATGTTACCCACTGAAGAAAAAAAAAACAATGGGATTGATAAACATTTTGAATTTATAATATTCTTTTTTAGTGAGCCGACTAATAAATGGTGTAAACAGCCAATGCAATCAGTCGGAATCAACCAAGACTTTTCGGTTACAGACCCGGCGCCGTACCGGTTGAGCCAACCCGGATTCGTCAAGCGACGTATTAAAAGTTATAAATACAAAAAAAATGCACCCTTCCAAATTACTGATTTAATTTTAATGAAATCGGCATTTAGAATAATTAGGTAAAACCAGTGTTCAATACCTCATACAAGCCGATGTTTCCCGTTGAAGGAAAAAAAATAAAAGAAAAAATTAGATTGATAAAGAAATAAAATTATAAATTTCTTTTCTAGTGAGGCGGCTAATAAATGGTGTAAGAGGCAATGCAATCAGATGGGATCGAACCCGAGCCCTTTCTGTTACGGGCCCGGCTAAATCGAGAGAGGATATGACTGTGTTAAGACTGGTTAAAATTAACAGAAAAATGAGCAGCATGATGTTTTGCGAATTTCCTTTCTTTGATTGAAAATTTGGTTTAGAACACAGAAGGGAAGTTTCCAAGGAGTATGGGAAGTACCTTTCTCAAAGACACATATATTTTTTTACTCTCGCTGGTAGGGACCCAACAATGGTTACATATTTGGGGGGGGGGGGGTCACATTTTTGCTTGTTTGTTTAGTGTTATTGGTGTGTGTTTCATTATTTTTTTCACAATTGCTTTTACGCTTATTCTTTATCATCATTGCATCGCTCATTTGGATGAAGAGTGCCACCATACTGTTAGGAACTGAAGTGAAGAGAATTCCCTGTGAATGATGATTGTGTTGCACGATAAATCGTTAGAACACTGTAAAATTAAATTGATTTTAGTCGGTGTTTGAAAAATGTGCTGTATTGCATAGAGATTTTGGCTCTGTAGTGATCTTATCGGATTCTAGCACCCTACATTGATTAATGCAATCCTGACAAAGTAATTAATAGTTGGAATGTGAGTCTGTTTTCAACAATACGAAGAATCGAAATTTTCTTTAAGAAAAGTAAGTGTGCTGTGCTCTCCAGTGGTCAATATTAAAACAAAAAAAAAAAAAAAAAAATCTGTCATTATTTTCCAGAGAAGATAACGTCCTTTAAATGCCTTGAAGCGAAAAAAAAAAAAAATTTGTATTGTAGCACTCTTCTTCCAAGCTTCCCTGAGCGATATTCCTGTTTTGTCTTTGAATCAGGGGGATTTTGAAGATTGTTGCGTTACTTAAACCTCAACAATTTTTTTTGTCTCGACCAAAAGTCAAACGTTTTTGCAGGTAAATGAAATATCATTCAGGCTCTTATGATAGAAACTAGAATTAAATTTTAATTATTCATAAACAAAAATCATATTAATTGTTTAATGGGTCAAATGAGTATCATACGTATTTGATACTACTGAAGTAGAAAAATGAAAATTAGTATAAACACAAATCTTTTTTTTTTTAAGAACAGGCGAATATTATGCAGTTATTAATATTAATTTGTTGAGAACTTTTGGAAAAGGATTCATTCAAAATTATCATTTCTGTTTTATAGCAACCATTCGTCCGGAGAAAAAATACTGCCTCCATCTAACTCTCACATTCTGATTACAATTTATCTCGACAACCTAAAAGACTTTAGCGTCACTTACCTTTTACTTACCAGAGGATGTGGGAAAGCAATCGTCCTTTTCCTCGGCCCAGTGCTTGAGTTCCGCTTTATTTTATTTAAAAATAAAATACATACTTAACACATATTTAAACAAAAAACAATAATACAATAAATTCCTTGGACCTTGGTCACTATTTTAAGTATTTCAATTTTTGATTTCTTGACAATAAATTCTCTAACTTGTTTTAAAAAAGCAGTTCCTGTTCATACACAGTAGCTTTTGCGCTCAGCATTTACTCTTAACTAGCACGAAGACGCATGAAACGACTTCAGTGAATATTTCATAATCAGTCAGAAGGGACTTTGCAGAACATGGATAAAAGTTTTGTGGGGCTCTTTGGATGTTTTCTTTCCATCAGCAAAAAAGAAAAGAAATGGCGGGTGTGCCCCGTCACAAGATGTTTCAAACCACGACTATGCGATCACTGCTGGTCTTCATAGTTGAATGTCAATCTTTCGTCGGACCAGAGGCAGGGATGTTAAATGCAACTGGTTACACTGCAGCCGAAAAACGTTTTCAGGGTGGAACTCTTTCATCATCATCAGTCACTAAAGAAAAAAAAAACCATTAATACAATGAAAAACAAAAGAAAAGTTTGAATACTATTGTAATCATGCATTATACACCTAAGTACAATTTTCGAATAGTAGTCGTCTTCCATATCACGGTAGCAGACTATTTTTTTAGCGCTCTGCGATGCAGCTTAAAAATTCGAAAAGGGTCTGCAAGATAAACCGACATCAAATTAATTAAATTTTGTATTTTTCTCGTCTTTCAACTCAAATATAAATGAGGTCTTCCAACAACGAGCATCAAGTTACATGAGCTACACTATACACCAATAAGAAAATCAGAGCTTTGTAAGCAGCTGGATATCTCAACAAACTTCCTAGTAAACACATCTAGATATCGTTGCGAGTTTTGCAGTAATCTTGATCAGGAGTAACATAACTAATCGTAAAAAGACATATGGACGAACACCCGCTTCTTAAAGCCTGCTTAACTTTCTCTGCCGTTAATAGTAACTAACTAGACGTGTGTATGCGTGTAGGCGTGTGTGCATGTGTGCAGTCGTATATGTATGTATATAGACGTGTTTAGGCATGTGTGTGCTAGCGTGTATGTGTGCAGGCGTGTGTGCGAATGTGTGAAGGTGTGTGGTGAGCAGGCGTGCATGTATGTATGCAGATGTGTACGCGCATTCGTGAAGGTGTTTGCGTGCTTGTGCGTGTGTGTGTGTAGACGTGTTCAGACAAGTGTGTGCTGGCGTGTATGTGTGCAGCCATGTTTGTTATCGTGTGAGTATCCAGGCAAAGTGTGCGATTGTGTAAAGGTGTGTGATGAGCAGGCGTGCTTGTATACATGCATGTGTTCGCATTTGTGTAGGTGTTTGTCTGTGTGTAGATGTGTGTAGGCTTGCCTGAGTGTGTGCAGACATGTGTATCCGCAGAGGGGCAATTGTGTGTGTAAGCGTATTCGTGTGAGTTCAGACGTATGAGCAGGCGTGTGTATGCGTGTAGGCGAGTGTTTATGTGTGCAAGCGTGGCGTGCATGCCTGCAGGCGTGTGTGTTTGCAAGCATGCCTGTGTGCAGGCGGGTGTGAGCATGTGTGCGGTGAGCAGGCATGAACGTATGCAGGCATATGCGTGTATTTGTGTAGGTACATTCATGCTTGTTTTTATAGATGTGTATAGGTGTGTGTGTGTGTAGACGTAATCAGAAAGTAGTGAAATGATCTTTTTTACTTAGTGTTTAAAATTTCTTTTACCTTATGGTTTACATTTTGAACCAAATGTCAAAACATGACACTTTATATATGACACGTGTTATATTTTTAGAGTGGTATTTTGCGATCGTATTAAGCTTTTTCGTTGATTACTGATCTTTTGAATAAAGCTCACATAATGAGAATCGTCGAAAAAGAAGTTTAATGCAAGTTTTCTCAAAAACTAGAAAAACTGCCTCTTTCGTAATAACATTCTCAAAGTGTACTGATGAAATTTTTTAATGGATGTACTGTACCTCTTTGGGTTTTGTCTTTGTTGTGGTGACCAGAGTGATAATCGTAAATACGAAGACCATAGTTTACGACCGTAAGGTAGCGGGCTATGGCTTTCGCATATAGCTATAATCTACATCACACTTTATCTTTATTATAATTATAAAGTAAGTAATTCGAATATATAATAGCTTGAAACCTTACGGGGTTACAAGTTATAAGGCACCACTTTACAGTTCAACAGATGAAGCTGTGATTCTCGGGTCCTTTTGAAAAGAAAGAAAGAATTTATCTAGTGGTTCACCTTAAGCCACTAGCTTAGAAAGAACAGAGAGCCGATAAAAGAGGTGATGAGGCTTTTTTTATAACTTGACAAATGCAATGAATCCACTTATAAGTGGTCCATAATACAAATTGTGAGGGTTCACACTTAAAAACCGTAATCTTTGGAGTGTATAGTATGACTCTGATAAGCTAAAGCTTAACCTCCAGTTCAGGTTTTGTAAAATCAACATGAAGAAAATAATTGACGGAGCCATGGATCTTTGTCAAGAATATATGCAAATCTATTTTTAATCATACATAAAAATCTCAGCAGCATCTTGCTTCTCCTTCATACAAAGGGACGCTAAACTAGAAAGCAGCATTGCCAAACAAGTAATTGAAAGAACTTAAGTGAAATATGATGCCAAATGACGTTGAACTTATACAGAGTGTTCCGTTTTAACCTGCAAGACCTCTATTTTTGAAACCGTTAGTTCTAGATACATATACTTCAAATTGCGAAAATGTTCAAAATCGGTTGCAGAGTTAATGTATTGAAAGTTTGAAGCAAAAATAAAAACGCGTCAAAAAATACAAAATTTAACTTTTTATACTGGCCCTAGAAACTCTAACTTACATTTCGGGAAATAATCTCCATTGAAAGATATTTCTAACACATAAAATTTGACATTTGTGCGACCAAAACTCAAAGAGACATTCAAATTCAAAGTTTTAAGTAACCATTTAGAAGATGAGATTTGAACTTACCGCCGTTTTATAAGAATGACAGGTTGTTGAAGTAAAAACAACAAAGCATTTATATTTTCCATTGCTTTTCAAAAATAAATGCAAACTTTACGCCATGATACGCAAAAACACACTACAACACCGCAATCAATTTCAAAATCCACTCTACGCACATACATAATTTTAAACCCTTGTTAAATGCTATATTTTCTTCCAAAAGGTGTTCCTGACGGCGAGTGTAAAGTGGTATACATCACAATACGCTGCGTTTCATATCTCGGTCAATATTGGTCGTAGTAATGTCAAACATTTTGTGCTGGAATTATTTTTATGGAGATTATTTCCCTGAACATAAGTTAAGGAACCTAGGGCATGTACAAAAAGTTAAATTTTGTATTTTTTGACTTATTTTTAGTTTTACTTCAAACTTACAATACATTAAATCTGCATCTGATTTTGAACTTTTTTGCAATTGCAAGTGTACATCTAGGACTAAGTGTTGTCAAAATAAAGGTCTTTCAGGTTAAAATGGAATACCATGTATATATATATATATATATAGAGAGAGAGAGAAGGATTGTAAGGATCAATCTCCCTCCCGAAAAGATAAATCTAGTTGCGCTAATAGCTCCGGCTGAAAACAAACTTAAACGGAACATTGGAGTTACTTTTTCGCATTTAAGTTGAAAGGATTTCTGAGAGTAAACACTTGGCCATTCGGAAAATTAAGCAGTCTACCTGGGGGCCGTGGTAGCCTGATCGGTAGGGCATTGGACTCGGGGCCGGAGGGGCTCGGGTTCGATCCCCGCTGGTCGAAGACCCACCGTCGTCATTAAAGGGGACTGGGCGACGTTAAATATGCTCGTGGTCTCAATGTCCTCCAAGTGAAACGATACCTCTGGGGGTGCTAGTACCAGGTAGCTATTAGCTCTTGACCTAGTTCTAAATTCTCATTAACTGTTCGATCCGGTGATGGTGCTACCATCTATCGGTATATAAAATAATGGAGGCAAGGCACTAGTATGCAGACCTCGACATAAATACAGTTGTAGTCAGTTGTGACTCTTAAATAGAAAATAGAAATAGAAATAGAAGCAGTCTACCTTTTCACACAAGTGTCTATTCAACAATGTTTTCTGTTGAATAAACAGTTGTGTCAAAAGGTAGGCAACTCGAGTTGCTATCGCCCTCCTGAGAGCGTTCACACATGTTCTATATGGTTGGAGTCTAGAGATATGCTTGCCAATCCATCGAGTGAATATCCTCCCCTTCCAGAAATTTGTCGACCAGAAGAGCTGTATGGGGTCTTGAGTTAACATCCATTAAAACTTACTCGGGGCTAACAGCGCCCCTCAAGTGTTGATCATAGGGCTCCAAGACCACATCCCTATACCTCAAAACTGTCACAGAGCCTCCTCTCAAAGACATGGAGAGGTTTGCGGCCATCCAACATGCCTCCCCAGACCGTCAAACCACCACCGCCATGATGCTCGATTTCGCCGATATTGGAGGGTAGGTAGCAGGTTCCTGCTTCTATACATGTAAACTTAGGACAAGAATAGCCGTTTAGAATGAAGCGGGGATCGCTATTCGTTTTCCAATATCTGCGAAATCGACCATTATGGAGGAGGAGGATTGACGGTCTCGGCAAGAATCATGTTGGATGACCGCACACCCCTCCATGTCTTTGAGATGGCTCTGTGACTGTTGCGAGATATAGGGATGTGGTCTTGGAGCCCTATGATCAACTCTTGATCGCTGTTACCCCGAGTAAGTTTTAATGGATGTTAACACAAGACCCCATACAACTCTTCTGGTCGATAAATTTCTGGAAGGGGAGGATATTAACTGGAAGGATTGGCCAAGCAGATCTCTAGACTCCAATCCTGTAGAACGTGTCTGGAACGCTCTCTGGAGGGTAATAGCAACTCGCAACAACCCTCCGGGGACCATTCATAGCCGGAACGGCGTAGTCGTAACGGCGTTGTTGTACGAGTTGAAATAATTACTTAAGGATACCATAAACTGCTTTATTTCAAGTATGGAGTCACACTGCGAGGCCTGTATGCCTGTTAGACTGGAAAGTACCCCTTATTAACCCATTTTTTCGTTCAATTTTGTAACCGCTGTTTCATTCCATCCGACTTTAACGAGTGTTATTTATGATCATAATTGCGTATTTTAAATTTTAGATGGTTATTTGTTTTGTATTGTTTCAATGTATGTACATATCAAATTTCATTAAAATCGGTCCAGTAGTTCTGAAAATAATTGACCAAATCTGAAAATTCTCTTAATTTCTTACACCAGTGCAGTTCAATCATAAGAGAAAAAAAATATCCTTGACTGGAAATGTTACGATATTTTGCAAACGTGTTAAGCAAAGAGAAGTTTGTATAAATCATTACAATAAACTCCTAATTATACGTAGGCGGATTTTGTTATTGCAGATTTGCTTAAGTTTCCTTGGTCACCGAAAACTGAATAATTGAAACCCGATTCTTACATCTACATTCATTGCGCCTGTAAACCAGTGACCTGGCCAATTTTTGTTCGAAAAAGTTCTCTTCCTTTATATGTTTTCGGTGTAACCTAACTTGATTTGATTTTATTGATCTGTTGTCATGATTTGCTGCGTCCATTTACAATAATAGAAGGGTTTTCTTTGTCTTTTTTTTTGCTTTTACGTACATTCTCTACATCGTACAGTTATTGTTTTTAGTGTACTACGTTGTTATCTAGTATCGTCACTGGAAAGTTTCAATGTCTGTCAGTGGTCCTGATTTTTTTTTGCTCTTGCATGTTTTTCTATGCTTGTTTTTTTTTAGCTATTGCTTCAATCGAATATTCACGAAATTTGTTTATCCATTATTACCATGGTTGCCTGTTCCGTAAAAAATCGGGAGTTTACTGTGCATGCGTAATATTCTATTTGCTATTTTAAGCAATTGTTGCAACTACCTTCCTCTAAATTACGAAATGTAATATTAATTGCGTGTTTAATTTACACCTCCGATAATGAAATTCTCACACTGATTCAACCAGGCAAAACTCACAAAAGAGGAGCTGCAGTCTCTGGCTGATGGTGTCTGAAAAGGTAAAGCATAGATAGATCCACTTGCCTACAATGTGATCTGAACAATGAGATATCTCTGCCTTGTCTGAGCAAAATGGAATCGGTTTGCCTCTTTAGCTACTTTCTCACGCCACCGCAAGGTGGCGTAGTCAAGTTCTAGAAAAAAATAATATCCTTCAAAATTTTCATATCAAAACATTAAAAAGTATCAATCTTCTAAAATTTCATATTTTTCTTTCTGTCTATGTAAGAAAGACCGAGTATTTCCGGTGAATCATTGGTGAAAGTCGACATTTTCCAATTTCAGTCGGTCACGGTGACAAACACACTAGGTAACGGCACCAGCAATAGACATGCTTAAGACATCGCTTTCATGTTAACTCAATTTTCCTAGCCTTTTAATGTATTTATTTATTTTTTTTTAATTATTTTTCTCTCATGCAACTGCATCTCAACTCACGTTAGGCTGGTTCTGGATCCACTGTATTAGTTATTTTTTTATTTTATTTGCTAAGTTTCGAAAAAGATCCGACCCCCAGTAACAGAAACGGCAATTCTGATGATACCCAGTAACAGATAGGATGAAGACAGGATGGGTAATGGGCAGAATTTCCATATTTCTCTTCAAAATGCGCAAAAGTTTTTTATTTTTAGATACAAAAGGTTATTAAATTCTAATGAACATAAAACACCGGCATACCTGGTGGTAGCTGTTCATAACGTTCCACCACTGCCTTGAAAATACCAAGTGTCTCATATCTTTATCACTCTGATAAACGGTAGATGGCTGCACTGTATTCATAGGTCGCAGCAGCATATGTTTCACCCGCCTAAATTTAATATTATTTAAATCCAAACTTACGACAGTCTGTTACTAGTGCCGTCACCCTACACGTAATATTCATTTGTACATCTTTTTGCTTACTACATTTCTGATACAGATGAATAGGAGCAAGAAGTTCCTTGGTGCCAGCTACTCCTCCTTTCTGGGGAAAGTTGCTTCTTGGAGCAGCTTGCCCCCCCCCCCCCCCCCCTAAAAGGACAACTCGCCCCATACGCACATGCCCTTGAAAAACCAAATTATCGGTTAGATAAAAAAACGTTAATTGTTTCAGCATTGTATTTTAAGATGCACAATCGAAATTTTATACAAATACCAAAGAACTAACAGTATCATTTAAAGTTCGTAAAAAAGACCAAATAGTTCAAAAACAAAAGTACAGTGAAACCTGTGTAAGTTGACCACTCGCGGTGCAGTACTTTGGCGGTCAACTTAGACAGGTGGTCAACTTATAAAGGGCGGTAATAATTTATTTTATTTTACTTTTTTTTTTTTTGGTCATTTCTTGCACCATGTATTCATTTTTTGAGGAATTCACCCTTACTCTTTCTGTTTAACTCACTTACATTGTTTAACATTATTGAAAGTGAAACAATAATTAAAAATACTATTCAAATAATTTTGCTAGTTTTTCCTTGTTCATAAATATATTAGACACTTTAGTTTTAGAAATTCCATATGTGCCAGCTAATATTCTCTGGCTTTTTCCATTTTCCATTTTAATATTTCATACTTTTTATTAATCTCAAGTTCAGCTAACTTTCTTTTTGAAGCCTTTTTATGTAAAACTTATAGCACAAAGAGCAACAAGCTCGACTCTCCCAGTTCATAAAGGCAAAATCAAAATATCCTATCTCTTATCCCTTGCACCAGAAACATGTAACTTTACTCATTAGCAAGCCCAGATCTGCGTACCCGCAGTGCGATAGGCCCGCGTCCTTAAAGGGGCTAACGGCCCTAGAAATTGAAGAAAAAATAGAAAAAAAAACTATCACTAAGACTTATTTACTTTACTAATAGACACTGCTGGTCACTAGGGAGAGGGCCTACATATTTTGTTGCAAAGGAATCAAAATGTACAAGATCTCTTTTTAGCACAATTCCTGTGTTGTCACAACATATTGCAACCGAAAGGAAAGACTGAACTTTTCTACTGACACCTAT
Source organism: Uloborus diversus (assembly GCF_026930045.1). NCBI lineage: Eukaryota > Metazoa > Arthropoda > Arachnida > Araneae > Uloboridae > Uloborus > Uloborus diversus. Next base: position 334,489 of record NW_026559220.1, on the reverse strand, counting down.
TTTCATTGAACAGAGTACAAAAAGCAATCTCAAATAGAACAACAAATGAAAAACAAGTTTGGAGAATAAAGAGCAGTATTAAGCTTTATGCTGCTGTTTAGTTAGTAAAATGCTGTTCTGTCATCAAAGCATTAAAAACATTCTTGGAAAGCTATGAAAAAAAAAATAATAATAATAAATAAATAAATAATAAAATAATTTGCTGAAGAAAGTAAAAAAAAATAAACCAAGTGGTCAACTTACAAAGGGTTTTTTACAGTACTCCAAACCAAATTTGGCGAACATTAGTGGTCAAGATAGACAGGTGGTCAAGATAGAGAGGTGGTCAAGTTACAGAGGTTTTCCTGCATTAAATGAGATAGGACTAATTCCGTTCCTGACAAAAGCGATCAACATAGACAGGTGGTCAACTAACAAGGGTGGTCAACTTTACAGGTTTTACTGTATTTAGAAAATTAGCTAAGCGATGCACGTGCTTTGCTTTTAATATATTGCCCGCCACTAGCCCAACTAAAACGACTCCCATTTGAGTGCTGCAGCCATTTTTTATTACTTTTTTTATTTCATTTTATTTCATCATGTATTAACTAAACATATTTAGCTATTTTCTTCATCGATTTATTTCAATGGGAACAATTAACCCGCGAAAAATTCAGCCCCGCTCTCCCCTACTTAAATAGTAAGGGTTTTTTTTTTTTACAATTTTTATTCATACTTTGGGACATCTGACAGTAAATTATCTATTGTTTCTCCAGTTAAAGACCGTTGTTACCAAATAGTTGTTTAACCTTTAACGATATCTAAGTTAAACATTGGTATTTTTTAATAGTATTTTTTCATAATTTGATCAGAAATTTAAAGACAAAAAACATGTGTTAAACTGTTTTGAAAAAATCCCTCATTTAAGGGAAAATACTACTGCTGAAAAAGTAATTTTAAAAGGCAATCGAGGCTGCTTGGATCCCCATAGAATGAAGTGTGTTACTCTTGCTCACTCAATACTATCAGCAGCGAGACTGCGCTCGATGATGCAAGCTCGCAATGAGTGGAATGAATTGATTAACGGAATGAAGTTTTATAGTCGATACAATTCTGAGAAGGAATGGTCGCTTGTTTGTGTTGGAATCAAAAATTAAGATCAATAAAAAGATAAGGAAAACGATAAGCAACAATAAATAAATAAATAAATAAAAAAGCTTACATTTAGAGTTCACAATCGGGACTTTTAATTTAAACATTCTTTCAACCAAGGTTTAAGTCTATTCGTTCTTAAAAAAACATAACGGCGGTTACAAAATAAAAGATCTATATGTAACTATATAAATTTGGAAACTTCGGAGATGAAAAGAAGATGTGGAATCAAATATAATTCGTCGAAGATCCAGCGAAGACTCCATGTTCTGTAGTGCTGCCATCTATGTTTATTAAAAATTACTGGTAATCACAGCCGTATTTCTTTGCAAGCTGCGGTCTGCCGTATGCAGGTAAACGGCAGAATCTGCATAGGATTTAATTTATCTATTCAATTTTTTAACTTCATTAATTTCCGACGGATGCAGTAACCTGTTAAAAAAAACCGTTAAAAGATTCTTTTTAATCCCATAATAGACGTAACATTGTTCCATCAGTAACGGACACATCCCACTTAACGTAATCTGTATATGTCAAACTGAGGTTGACATACTACGTCAGATAAATGCAAATGTCACTGTCAGATAAATGCAAATTTTGACTTCGCTTTAAATGCAACATGCTAAAATTGTATTCCCCGAGAAACCACGAGACGTTGTAGAGAGGTTAAAGCGCGACATTCAAAATAATGAATGTATGACTAATAACTGTCCTAACAAATGCAGATTTCCTAACTTTTGAGTGGGGATTGTGAATCTGCTACGAATGAAGAATCGAGTGTTCCATAAATCATTCTGTATGAAGTTAAAATCGATGAGCAAATGAAATGCTATCAATTGGAGAAAACTGGAGAAAACAATCGTATTAGCAAAGTACGGTACGAAGGCACAGTGGAAAGTGGCATTGTTGTCCTAAAAATATTATTGCCTAAGCTCTTGTTTCATTTGTACATCCTCATATAAATAATAGCCGATGATCGAGTAACCCGCTTGTTTCAACAATGAAACTCGCGCCACGGCATAAACATTTGATAATATGTTTTGGTAATATTTAACATGCAGAGACAATCTTTATTGCGACAAGGCTGAACTCGATCCGATCACTTAACTGTTTTACTGGTGTGTCATTTCAGGAGAAAAAAGAAACGAAAAAGTGGTCAACAATGAACGCGACCTACCGGAGTTTAGGGATAATCCGCAGGAGTTAGGGTTACATCTCAACTATCAAAATATCACCAAACAGGCAATGGCTTCATTCAAATGTAGAAGCAATTTTCACTCGCCATACCTTAAGGGGAACTTTTTAGTTATAGATAAACAAGGTGAGTATAGCACAAAATCAATTGATCAAATTAAAACGGATTCCTCAAGAGCTTTGGTTCAAACTTACTTTTCAGAAAAACTAATTGCATGCGAGTATGAGGTGCAAGGGGCCTATTGGTCAAATGACAAGATTACGATTTCTACAGTAGCAATCAAACATCAGAACCTAATGAAATAATAAGTAATATGTTCTGACTGCGTACAACATGATGAATGCGCTGTACATCTTTTTCTACAGAAGATTGTTGAAGATGTTATGTCCTCGCATCGTGGAAGTGATATCTCTCAGATGAAGCAGGTTAAACACTAGACAGGAATTCATTTCATGCAATGTCCTCTTCATGGAAGAAGTAAAAGTTTCTTTACCACTTCTCAAGGCAAAGGACCGGTGAACGGAAGTGGTAAACTGAAAGACGATTGTTTGGGAGGAAAAAGCACATTGTCATATCGTAAATGACGTCAAAAATTGTGTCAAATGTTCAAATGCTGTATGCAAGACGGTAGCAGTCATCTTTATTCCTAAATTCAAAGTTCTCGGAACAGAGAAAAAACTTGAAGGAAGATTAATTGGAATAGATGCAATACCTTACCCATTCAGTACATTGCAAGACCGAAGGCAAGTACGACATAACAAATGACAAAACTCAGTACTAAAACAGGAAAATCGAAATCCATGCAAATTGAATTCAAACCTATACAGAGCCGGCAACATTAGGTTTGCAATCGAAACCCTGGCGGACTAATGGGGAAGTTTCAACCATTAGTAAATGAGAAATAAAATAACAGTACGTACTGAACATTCATTAGACAGAAAGGAATGACTGCCATTTAAATATGGCTTCACTTAGCATAAACTGCAATGAGCTGAAATTAACTACTAAATACACTTATAAAAGAACTGCTCTTATGGTTTATTTAGAATCAGCTGGGAGAGTAAACTGAAGGCTTTAAAACTAAATATAAGTCACTTACAGTTCAACATTTTAGAACTGATACGTCGGTTACAACAGGTGCTTGTATAAAAATACAACTTGCCCCTCTTTTATTTAATTTATTACACTCATGCAAAGTGATATATTGTTATCAAACTCTTATTTTTTTAAATATATTATTGAAAATTATTTTGCATGTATAGTTTCAGAAATCTTTGAAGATTTTCTGAAGGCTATAATACGATCCTTATTAGTGAGATACGTCTATTAATAAGTCAAAAAAAAAAAAAAAACACTGATTTTTAAAAAAAAATAAATTTTAATTGCATGACGTAGACGTAGGGTCCTTGTTCTTCAAAAGTGGAAGCAATGAAACATGGATTTACGGTATTTGAAGCCTTTGGAGGTTCCAATGCACCAAGTGATACGTCTATTACGGTGGAATTGCCCAGTTGTCACTTGCAATAGGAATGAATATATTAAGGAGGACTCTTGATTTTCATTTGGGGTAGATAAAAGGACTAAGACCTGCCTAACTGTGCCCAGGGTTTGTTGCCCGTCGTCAATTTATCATTTATATATTTAGCCAGTTGTGTAAATTAATGTGTTTTTTCGTTTAAAAACAACTTCGTTTGTGGTGAAATTCTTGTAATTATACAATACATGTGAAGTGATTTTAAAAGAAAATATGACATGATTGATGTAAATTTGGATTCTAATGTTACTTGTTTCCGTGCCCCTGTTAACGAAATGTGAGGTCTCAAAAGGATGCAAAATTTTAGGAAAATTCACCTAATTTAGCGAGTTTTGGTGAAAAGTGGAATAGATCTTTCACACGCTTTGCATCTGAATGATGTGCCACATGCAGACGACGAAATTGTCGACGAAATATTGGCAAATTTAATTTCTCACCCAGTCTTTGAATTTGGCGCTTCGCTTAACATCTTGGCAGGCTTTAAGACCTTCTATCTCGAAAACGGGGTACGAGGGCAATTAACTTTTGATCGAGGGCAAAAATGTGTCAATATGCTCTTTCTATTGGTACCTATAAAAATAATATTTTTAGATTGTTTATTTTTGCTAGGATGCTTAGAAAATAATAGGAAGTATTGAAATTAATCCAGCTTTTAAAGCTCCTTTCTGGATAGTTTTCATTATGAATATGTTTTCTTTTTTTCCTCCACTTATTAATTTATTTACTTTGCTGATTGAACATGGGGTTCAACACTTCATCCGAATTTAGGAGCTGGTGCTGGGTATTTGTTTACAATGAAAGTCAGCTCAAGAATCATGCAAAATAATGTTTCGTTGCCCAAGTATTGAAGAAAAAAGCGAGAAAATTGAGTATGTAAAATTGGTTGAGGAAGCCTGAATTACAATCATTTTTTCTTTATTTGAGGGGCAGAGGAGGAGATACAAAGCAGTAACGGAAGAAAGTTTCAAACTACCGGGGAATGAAATGTGTAGTACAGGATACTGGAATTTCAGTAGTTAAGTGCAAAAAATACGCCATAGTTCTTCTGTATAATCAAAATAGCAATCTTGAATTAGTTTTAAATGTAAATACAAGGATTTCCTAAAATATCGACACTTCTGTTTTTCATGTAACCCAACATTATTTCCATATATTTTTATTTTAATAATGAATTACATAAAGTTAAGGAAAATTAAAAGCTTGAAATATATATATCAAAGTAATAATTTTAATGTCACTCTAATCAAATTACTTTTGAAAGGAAAAATGTTGTAAGTTCTTATTTAAATGTTCGTCTAAACCAGATTTTTACAACCTTTTGTCCATAATGTGCTGAAGCATCGTTGTTTTCTTGTGTTTATGAAAAGTTTCTTTGTTTCATGAAATTGAATTTCTGTTCAGTGATATTTTCACAATGAAAAAATACCGACTAGTACATATACATATATGTTTAAAACCTGGGGTTCTCAAAGTAGTTTCCGCGGCACCCAGGGGTGACAAAGAGCTACATGACGGGTGCCGCGAAGTGTCCACGGCCTGAAATCCTGTTCAGTAATTCAACAAAAAAGTGTAATGGTTGCTCATAAAAAATTCATCCGGATTCATACATTTTACTCTAACTAAAACATAGCTCAAAATATCATTTCGAGCCTTATATAGTTTCGATTTCACGAAACAACAAATTGCTTTCATTCTTAATTGTAGATTGTTTACTAAAAATATCAGTAGTTCTAACCTAAAAACCATACGATAGGGTAGTGACAAAATCTAAACTAGTAACAATCAAAAGAGAATAGTACAACGTGTTTCTGAACAAATTAATTGTCCTCATGACCTATCATCGTGCTAAGGTCTTAATGTCTGCAGAAATTTTGAAAAAAAGAAAAGGCGCATAAGTTACTCTAGCCGGAGATGAAAATATTAATTCCTAACTTTGAATGTTTGTGGTGCACTTCTAGCGTGCTGAGCTCCAATTCGAAGCAATAAAGTTTCTATTATGTTCCATTAATGTTTTAAAAGGTATACAATAAGATTGTTTCGATACAAAAGCACATTTCGAAGTTGATTTTGACGACCAATTGATGTATATTTCTCAGTTAGTACATAATGAAGCAACATTTGAAGAGGGATATTGTGATTCATTTTCATGAAGAAATGACCCGTTGATTGCAACTCTGCGCTGACGACTTTAAAGAAAAAAAAATTCATCGCGGTGCCCCTTATAACTAAACACTGGACCATCTGAAATCAAAAAGTTTGAAATCATATTATCGGTTTACAAATTTTTTCCGTCGAGATTGTTTCCTTTTTTTATTTTTCATTTTTGCGCAGTACTTGGAAATTGAGACACTGCTTGCTCGTCAAAACATTCAACAAGTTGCTAAATAACACTGTTCGGCAAGCAAAAAAAAAAAAAAAAAAACCTTTAAAATGCTTCAGACATTTCGTCGGCTGGTTCTTATGTAAAATGACCCCCTGAATCCGAATATAACCTGCGTATTCCAACTATACGTACCAATTTCTTTTTAAAGACCCCCCAAGTAGTTTTCAATTTTCCTTAGTTTCAGAGCATTTTTTTTTTGAGATGAAAGTAGCTTTATATTAACTGCTAACATAGTTTTGGCGGGCAAGAGAGGTTCAAAGTTTAAGATCATGGACACCAATAGCAAAAGGGGGGAATTTGGGGGAAAGGGGTACACACCCCTAAAATATTAGAAAAATCACGAAAAACGATCTTTTTATTATACTTTTTTTAAAAAGATGTTTTTGAAAAAAAAAATCGGTGCAGAATGAGAGTATAGGACTCGCTTCTATGACTCCTACGTCCAAAAAAAAAATTCGCGATGTAAAAAAAAAATGAAAGAAAAAAAAACTGTCTTGTGAATTTCGCGCGTTGCATAGGAGTTGAATCGCAGGTCTTCTTTCAAAAAGACATTCTTCTGGCATGTTGTTATGTAAATTGACGCCTTGTTTCCAAATACGACCACATTTCTCCCAATCACTCCCCTCTTTTTAAGACCTCCCCCCCCATCTGATTCAGAGCCATTTTTATTTAGTTTGGAGTCGGAAAAGAGCATTACAATAACCGTAAACATTATTCTGAATGACTAGAGATGTTTAAGGCTCAAAATATTGTGCATATGCAACAACAAAAACTTGCGACCCCCCCCCCTCCCAAATTAAAAAGGGGGGGGAGTGCTTTTCTACAAAAATCAGTACGTGAAGGAGGAAAACTGAGATCAAATTCGGATTCAGGATGTCAATTTGCAGAGGAATCAGCCGAATAGCCTCAAACGCATTTGAGAATTTGTTTTCCTGCACAGTGTGTTTGGGAGGGGGGTCCCTATGTTTTCCTTTTTGCTACATATGCATAAGATTTTGAGCATTGTACGTCTCTTGCCATTCAGCACAATGCTTACGGTTATTTTAATGCTCTTTCCCCCCCCCCCCCTCCAAATAAAAGAAAAATGGCTCTGAATCAGAGGAGGGTGGGAGGTTTTAAAAAAGGGGTGTAATGGGGGATAGGTGGTCGTATTTTAAACAAAGTGTCATTTTTCAAAAGAATTGTCCAGAAGAATGTCTTTTTGAATGAAGACATGCGATTACACTCGTATGCAACATACTCGTATTCACGTGATAGTTTTTTTTTTTTCTTAAACTTTATTTTTACATCGCAAAAAGTTGTTTTGGACATGGGAGTCATAGAAGCAAGTCTTATAGTCTCATTCTGCACCGAAAACTTTTTTACAAACATCTTGTTTTTAAAAAGCAGAATAAAAGCGGAGGTCATATTCGGATTCAGGGAGTTATTTTAAATAAGAATCAGCCGACGAAATGTCAGAAGCATTTTGAAGGGTTTTTTTTTTTTTTTTTTTTGCCGCACTGTGTAATCAGTGGCAACTTACTAAAAGTATGTCTCAATTGTTAAATGCTGTCTATACTTTAAAGTATAACTATCTTCATTTATTTAAAGAAATGCTATGTTCCAATAAAATCTGTGTCATGATATTTTTCACGAGTTGAATATATTAGTTAACGCGAATATTTTAAGGTTAACTTCGCGTAAATATATAAAATCAACCATAGTGTTTTAAAAAAGTCATACTTTCCGACGGATGAATATAATTATTCAAACCTTAGTACCGTATACGCTTTATATTTTAAAGGAAACTGCTTCTTGCTCCTTCAGACAACTCTTAATAAAAGAAAAAAAAAACGACCGCTTTTTAATGAATTGAAATATTAAGAAACGGAAGTCTAAATTTAGTTACCATAATTGAAATATAATTATAATTAATCCAATTTCAATAGCCCTGACTATTATAGTGATGTATGAATCACTAAAATATTTGAATAATTTGGAGTTTTGATATGTGTTGTCTCTAAGAGAAATAAATTGAAATTCAAAATGAGTTTTTAAGTAAGTGGAATTTGTTTTGCTGACAGTGATAAGCAATCTACATTTATAATTGAGGTAGTGAGAAGCATAGGGATGAAAATGGACATTTTCAAGTTTGAAATAAAACGAGTTTAAAGTTGCGTTCTGGGTTGGCTTTCACTGAAATGTTATTGTAAGTAATGCTGTATAGCAGCAACTACCACTGAAAATTAGTACTATCTCTCGTCCCAAGACAGAGGAGAGGTTCACCTACCATTTTTACTGTTTTTTTTTTTTTTTTTAATTTTAACTTTGGCACTTACATCCCTTTGCTTCTCACTGCCTCAATGGTATTAAATGTTCTATTACTTCATTGCTAACAATGTCATTAACATTGGCTTTGTCAGGTAAAAATTCACATCCCGCTATCCATGTTTTCATAAGAAATTTGTGCTGAGTGGCGGATTTTTTTTTAGAAGTCGTCTGAGAGTCTTAGACCAGATGCAACTGGTCTCTTCTACATTAGATAGTCGACTTTCGCGCACACGAGTATGATTTTAATAAGCCTTAACTTAACCTGATATTTAGTTGAAGTATAAGAAGATAATCCATTTAATATGTATTTATCGACATAAAAAAGGAAACAATGTATTGAACACCGTATGTACGAAATATTTGACATATTTCCTGAATTAATTACTTGAACAATAGCCTAAGGGCCCATCAATGTTGAAAGGGTGACAAGATATAAAAATGTATCTTTAAGAGTCATTATAAAAAGTATTTTTTAAAAGCATTGTTAAAAAGGATTTTTTTTTCTTTTTTTTTGTTCCCTTAAAACAATATTTTACGCGCTTGCTTGAAAAAAGCAAGATCTTTAACAATTTGGAATATTAAACAAGTTTCCGCCAGAGCACCCTGTATTTTATTTTTGAATTCAATTTGCTTCTAAGGAAATTAGCCTGAAGTTTAAAAATGAATACTTCATACATTACATGCTCTTCATTTACGACTACACTTTAAATTAAAGAAAAATCACTTCTTGTGTGTGCCTTTTTTCTTTTTTATCGTCTGGGGACCTCTGACTAGATCCAACAGGTCTCTTCACCCCAGATGGTCGACAATACGGCACACAAAATAATAGTTCAAATAAAAGACAAACTAATCTATTTTTTAAATTATTTGACATTTACTTTAAGATGACAAAACAATATGTTCTGTAAAAACTACTGCACAGGTTTTTTAAACGCATTATTGCAGTTATTTAATCACTAAATATATATTTAAAACAGTAAACTGCGCAATGAACTAAATACATAACAGAAATATACACGCAGTACTTCTAAAGCTATAAACGGGAAACTGAGAATTCATCGGGCGTTCTTTAGGGTAACTCTAAGGTTTTGAAGTGCATCTTTAAGTAGAAAACTCTGGAAACAATATTCCTTGTTATAAGAAGATTATTTCTTCCACTTTGAACAACATACAGTCGACTCCTGCTACAACGCGATCCGACTTACGCGAAATGGCTATAATGCGATTTTTTCACCATTAAAGAATTTTAGACTTAATGCGAATTCCTCGCACTACACACGAAACTTCTGGGAAGGGAATAGTGGTGCGTAAGTATCGGCTTTGTTATTGGTTACTAAACACTTTTTGTGAGCGAATGGACCTTCATCACTTTAGCATCACTAGGACCGTTTCCATGGACACTTTCGACCCCGGAAAAAACCTGCTTTTCACCGCATTCCGGCTATTAGCGAGTTTTATGTGGAATCTTTCTACTCCTGCTAGCTTCTGGCGTGAAAGCGGTATTTTTACCTGGAATGCATTACGTGAAACAAGTTCGTCTACTAGCCGCTAAAGATGCTGGGTAAAAACCGCTTTCTCTGGTATAATGGGAGAACCTCTTTTTACATGGAAACGGGGAATTTTTCAATCGGGTTTTTGCGGAGCCAGAGCGGGGATTTACCGGGTCGAAAAAAAAACGTTGTACACGCGGCTACTGAGAGTGGAAGTTCGCACACGGTATTAATCTGAACATTGCTTACACAAATAACTACTCAACATTTTCCATTTATTTTTTTCATTCTAAACGCGAAAGTTGAGGAAACAACAGATTCGTGATAGAACACCAACTAAAGCCACGTGGACACCAGAATAAATATTAAGTGGGTCAGAAGATAAGTTGACCAATAGAAATACAGGACAAAAACATACCAATAGCCTTGATATATAAAGCATATTTTTGGATCATTTGTCCTTTATTTACGTTGTTTTCAAATTTACATACAAGAAGGATGTAAATCTTGAAAACTGATGGCAACAAACTCTTACCCATTAGCTTAGAAGTAAAAAAAACGCTAAATTTCAAAACCATATCAAGTTCCATTCAACCAGAGGATCCTTTTGTGGGATATTTTTTCAGCTATAAGTTCATTTCTTTGCATGGAAAAATTTGTTTTAGAAACACCGCAACGTCTCCTTTATGTGTTTAATACACAGACAACCCGGTTATTACATCCAAAGACTGCAGTTTCGTCCTTAATACGGGCTCATCAGTCGGGAATAGACAATAAGCAAGCTGAAGGAGTCATCTCAATGAAGCAGAGATTGGCCAACAAACTAGTGACTTAAGTCAATTTCGTTCACCAAAGAGAATGCGCAGCCATGGGGTGGTTTGACTAGTAAATTAAAGTCAAAGCTTGGGTATTAAGCTGTAAGTTACTGGGCTTAAACCAGAGCTAAAATATTTATTCTATGAAAGATTTTCATGCCCTTTGCATGGAAGAATCAGAGTTGAAAATCTTGCAATATTTACACTGCAATGGCTTACTTTCTTGATGGAGAAACATGCAAATCTATACCATAAATCCGATTTGCGGGAAAAAGGGTTGTTAAGCATTTGACAGCACAAATTGTTAGGAAAGAAAATGTCTGCAATAGAAAGATTTTTTTCTTCATTTGGCCAGAGAAGGAAGACATTTCAGATAATAATTTGACTAAAGACATATTAAAATTACTTAAACCCAACTTTGATCGTTTATTTCACGATATTTTTCCCAATTTTGATTTTTTAAAATATATTATGGGTTAGTTTCATTTCATTGCACATTTTAACTGTACATTTTATGTTAATGTAGTGTAATTCACATTACAATGGTAGTTTAAGTCACGAAGAATAATATTCATTAAAAAGAATTATACAATCTAGAATCTTTTTGTTTTTACCTGTTGATATTCAAAACCTTAGTTATAAAACTGCATTAATAGAACTTTTTAGACAATGTATGAGGAAGAAAACGCAAGTTAAAGTTATAGCCAAATAACGACTTTCTTTCTGGTAGTGTAAGTCACTTCATGGCAATTTTATTTGTAAATATTAAAGTAAAATATATGAACAAACTGTATGCACTGCTAAAAATAGTACATGTGCCAAGTATACCAAAAACATATAATATTTTTAAAAAAATTGTATTTTACTAAAAATCAACCTTACACAGTGTTTGAACATTTTTTCAAATGTAATGCAAATCACGCATGGAAATAGCCATTATGTGCAAGTTTCGTTCGAATTTTATCTATTTTTTAATAGTTTCAAATGTGTATTGAAAGGTCTTAAGTATTTGAGAAAAAAAATGATCGATGGAAAAAACTATAGAAATAAATATGTCCTATTCTCCCCTATCTTTTAAAAACAAGTGCAGTTACAAAATACAGTATTTTCGAAAGGAGACTAATAATCAGGTGAGTTTCGAAAATGGAGCTTACCTATTATAAAACGGAAACATTCACTTATTTCTCTCTCCCTGACAGGTCACTGAAGAGGCATCTTTGAGCTTAGTTTTCGTTTTGATAACTTCGGGATTTTATTGCTAAAATAAAATGATAAAAATAAGAAGATTTGTGATGCATATACATCTACAAAAATAACTATTTAGACACATTTAAGGAACACTCTTTTGGATCTAAGAAGATTACAAACAACAATGTGTTTTCTATGCGTATCTTAGCACTTAATACGTTCTTTAGCGTAAATAACATGTACATTACAATAACTTTGAGCCTAAATTAAATATGCAGAATCTGTCTAGGTATCCGATGTATAAAAGACCTTCAGTTAAACTTTGATGCGACTAATATCAAAGATTTCTACTTATTCAAATAAAGTCGCAGCTAGTCTCTATGAGTGTCCATCAGAACCATTTCTGCTCGATTCCTGGAATAAATTCTGAAATAGCAGTCATGCTTAACGTGAAGAACATTCTATGCATGTTCTATCATGCTCTTCGATCAATGTTCTATTTTTCTCTCCAGATCTCATTGAGGTCTATTAGAATACACAATTTTGTTTGAATCCTTGCATTATCTTTAGAAGTATAGCAATAAGATGCTTTATTCCAGTACCCACCCCCTCCGCATGGAGGGGTTTGTGTCAAAACATAGTCTTTAAAACTCCCCCTGGGAGTTCAGCTACACCATTTCTGTGGAACTCCTTGGACTTTTTTTTTTTTTTTTGGCGATCACGCTGAGCAGGAAAGAAAAATAACCGATTTACAAGAGACACACCTAAAGAGAAAATCAAATGACTGCACCACACTCTTTGGAGCGTTTGGACCCAGTATACAACCAGCACGAGTTCTCATAAAGACTCAAGTTGTACATTTATTTTTGAGCGAGTCTTGCATTGGCCCTTTGAGATACAGAAGCCGCATTCAACGGGAGAAAATGTCGGCTTTGCTGTCACCAATACAGAGATACGTTCCCGAAACCATGTAGCAGAATTCCCTTACAGGGTTTACTCATATACTGAGTTTAGACTTTTTGCATTATCCTCTGCATTGCAGCAACCGCACAAAAAAAAATTAAGTAAATAAATAAATTTAAAAAAGCTCACTCGTTTTCAGATGTACCGAGTATCACGTAAAGAAACGAACATTTTCCCGAAAACTGTCAAAACACTTGCAATCTCCTATAAAACGGGTAGATCCGTGGAAACTCTCAACCCTTCGAACGTAATAGTGTTTCTCTTCCTTTTGAGGCATTCTGAGACGGGTCCCTGGATGTTTTGCATTCTTCACAAACGGGTTCTCCGATTTCTAGCAAATTTCATTTGGATATGCTAAAAAAAAATAAAATTATAATTTGAAATCTTGAATTCAAATTATGTTTTTCGCAATCACGAGTGTGTGTATATAGGCGTGTGTGTTTGTGTGTGTGGGGGTATGTGTTTGTGTGTAGGGGTTATGTGTATGTGTGTGTAGGGCATGTGTGCTGGCATAAGTGTGTGGGTAGTTGTGTGTATGAATGTGGGGGGGGTATGTGTATGTGTGTAGGCATATGTGTGTCTGTGTGCAGGCATGAATGTGTGGGTAGTTGTGTGTGTGTTTATGCGTGGGTGTCTCTATGTATGCGTGTGTGTATAAGTTTGTATTTGTGTGTATGTATGTGTTTGTGTGTGTGCGTGTGTGTGTGTAGTTGTGTAGGTATACGCGTGTGTGTAGGATATGGATGCAACCTGGAGACGGCTTTCGCTATAGGTGCAGCATCGTGAGGAGCCCGTCGACGGTGATGGTGCGGAGGGTGGCGGTGTGAAAAATTAAAAGACGTCAAAAACAGTCAAGTGAGAACAATAAGCAATCGTGATTGCTCAAAAAAAATGCACTACATGAAACATTTTATTTCTGTTTTGACGTCACTAGTATAACTCATTATGTATTACATAATTTAACAAACTCTTGATGGTGAGAGAAAGGTTCAAACAAAGTCAAGCAAGAATCCGGTTATTACGTGACAGTAACAGGTTAAGCAATCCAGAGGTGGCGACACTGTCCATCCAGCTTCCATAATTTGGACTTGAAACTAAAGGAGAAGAATATGTTCCGCAGTACCTATGGTAAACTGCTTAGCAACCGAGCACAGAACTTTCAGCACCAGATTTCTACAACCATGTACCCACATGTATTCTGACAATTATATAGCCACGGGCAAGGAACCACCGACACCGAGTCTGACGCCCGAACTACTAAGCTGTGACCATATTGTTAAATGCAAAGCTTCTAAGCATTTGTAGTATTTCATGAAAAACAGGAAAAAATACTAAAGTACCGCTTTGCTAATGGTTAGGAAATATTTTAAAGCAATATTAGGTAATAAAAGTTTGTTTATAACAAGACATTTCATGACGTTGCAACAGCTTTTTCTAGGGGCATTTTGTCTTTTACAAAATATTCTATGCATCGCAATATCCTTATGAATTTCTGTGCGCGTCCATCTGTGTGTCTGTAACAATATCTCCTCCAGACTGGCAGGGTCTGCCTTGTCAAAACTAATACCGTTGGATGTCGAATATCCTGGGGAAACCATTCCGTCCTGTCTCACTCTTCTAAACCTTAAGGGCCAGAGATAAGGGGTAAAAACCTGGGGTAACAATCATTAAAAATCGTCAGTTTCAACCCGTCGTGGACTGAGAACGAAAGGTTTCTAGCGAAACGAGCAAGGTACAGAACCCCCAATGGCATAAAAGAAAAAGTGAAGCAATATCCGAAATAGAAATCAGGAACACTTCTTCAGACCTGTGTATTATTTTGTCGAATTGTCTTGTCATAAAGACATGGTACAGACTACGCAAGTCAGGCCGAAAAAGAAGGGGGGGGGGGGTCATTTGACTCGCCGGGAATCTTGTTGTAAACCATAGTGTAGCTCGTAGAAAAGAGTCCATTTATTTCTGTAGGGCAATAAGTTTTTGATAACAGGCCAGAATATATTATCTTTCTATACTATTGCCGTTTAAAATGAGTGGTATAATAATTAATTTTATACAAATACAAAAGTGCCGACCAGCAACAGGCTCTGGGCACTGCTAGGCTGGTCCTAGTCAATTTACAATCCCCAGTGACGCTCAATGGCCCTCTTAAAACTATCTACTCCCTTGCTCATTACCACTTCTTCCGGTAAGCTGTTCCAAGGTTCCACTACCCTGCTAAAATAATAATTTTTCCTAATATCCATGTTAGCCTGAGATTTAAATAGCTTAAAACAATGACCCCTTGTCCTGTTTTCAGTGCTAAACTTCAGCCCTGTAACATCTTTCATTTTATTAAATTTAAACAACTGAATCATGTCCCCTCGGTCTCTTCTTTTTAACAATTTTAAACAATGAGGTAAACGTGATAAATTAAAAAAATGGTTTAAATTCAGTGTGGTTGACTGAAGGAGTAAATTGATAATATTATACGGCTTTTGAGATTACCTAAGGTTAAAAAAGGAAATAATAATAATGCCTTATATTCCTAAGTAAAGGGATAATCATAGCTGATGTGTTTTTCAACGAGTTTTTATGTTTTTTTTTTTTTTTTGTCATACATTTTTGCACGGCATTAACATTATTTTATTCATAACACGTAGTTCTTATTAAAAATTCTAATACCGTACATTTTACATGGGACTTTAGTGGAAATTGCAGTTTTCGACTCAGAATGCAACCAATGCTGTGACGTCATGGATGTAAGCCGCGACGATTGTTTTCTTTTTCTCCCGACCGAGCGTGAAGGATCCGTGGTTGTCCTGCTTTGAAAAATCGTGAAAAAAAAAAATATATTAATTTGAATTTTTGGCATCTTGAATTCAAATTATGTTTTTCGCAATCACGAGCGTGTTTGTGTATGTATGCGCGTGTGTGTTTGTGTAAGCGCGTGTTGTGAGTGTATGTATGCATGTTTGTGAGTGCTATGTATGCAGTGCTGTGTGTGTAGGCATGTGTGTTTGTGTCTGTGTGCAGGCATGAGTGTGTGTATGTGTAGGTGTGTATATGTGTAGGTGTGTGTATGTGTAGGTGTGTGTGTGCGTGTGTGTGCGTAGGTGTGTGTAGGATATGGTCGCAACCTGGACACAGTTTTCGCAAGAGGAGCAGCATCGTGAGGGGGCCGGTCGACGGTGATGCTGCAGAGGGTGCTGGCGGGGAAATAAAATTAGCGTAACGCCAAAAACAGTCAAATAATAAGCAATCGTGATTACTCAAAAAAAATGCATATTAAGGCAAACTTTTTTTTCCTGAGGAGAGCAAAATATTTGTACTAAGGTGTCTAAGCTTTAAAATAGAAGCTTTAATACTTTTTATATTATGGTTTTAAAAAACGCTACAATCCGGAAAAAGTCCAAAATAAAAATGTTATTTTTCAAAGTGTTTTTTTTTTTTTTTTTTTTGGATCTTGATTAAAATTAATATTTCTACTCTCAGATGTGAAAAATATATCTGTGGCTCTATTAGTCCTCGGTTTGTGAAGTAAAAAATGCTAAACTTTACCAAAAATTGCATAAAACCTTAAACACCTTTTTTCCCCAAATAAATTCTCAAAAATTGGGCTTTGAGGTGCACATTTACTGCAAAAAGTTACCCCTGTGTACCAAATGTTATCTTTCTAGGCTTTACCGTTTTCCCCTGGAAGTGCGTCATAAATACACATACAAACTTCTTATTTTACTACTTATATGCATAAATTGAAAATTTTTAATTTATTCAATTAAATCTATGTACATAAATGGCTACTTCTGTATGTAAGTATATCCGGGATAAGCTTCATAACTGTTGGCCGATTTTAACTATTTTTTCACCATAGATAGCAACATTATCAGGAAGAATCATAGGGTATAATTTGTTAATTTGTTTCTAAAATACTTAGTTTAAAAATGTTATTATAGAAAACAGTAAATTTCATGTAATTTCTCCATTAAATGATTAAATATAAAACCCATTGATGCAAAAATTCGTTGTCTTACAACAGAAATCAATTAATAGAAATCATAATGATAATTTTGAACCAAGGCTTCTCTAGAGCAAGCATGAAATTTGTTCACTACTAGCCGGGTACCCGGCGCTGCCCGGGCATTTAATACAATACAAATAGTGATTTATTTTTCTTTTGCAAACGCTCCTTTTAGCACACTACGGGTGGCATTCTTGGCGTTAAAAGGTGAATGGCACAAACAGAACTGGAGATAGATACAGAAAATCAAAGGCGGCAATCATATCGTAAAAAGGTGAATGACACGTAGGCCAAACAGCCGCCTTAGACGGCTGCTTGCATAGAAAGGGTAATGGCGTTGAAAGGCGAACCAGCTGGTCGCCGCAAGTAGCTAGTTTTAAATAAATATTCTAAATGTTATTATTATTGTTATGATTCGTATACTTACTTGATTTTAATTTCAATGTAATAATCTGTGCTATGCAATATGAGAATTTGAAATTAACACCATCGTTCGTCCTTTTACGTTAATGTATAAGAAAAGGACAATTTGATTCAAAAACAGTTTCAGATGCTTCAATAAATACGGAATTAAAATACCGATGTTCGAATTCTTGTACCTGTAAATACTCGTATGTACGACATAACTAAAAAATTAAACATTGCAAGCATCAAATTGAATTTTGTAACCACCGTACTGTATCAACTTATCTACAGTAATTATTAAGTGATTGATTTATATGACTAATAAAAAATTTAGAAAATAAATTTTTTATCGAGTAGGTACTACTTTTTCTCAGGCGGCATTTAATTTTTATTGAAATTTATCATCATCACTAAAAAACTATGTATATGCCGTACAAAAATATTTGACCGTATTTCCCCGTCCTCGAGAGCATTTTTTTTTTTTTTTTTGGGTCGTATGTTTTATGAAAAATGTACGGCATTGTATCAAATCATATAGTTATTTAAAGAAGTATTAGAATCTTCAAAAAATATATATGATGAATCAACTGACCTGCAACAATTGGTCTGAAAGGAGGGGTTGGTTACCCCCATATTTTCACCTCCGTACCAATAAATTAATACGTCACTGAAAAAAAAATGAAATAATACACAAAAAGAAAAGAAAGTATGCTAATGCCGTACATGGTAAAATCACTGAAAAAGTCCGTAAAATAATTGAAAAACCAAAACTTTTGGGCCTTCCTGACTCAATTTTTTTGTACGGGAAGAAGTTAAAAATGAATTTCAATTTATCATTTTTAAAATTAACTATATGCTGTACAAAATCGTTTTATCCTAAGATACCCTTTTCCGATGTGTTACTTCCTGCTACCGGTGTAGTCGCATGTATTTTTTTTTTTTTTTTTTTTTTAGAGGTAGAGAACTTTAGATTCAAATAAAACACAGTTAAATTTTGTTAATTGCCATGAATGTTGCTTTATTCGAAAGATGATTCTTTGCCATTTTTATTTAAATATGATTTCTGGCATATGGCCACCTCGGCTATCTCAGAGAAAGTCCAATTTTCTCACTTTTTGCAGCAATGGTGGCCGTAGGTCAGTAATAAGGTGGCGAATGTTCTTTTCCTAGACGTCAATCGTCTGTGTCTTATCGATGCAGACCAGATACTTCACATAGCCCTACAAAAGGTAGTCCAGCGGTGTTAAACCGCATGATCTTGCAAGCCAATTCATTTGTCCATTACGCGAAATTATTCGTTCACCGAATGCTTCCTTCAATAAATCAATTGTGACACGCGTACTGTGGCATGTTGCACCGTCTTGTTGTCTACTCGGGATGAAAGGGCACACCAAACTGAACACAAAACAAGTGACAGCTATCAAAATGACACATATATGAAACAATGTTGCCAATTTAAAGTTATATACCTCTAAAGAAAAACACCCTTTACCACCCAAATTGTACGGCACAATAAGATTCCGAGTGGGTCAAACGACCCCATCATTTTTCGACCTGGCTTGTGTACTAACAAGAGAAGAGTTTAAAGCAGTTACTTTTATTAGAGTTCCCTGGATGCTTTTTTAAAATTCCATCGCAGTCCTTTATTTCTTGATCTCGACGGGGATTTGAGGAACATAAAAGACAGAAAAGGAAAAGAATCACCATTCATTAAAAAACTAACAACAAACAAGATGCAAACTAGATAGTTAAGTTTCCAATCTGCAATCTGTAAAGAAAAGCTGCCGAAGTTTTCTCCGAAACACCCTTGAAATCATTATTATTTTTTAAAGCTTTGAACGTCTGCATAAATTGTCATACATTCTCGGCATTACTAAAATATTTTCGTCTATAATGCATTTTTTTTTTCAAATCATTTTTTCGTGACAAAGAAATAGCATTACTTAAATTAGTTGAAACATTGTTTTAAGAATAGAAATAAAACGTTTTCCAAAGAAAACTTTTATTTATTAAACTCTCCCCCTTCCATTCAATTAATAAACAGTCATTCATACATCCACACATATTCCGTGCATTCTTTATCTTTCCATTGCATAACAACCAAATATCCGTTTTAATCAGTTGCATTCATTCATTCCATAAACAACCATTTCAGATCATACGTTGACTGATGACGACATCTTACCATCAGCCAATATCAAGCACCTTAATTCAGCGACCAGGCCGTTTTGAAGTTCTGGCGGAAAAAAACCGTAGAATCCATCGTGCCACCCGAAGCTGTTCCGCGAAAATAAGCAACGATACCAGGGATGAACGAACCTGGTGCTTGCGAGAGACAGTGTAGGTTGGAACGGGGTTCACTTCCCTTTGAATTGTCATACGAGGGAAGTGCGCTTGGAAAATGGCAAGTCCTGAAAAACCCATTCCCTCTTTCACGAAAGAGGGGAAGGTGTGGGAGAACCTTCCTACTGAAACAGTTCATGTTACTGGATAAAAACTCTCCGAAACAGCTGGCTGGTTTAGAGGGGCTCTGATACGTTGAGCTATGACCTTGAAAATGGTTACCTCTTTCTTGGACGTTCAGTGAAAAGAGGACGTGTTATTAGAGCGGAATTTTATTCGAATACTTTTGAAAAGCTACAACAAAAGTGATACCACTCAGCGCCCATGACTCTTCTCAACATGAACGTATGCAGAGGGGGCCAGGGAGGGCAAGTGTCCCCTTCTTCCAAACTAGAAAACACTTAAAATAAAAAAAAGAGAGATTTCGAAGAGAAGAGCACGCTCCAATTCTACAGGACTTATTCATTTTTTATGGTGATGAGAAACATATTAGTTACTAATCTTCTGTTACCAAAGCGGCTAAATCTCTGCTGAACACAACAGCTAATCTCTGCTGAACACAGTAGCTAATCTCTGCGATTATTTTTACATTCTGGAAAAAGGGACTTAAGTTTATGTTTTGCCGTAGATACTACACTAAGCAAAATCTGCAATTAGTTTTCGACATAAAACTATTTTATAATACAAATACACGCACATATAAGAAAAACCTTAGTTCAGGGTTAAAAATAACCAAAAATATGCAAATTTGTTTCCAACACTGATGGGTATTTATATGTTATTTCTTATCTCAAATCGATAAACAATAATTAGTCATAAAACATTCTTAAGAAGTATTTGTAATACGAGAGAAAACATTTCATTTCGTACTAAAGGAATAAAAATGTCCTAATCCTTGACCTTGCAATGATCTTGAAGAGTACCTGATGTACGCAGGTCGTTAGAGAAATCAAATAATAGGTGCACAGTCAAAAGGGTCTAAGAATAATGCTCCTTCCCTACCCTTTTCAAAAAACTAAAGCTTTCTCATTTATCCATTTTCCGCACCAGAAGTAGGGGGAAAAAAAAACTCATAGCACGTCTTCTGAAAACGACACATCTTGAATACCCCTACTACTGACGAATAATAAGCTCTAATTCTTCATTCCCTTCTGACTTGCTTAAAGCGTTAAATAACGGTAATTTTGGATTATGTTAATAAATTTTGGTTGCTCAATCAAAAGTTTGATATTCTTTCGGAATTCGTCAATGAAAGAAACTGTGAAAGTCCAGGATTCGAGATTTAAAAAAAAAACAAACAAAAAAAAAAAAAAAAAAAAAAACAGGAAAACAAACAAAAAATGAAGTAATGCATTAAACACAGTATGTCAGAAATTAAACGACGAATATTAAACGAGTTTCCGACCAGAGCAACCTATATTTTTATCTTATTTTTATTTATTGTGTGACTTTATATTTTTGTCGTCTAGGGATCCCTGACCAGATGCAACTGGTCTCTTCACCTTAGATGGTCGACTTTCGAGCTCACAAGTGAATGATTTTAATATGCCTTCACTCACCCAATTCGTTAAAATTTCTGATATTTAGTTGAAAGTACAAAACAATACTCAATTTAATATGTACTTAAATACACAAAAAATGAAGCAATGTATTAAACACATTATGTCAGAAATATTTGAAACCATTTCTTACACTAATTTTTTGAATATTTGCCTGATGGCCCCTAAAAGTTTAATGGGTGTTCTTTAGGAGAACTGTATATAAGATATAAAAATGTATTTTTAGGATTTATTGTAAAGTTCTTTTTCGAAGCCATTGTTAAAAAGGGTTTTTTTCGTTACCTTAAAACAATGTTTTACGCGATTGCTTGAAAAAAGAAACATCTCTAACAATTTGGAATATTAATTCAGTTTCTGCCAGAGCACCCTATGTTTTAATCTCTTTTTTATTTATTGTGCGCCCTTTTTTATTTCTTTGTCGTCTGGGGATCCCTGACCAGATGCAACTGGTCTCTTCACCCCAGATGGTCGACTTTCGAGCTCACAAGTCAAGGATTGTAATAAGTCTTCACTCATCCAATTCGTTAAAATGTCTGATATTTTGTTAAAAGTACAAAACAATAATCAATATAATATGTACTTATACACACACACACAAAAAATGCAATGCATTGAACACATTATGTCAGAAATATTTGAAACATTTCTTACACTAATTATTTGAACATTTGCCTGATGGCCCCTAAATGTTTAATGGGTGTTCTTTAGGAAAACTGTACTCTAGATATGAAAATGTATCTTTAGGATTTATTATAAAGTCCTTTTTCGAAGCCATTATTGAAAGGGTTTTTTCCGTTTCCTTAAAACAATGTTTTACGCGATTGCTTGAAAAAATAAACATCTCTAACAATTTGGAATTTTAGTCCAGTTTCCGCCAGAGCACCCTATGTTTTTATCTTATTTTTATTTACTGCGCGCCCTTTTTTATTTTTTTGTCGTCAGGGGATCTCTGACCAGATGCAACTGGTCTCTTTACCCCAGATGGTCGACTTTCGAGCTCACAAATCAGTTTAAATAAAAGATAAATTATTGTAATTTTTAAACTTTTTGATATTTACTTAAAGTCACAAAACAAAAACATGTCTTGCAAAATGTACTGCACAAGTTGTTTAAAGGCATTACTGCAATTATTTAACCAGGTGGAATTCATGTCAATTCAACAAGGGTTGGAACATGACGGTCTTGGATTTTTTTGAATTTAACTTATGCTAAATTTCTTAAATAAGTTAGAAATACTTTTTTTTTGTTTGTTTTGATAAAAAAAAAATCTGGGCTGAGATACAGGAAGCCAAAGATGGCGGTCCTGTCATTATTTCTCACTTGGGATTTTCGTCCAAATCTTTAAAGTTCATTATCTCGGGAACGGTAGAATATATTTTGTTGTGGTTTGTTTTATTCAAAAGGATATTTTTTCTTGTTTAAAAACGTATATTACATTTTGAAATATGTGCTTCAGTTTTTTTTCCACAGTCATTTGAAAAAAAAAGTTTTAAATAATGTTTTTGATTTTTCTCTAAAATGTCAATTTGAAAATTTTTTAATTTTTTTACAGTTTATTAGTATCACTCAGCACTACGTTCCCTAAAAAGGAGAACTTACACTTTCCGTTTAACAGATTTTAGAGGGATTTGAAAAATTGAGTGTTTTTAAGGAACTCTTTACATAATTGCAGATCTGAAAATGCAAAAAAAAAAAAAAAAAAAAAAATTCCGAAAACAAGTGACCAGAAAACACTTTTAATTAGTTTATATAGCGAAACTTTCGTTTTGAGTCTAATTTATACAAGTGTTTTATTTTTTATGGAAACTAGAACGCGCTCTCCAGCCGATTCACTGCATTTTCTCACGCAGCCTTTTAGCGTAGCGACGAAAGAATCGTTAAGCTAAATGTTCTCACTAAAGTTCCTACCCTGAATAAAATTGCGACTCAAAATGAAAACTTCGCTATAGAACTTAATTAAAAGTCTTTTGTGGCAACTTGTTTCGATTTTTTTTTTTTTTTTTGAAATTACAGGTCTGCAAATACGTAAAGAGCTTCATAAAAACCCTCATTTTTTCAAATGCCTCTAAAATCTGTTAAACAAAAAAGTGGAAGTTATCCTTTTCAGGGAACGTAGTGCTGAGCGATACTAATAATCTGTAAAAAAATTAAAATTTTTCAAATTGACATTTTAGAGAAAAATCAAAAACATTTTAAATTTTTTTTCAAAAGACTATAGAAAGAAAACTACAGCATATATTTCAAACTGTTGCATATTTTTTAAACAAAAAAAATATCCTTTTAAATAAAACAAACCGCAACAAAATATAATCTACCATTACTGAGATAATAAACTTCAAAGATTTTGACGAAAATCCCAAGTGAGAAATCATGACAGGACCGCCATCATTGGTGGCCTGTATCCCGGGTTTGAATTTTTTTTGTGTAAAACAAAAAAAAAAAAAAAAAAAAAAAAAAACGTATTTCTTAATTTATGAATTTTAACATATTTTAAATTCAAAAAAATCCGAGATCATCATGTTACAGCCCTTGCTGAACTCACATGGATTCTACTATCACTAAACATATAAATAAAACAGTAAACTATCCAATGAACGAAATACAGATTAGAAATGTGCATGCAGTACTTCTAAAGCAATAAACGCGAGATTGAGAATTGAGCGGGTGTTTTTTTAGGGTAACTCTTAGATTTGGAAATGCATCGTTAAGAAAAAAACTCTGGAAACAATTTCATTGTTCAAAGAAGGTTATTTCATCCCCTTTGAACAATGTGCTTTCTTGAAAAGAGCAAGATCATCCCTAACAGTTTGGAATACAAATGGAGTTCCCGCCAAAGCACCGTGTCTATTAAATAAAATAAATAAGAAATTTTTTTTTTTGGTAGACACAAACGCGAAGTTCATAATAGAAAATTTCTTTCATTGAATAAAATATGACTTTTATGTGAAAAAATTACACACTTATACAGTGTTAGGATCAGCAAAACTTCCCACATCAATAGCATTGTAATAATAACTAGAACGAAATCTAGAGAAAAACATCACCGTAAATACATTCACTTTAGTTTTATTAGTTTAATAATAAATAAAAATTAGGTAAGTACATTATTTAATATTTTTCATTTATATCTTGGTCTTCTCCCTATCCCCATCCTTTTTTTTTCATTTCAATTATTCCCAACCCCCTCTCTTAGCATTCAAGACATGGGAAGTTCTACTAATGAAGCAATGCATAATTATCAAGAAACTACAGTTTCTAACCATTAAGTTCGACTTTGGATGTGAATAATATTTAGGGGAAGGAAAACATGCTTCCAAGAAAGTAAGTGCTTAAATATTGGCCATCATTGCAATATTTCTGATATGACAAAAGTACAATTTGCCAGTCAAACTTTCATGAAAAACAAAACCGTGATTATTTTCTACATAAAATTTATAAAACTAGCAATGTAAATGCTAATGTTCATTTACATTTATTCAATAACATACACAAATCATTTAAACTGCATCTAAACTTCCATTTTTGATAATAAGTTTTTAGGCATGTTCCCTATAGCCTTGAAATATAAAAAATATTAAGTGTCACAGAAAACTTTTAATTAACGTGAAAGCTTCTGAAAAACTCTTGATAAATAAAAAAAATATATGATGTGGACATGACATGATTTTCTTGAACCCCTATTAGATATTATAATCACTTAAACCCTAAAGAAACTATTTCCGTGAAAGCCTACCATTAATAATCTTACTGTATATCTTACATGCTCTATTACTGTATAACCTTACATGACTGTAAAGCTTCTTTAAATGCGTGCGAAGAAGAAATAAAAATACATTCTGTGGAGGTTTTGCCGCCAAAACTCACCAAGTGGCACGAAATAGTTACTTGAACACTGCAGCTGAATTGAGAGATGCAGGAAACATCTGGTGGCAGGAAACGAAACATCAATGTGAACGCAAAACAGAATAAAGCGCCATTTCGAAGCATCCAATGGTAACCAAAGACGGAGGTGAAGAATAAGACGTTGTATTGTAGGTCCTGTATTCGAACTTGTACTCTTCAGGAACAAACCAGTTCTAAGTTAACATATACCTTCGGACGACGTCACAAAAATACTCGTCAAAATGTATTTGGGATGGTCAAAATGGGTACCTTGAATGAACTTACGTAAGTACGTGCATTTGTTCGTACAGACGACAATGAAAAAACTAGCCTTAATTGATTCAGGAGTGATTCACACTAACAGTTTTTGTTGGAATGAGAAATGTAACGTGAATACAATACTTTCATTACTTCAGAAATAAATATATATATTAGAACGGACATTTTCAACAAGATATGCAGTCTCAAATAAAAAAGAAATGCCTTTAAAATTTTAAAAATAAAATAAATTATAAAAGATGTTAAAAAAGACCAAGTTTTCGGTGTAGTGAAAAAAAAGAAGAAATGAACTGTAATGGTTTTTAAGCAGCTATTTTAGTAGCAAAGTGAGCATTACAAAATATTTTTTTTTTCTATTACTGCCAATATTGCAGTAGAGAGTTTAATACGTTCCCATTTATTTTTAGATCGTGCTCTTTAACTTCAGTGAAATAAACAATTACAAAAGGAAAAAAGTAATCATCTCTCAGGAACATTATTTGAAGTTTGTCATTTCCCCCTAAATATCAACGAACGTTTCTTACTGAAAACTAAAATGGCAAAATTTACCCAAAGCATTTACAATTGTCGTAAAAAAGAGAATTTAAAACAATGGTGTAGACCAGGGCTGCTCAACTGACAGCCCGTGGGCCGTATGCGGGCTGCCAACACATAGTGTGCGGCCTGCATCGATGTTGAATTACATCGATGTTGGTATTCCTGCCCTTGTAAAGAAGGCGGATTGGCTTCATTTTTCCCATTAAATGTAAGCAAATTGTTTTATAATCCTTCTGTTTCATTGTTTTGTAATTAATAATTCAACTATTAATTGTTATTGTATAAGAGATAAGAGGTTATTGTTCAACTTTTTCAAACGGCGACCCGCCGGGTAATCAGTGACCGAAATTCTGGCCCGTGGGCTCTTTGCAGTTGGACAGCCCTGGTGTAGACAATGACCTCAAGTTTCGGAGGCAATTAAGATTATGGACATTCAGATGTTGCAATGTCTCGCAAATGTTTCGAACAGTTAATCGACGCATAAAGAGAATCATTTATCATTACATACATCAATTATATAAAATGAACGTGCAGAATTTTGCCACAAAACAAAGTATAGAAATATGAACATTTCAGTGAGTAAGTTTACAGCCAAGTTTAATACCGCGTATAATTTTAACAATTTTATGTCTTATAATTATCTCTTTATGTAACTATTATCCGTCTGTATCATCAAATTGTATTCAACGAAAGACAGGTTTTAACTAGTTAGTTTAAATTTTCGTGATTGTAACGGTTAATCCTAATAGTTAACAAGCGATTCATTTCACTGCGCGTCTCTCTGTGCGTACCTGTAACCCTATCTCCTGGGAACAAGCAACGTTTTACCAGGACAATACTGAGACCGTTGGATACAAGACATCCAGGGAAAGCCATTTCCCCCCGTCACGCCCTCTATACCTTAAAGGGCTGGACATCTAGTCCTGAGGATCTCCTGTCAACCCTTAAAATCAACGTCACCCGCCGCAGGTGGCGAACGGGAGTTGGAGAGCGAAGCAAGCTGGGGGGTGGGAGTCCAAGTTCAGCATGAAATTTTATGAGTTGAGATTCTGCATTTTACTCAGTGAATATACACTTAATTAGAGAAGACTCGAATAATCCACTGGATGAGAAAACATAAAAAAGACAAAAGTATTTATTTCTTTTGAAGTCGGGAAATTTAAAATAAAGTTGGAATACTGGAACGAGATGAGGTGTTTTTTTCCGTTATTTATTTTCATCGCAATATTCTAAATTTAGAAAATGATAGTTCAAGTTCTACTAACCGTAGAGTAGATATTCACAAAAGCTAGGTGCTCCCATAGGTAAAGATACATAAGATCCCACCATTTTACGCTCCCAAAATTTGGACTTTCGGTACCGCAAAAACTAGCCTGTACTGCAAAACTACCCTAATTACCATAGTATCTAGAGTACAATAAAGGGTTGTTCTTTTTTTTCCTTCAGAAACTTTAACAATTAAAGATTTGATCTCCTTATTTTTAACAAAAAAGTTTTTAGAAGGTTACCTTGGAAAACAGAGCCACCGAAAAGTAGGTTGCTACCGGATAAATAACTCAATTCAGTTTCAGGAAAAAAACAGTTTCAATGTGGCTCCATAAAAAAAATCCCGAGCAAACGCAAGCAAAACATTTCGCAACACTCATGCTGCGGCACATTTATGTCCTACTGTCAATTTAACGCGTAAGTATTAAACTAACCCTCAGTGGAACGCTTACCACACAAAACAGCAAATGGGCCCTGTGACTATTGTTTCAGAGGAAAAACAAAGTTCGAATCTTCAAAGAAAATAATCAAAACCATTATGTAGATAATATATTTTAACTGCAATAAATTAATATGAAAACAAGATGCAAAAGATTTTCCATTTCCTTTCCGTGTTTTGCATTAGAAAGAAATGGTTTCAAATCATCAAATAACCTGACTGCGTGGGTGATTGAACACAAAATGTTCGATAAGTTATTGGATACATGTCAGTGCTTTAATATACAATGTACCAACTATTACTTTCTTAATGCGTAGTTGGGAAGTTAGATACTAAATGCAGTTTCATTTCCTTAAGAGCCAATGATTGTTTCCGAAAAAGAGTGGTTGTGCGACACTATCTTTAATACCAAATCTTGCATTTTCTGCTCTTTACAAAACATTTTATAAATTAACACAATTGAGTTGATTAAAGGAGCTTTTATTATTTTAGGTTACAAGTACCGTGAGTTATGTTTCAAAACTCGTTGCTGTACAGTTACTACAGGGAAATTTCCCCTACTTCTTCCTCCACTTTTGCATTAGTTCAACCAGAATGAACTATTATTTATTTTAATTAATGAAAGTAGTTACACAAAGTATAACATTTTTTATAAACCCCTACTACACTGGTTAACCCGTGAATGAAAGATTAAACTTTTTGTTTCCTATCCAAAGGGCCTTATTCACCAGTCGATTTGAACCAACTCCAGTCACCCGAACTACCGATGTAAGCTTTCTTGAAGCAATAAGAAATCTTCATTCGGTGTTTCGGGTGTCTTGCGGGGGTTCGAGTCAGTTACTGGAAATGGCCGTAAATGACACTCCTCGAGATTCCGTTTTCAGCATCATATAGTTTTTGAATGGTCCATGAAAAGTGTTTATTAAATAACATGAACTCGCTTCAGTTTTGCAAGATGCTCTCCCACGGAGCAAGAGATTGTCCTCTCTCTCTCTCTTTTGCCATTTTCCCACCAACCCACACATCCCTCGACCGATGGTCTGAGGGCTAAGCGTCTGTCCTTCGGAACCCCATCCTGTAACCCGCACACTCTCTCGCCAACACGACGAGTCCCCCACGAAGAGAATCCCGTTGCTTTAAAACAGATTTTGTGGCGCGAAAATTCGCAAGCACTCTCCAACCATCTGGCTGCTCAAGTAAGTATCCTTCCAACAAGATTCACAACCGAGAATAAAAGCAAAAGACATACGCAAGGTTTTCATGCATAAAGATATGAAGTAGGCAAGTATGCACCCTGGTTATGTAAATACAGTTGAAGTCTCTTAATAGGATCAAGTTTAATACGAAATCACGGCTAAAACGAACATTATGTTCGTTAAGTTTGGTTAGCTATTTAATTATATTAAAAATGTCACGTTTGATACGTACATTAAATAGAAATTATTGGCTAAACCGAACAAACACTTCAGACCTCTTTACTTAAAATGTAAATAAATACTGCAATTTTCTTTCTTAAAAAAATTCAAAATTTTTTTAGGTAGTAGAAGTCCCATTCTGTATCGAGAAGAAAGTATTAAATATTTTGGATAGAAAATAAAGCCTGTACATTTGGTTACCCGTGGACATTTCAATTAACACGGAGATAAAATTGTTCATTTTCCATTATGGATTACAACCTATTCCGCGATTGTCAATTATCAGCTTCCTTTTTCAATATTTTCCAAAAACTTTCATTTCTAAAGAATATTTTTTCTTCTGAATGTACTAACAGATTAAAGTGTGTGTATTTGTGATAATATTTTTTAAATATAGGTAAGCATTCCTTCGTTTTTTCATTCATTCGCGATTGTTTTGAATAACGGCTAATACGAACAAATTCGTGGAATTTTGACATTTTGTATTAACCGAGTTCAACTGTAAATCAATAAATGGTTAATTTATATGCATAATGAAAGAAAACTCTTAGTGCATGTCCAATGACTGAAGATGATGTATTATAATGCAATTTTAACTGTATGTGAAATAGATTTGTCTTGTATATAATTACGTTTGGTACTCTAATTACGAGGCGTTTCACGTTTAAATTTATTAATGTAATTTTTTAATAATAAAAATATCTTAAAATTTTAGAAGAATGCAACAATTTTATATGTTACGCATAAGTTACTCAATATCTTATGTAATTTTTAATGAAAGAAATACGTTGTATGTAAATGAAAATGAAAACACCTAATCACTAGTTACTTTTTTATCCTAAAATTTTTCTTTAAAACTGTAAAATTAAGTTGTGAAATTAAATTGTTTCACATTAACTACGTACACTGCAATACTTATCAACTAACCTAATCGAAAGGGGGGAGGGAGAAAAATATTTTACGCAATGCTGTGTTTCTATGTAAATACCAGAATGATGTATCAATGCACAATTCTCCCTTTATACAAAATACGCTGGGTTTTTGCATAATTAAATGTGGCACTTGTAATTATTAAAACACTAAGTTGAAATTACTTTTTTATGAATTTGTATTTAATTTTCAGATTTTCTTCAATAGTTTAAAATTTAATCTAATTACACTATAATATGTATAAAATGAAAATTATTTTAGATTTTAGAGAAAGATTGTTTTTATATACAGTTCTAAAATGAAGAATAGTAGTTTTAAAAAAAAATTAAAAAATAGGCAGATAAAACGGCTCAAAAATTCTTAATTAAATGAAGCTACTGATGTAAGAAACCAAATGGTAAATCAGTCAAAACATACCATCATTCTTTTTATACATAAAAAAGGCATTAAAATGCTTAAGACATTACAATTACAAAGTCAAAGGAAGGTCAAAGGGCACGTTTTAGGAAAATAATGCATTATATTCTGGCTGTTAGGGCGAAGTACCACAGGATACATTCAATGAACAGAAATCCACTTGATAAATGGTTGCACGGTTCAAACAATCCATGTTTTGCTCGATGTGGTCTAGTGGATAAAGCTGCTGTCTTTCACTAAGATGACCGAGACTCGATACTCGGCTTGCGACATTTGAATAAACCCACTACCTCTCTCCAGCTATATAGAACTCCTTAGGCTACACGCTAAAAACCAGAGGAAGGTGGTAAATAATTAAAAATTGCATAATGAGGTTTTTAAAGTCTGCCCATATTTTGAGCAAAGTAGATGGAACATACACTTTGCTCATGGATGTCTTAACGCATGCAGATGGTGAAATTCTGTGGTATCTTCCATTCGTCGTTAAGTCTTTAAACGATTTATCTAACATTTCATCTCGACAACGGGGGCACGAGGGCAAATAATGCTTGCGACCCCCAAAAAAAGTCAATAAGCTGTTGTGATTTTTACGATTGAAATGTTTTTCATTATTACACTAATTATGTGGTTCTCTGTCAAGGTGCCCTTGAGCCAGGGATATAACCAGAATTTGGTTTCTCAGTGTCAATCCCAGACCCGTAACAGGGTACATACGCAATGCATACCATAATGAAAAAAAAACACAGACACACACACACAAATGGAAATACATTGCCTTAAAACCAGGAGAGGGGGCAATTGCTCCTCCTGACCCTCCGTAAATGACAGGCCTGGTCAGCCACAATGCATCAAAGGCTTGACCTCGAGTCACTAACACCAATCCTAGCATGTATCACCAACATTCCAGCAGATGTAACTCACAACGGAACAGTCCAGACTTTTTTCCCCAGGAAAAAAAAATATGAAACACGGTTTATGTATATACCGAGGGCGCCGATTCGGATATTGAGGGTCTCATATTTCGCAACGACAACGGTCCTATATGCGATTCGAAGCAAATCAAATCCTAAAATAAGCAGACTTACCTTTTATTGCAGATAGCAAACAATGTTTTGTGACAAAAATTCCTTAGGATTGTTACTCACAAACACTTTTCAGTTGCAGTGTTTTCGGTTTGACGCTCCAAGATAATTGCTAGACTGCTATCATTTATTGTGCGATTTATGTAGGAGTTTTACATTTATTTAACATAAAAAGCAAATGTTTGGCGCCTTTGTAGTTCAGCTATCATCATTTGTGTGAATATAAAACATTTTTTTAACCCTGGAAATTCGATCTGGATAAACCAGAGATCCAGGTAAACAGGGGCCGGATAAACGGGGTTTTACTGTGTATTTTAGTGAAGTTAGTTCTAGAACGCGCGAATAAACGAAACACTGCTCTACAAGTGCGGAGCAAATGTTTGCTTATGCGAGAAGGCACCGAATAGTTAGTTCATAACGCTTTAAATTGCTCATTAGCTTTCAATTCCGGGAATTAAATTTGATGTCCACGAGTGAAGTATAAAACAATCTCATTCATCCGGAATAACCGGGATAGAAAGCAATCCGAATAAACTTAAATCCGGGCAATAAACAAAACAAGACTTTAAATAAGAACTTATCTATTAATGTCTGCAAAAAAAATTTATGTGTTGTAACCAATTTATATGGGATCGTTTCTGGCAAATACTTAATCCTTTTATAGTTCAGCTGCAGCGGTGTCGGACTGACGCTAAAAATACGCCATAATCTCTGTTAGATGGCAATGAGTTCATTGTATGATCTACGCAGGAATTTTACTTTAAATCAAAATAAAAACCGAGTACTTAAAATACACCGCCAGCTCAGTTATTCCATCCGAGGACTGCAGTTTCGTGCTTTTTAGTACTCATCAGCCCCGAATTGGAATCACATGAGCTGGAGGCGAAAAATCTCTTAAGGGAGCCAAGAGAGCCTAACGAACTGGTAGCTAATGCAGAATTAGCAAACCAGATGAGCGACCGCAACAATGGGGCGGTTCAACTCAAAGATTGATGGCAAAGCTAAGGTATTTTGTAGTAAGTTACCGCCCTAAAGCCAGGGCTAAGGCAGAAATACTTGAAATACACTGCCAGCTGAGTTTTTCCATCCGATGACTGCAGTTTCGTGCTTCTTAGCACTCACCAGCCTGGAATAGGAATCACATGAGCTGGAGGGCTTTAGGGTGGTAACTTACTACAAAATACCTTAGCTTTGCCATCAATCTTTGAGTTGAACCGCACCATTGTTGCGGTCGTTCATCTGGTTTGCTAATTCTGCATTAGCTACCAGTTTGTTAGGCTCTCTTGGCTCCCTTAAGAGATTTTTCGCCTCCAGATCATGTGATTCCAATTCCGGGCTGATGAGTACTAAAAAGCACGAAACTGCAGTCCTCGGATGGAATAACTGAGCTGGCGGTGTATTGTTAAGTATTTCTGCCTTAGCCCTGGCTTTAGGGCGGTAATTTACAACAAAAAACCAACTATTTAGAGCATTTAGAATTCACTCATTGCTATCATGATTTAGAATTGTTATTCAAGTAAATATATTTTTTCTACGCTAAAAATTTGATCCAGATAAAGCAGATCCATATAAATGGGGGGGGGAAGGAACCAGGTTGTACTATAGTCCCAATTTCGTTCTCGAAAATTTCCGGATAAAGTACGATACGCAGAGACTTACGCAATTAAAGTCTACCATTATACGCCATACCTCTATCACGTAGGGTAGGAGGGGGTAAAATCCCGCGATTTACAGCTTTTATAACATCAAAACAGGGTAGCTTTTCCCACTTTTTAAATTAGGGTCGTGGAACGGTTTGTTAACTACGACTCCACCGAATTCAAACTCTGTCTGATTTGTGATTATCCAGAAATAAACAATTTAGTTGAAAATCAAAATTGCGGGGTTTTAAATGCCCCGCAATACGGGTCTTTACCCCATTCAAGATGAATGTGAATAATAAGAGTAACTGCTTGATGAAAACATTTGACAACCCCTATAGTGTCATTGGTTTATTGTTATTCATCAGTATTGAACTCGAATATCTCATAAATTTAAACATGATTTTTTAAAAACTAGTACAAAAATGATTTCGTCTCCACAAAATAAGGATACAGTTAGGTGGGAAAATAGGACAGCGCGTTATGAAAAATAACTTAATTGACTGAAGCTAAGCTATGTATAGTTTGGAGGAACCTAACCTGGCTGCATGCTCTCTTGATTCTTATCATAGCATTACGACGCGACGCTGCCAGGTTAGTTTTACTGCAACTATAGGTACCTACGTAGCATATAGTTCACTCAGTTTAGTCTCTTAAAACAGCTATTGTGTTGTGAAGCCATGCTGTCCTGTGAGGTTACGACATTTTTTTTAAATTTATGTTTTCATTTACAATGAATGATTCGTGTCTCATCAAATTTGCTGGCTACTGGAATATTTTTTTAATAAAAAACCCTTTTACATAGCCTTCTCCTTCTCGGCATATTGGAGTTATCTTGGCCACATTGCGCAAGGATAAGCTTTCGGTTTTTCCCAGCACTTACTCTAAGTGAAGAGAAATCTTTCTTTTTTGAAATCCCACACTTTTGTTCCATTTTTCAGAGATTTCTTCATTCCATCTATTTGAACCGATTTTTAATGTCTACATACAAAACGCAGAAACGGGAGCAATTAAGAGCTTCATTGAGGCTTGACATTTCTCATGGTTTCAAATTGTTTTCTTTTATAAGTACTGGGACAGAAAATCATACGTACGTAAATGAACAAAAAGGAAATTATATTATATTATTGGAAACATATTTGAGTTTAAATAGACGTGACGTTTTATACATAAAAATCCTATCCAAATTAAATCTTTATGAATAAATGTCCACCGACAATTTATTTTTAAAGTAGAATAAACAGCACAAAACGCATGCTAAACAAAATTGTCAATAGAATTTCAGAAATTACAATTTTAAGCGCAATGGAGCAAATGTCCACACTTTTGGAGATGCGGGGATTTGCCCCAAAACATCTGCGGGGATTTTCCCCATTTTTCCACTTTATGAAAAACGCTCCCTGTTGTTTTCAAACAGACATTAAAACAACTATTTTTACTCAAAGGTTGAGCTTGAACGCAACAGTATCAGGGTGTTACCCCTTGATTATTCTTTTCAAATCCTACATTTTCCAATGTTCAAATAATACTTTAGAAAAGTTTATATATAAGTAGTAAAAAAAACAGATTTACCCCTTTTTCTCGTGTCTAAATTGCCTGGTAAGGACAAATTTTCAAGACACAATAGATTTTAATAGGACAAACCTACCACCTAAAAATAAACTTCTCACTCCAAGGCGGTCAGGTCAAAAAGTCGGTGCGGGTTTTTACCCCGCGCGGGGCTTTACCCCCACCTACCCTATCTCTCAAAACGGGAAAGTTGCGAAAAATAGACCTCCAACCATCGAATTCCACGCTTTCGACAAACGAAGGAACAATGTTCCTTTTTTTTTTTTTTTTTTTTGAAAAGAAAGTTCCACCGTTCTCCTGTCAGTTCACATAAAATGTAGTTCAGGCGGCCAATTTCGCTTCAGTTACTTAAGTTTTTCCTAACATTAAATTAATTATACAAGTATGGTACAGTAAAACAAATGATTCACCTTTAGCAGAAGATGTGGTTTTTCGAATTATTCACTTTTGATGAGGTGAGATCATTTTTCCTAGTTTCGTCTACTGGCGTCACCTTAAAAGGCAAGAACTATCATTAAAGCATATTTTAATTAATTAATCATAATTTAACATAAGATTTAACTTTCAATTTAAGCTACATAGAACGGGCAATAGATTCGTCCTTTTTGTTTCCAGACAACATCAATTACAAAATCATTATTGCGACAAAACTACTTTTGACTGTATTATTACGTTAAAAAACATAGGTTACTGCTCACACGGTACAAACAACACAGCTCGAACCTTAGTCATATCTGTAGTTAACGAAAATAATTGAACAAAAGTATTTTCAATTTTGGAGTGTACTAATAAAAGATAGGGAATAAATTTTAACACACATTTCTCAAAACAAAAAAAAAAAAAAAAAAAAAAAAAATTGAATTTTGACATCTTGAATTCAAATTATGTTTTTCTCAATCACGAGTGTGTGTGTATGTAGGCGTGTGTGTTCTGTGTGGGAGTGTGCGTGTTTGTCTGTAGGGGTTTGTGTATGTGTGTGTAGGCATGTGTGTTTGTGTCTGTTTATAGGCATGAGTGTGTGGGTAGTTGTGTGTATGAGTGTTTGTGCGCGTGAGGGCGGGGTAAGTGTATGTGCGTGTGGGCATATGTGTTTGTGTCTGTGTGCATGCATGAATATGTGGGTAGTTATGTGTATGTGTGTTTATGTGTAGGTGTCTGTATGTATGCGTGTGTGTATGTGTAGGTGTCTGTAGGTATGCGTGTGTGTATGTGTAGGTGTCTGTAGGTATGCGTGTGTGTATGTGTAGGTTCTGTAGGTATGTGTGTGTGTATGTGTTTGTGTATTTGTGTAGGCGTATGCGCGTGTGTGTAGTTGTGTATGTATGCACGTGTGTGTAGTTGTATGTATGCGCGTGTGTGTAGTTGTGTATGTATGCGCGTGTGTGTAGGATATGAACGCAACCTGGAGACGGTTTTCGCTATAGGAGCAGCATCGTGACTAGCCGGTCGACGTTGATGTTGCAGAGGGTGCTGGCGGGAAAATAAAATGATAGCATATCGAAACAGTCCAATGAAAGCAATTGTGATTGCCCAAAAAGATAGTAAAAGAATTCACCTGTGCTAGCCCAATAAATTTCAACTTAAGCAGAGAAGAGATCGTGGAAGCCCACGAAGTGAGAACGCGCTGTAAAAAAACACGCGAGAAACCCTTTTCTACTCGTGTTCAAATTTGGGTTTGCCGCCGAAGTTTTCTCCCGCCATTGGCCGTAGAAGGCTGATACCGTCGGCTCCTTCTCGGCGCAATGAGCTCCGTTAAAATTTTAATCCCGTTAAAAGACTATTCAACTGCGACTTATATGTTGCTAACTTCTTTTCAAGGAATAACATAATTTTCAGGGTCCACCTGGGGGGGGAAGCGGGGGACGGCTTTTTGCAAGGGGGGGTATTAAAGGTAAAGGGAGTATTTAAATGGTATATCTCTTTTCTGAGCGCATGCAATTTGGGAGGTTCTTTATGGTGCTTGGGGGGGGGGACTGAGGTGGGGTACCCCTGGATTCTGCGTGCAACGTAAGAATTATTCGGGTTTTTTTTGAGCAATCACGATTGCTTATTGCTTTCATTTGACTGTCCTTGACGTTACAGTTCCTTTTTCAGCTTGGACCAGGCCTGCAGCACCACCGTCCACCGGCGACGGCGCGGCTGGTCCTGAGCACTATCCACCGGAATCCTCTTTTGCTGGGCGGTGGCGTCCATGTCCTACACACGCATGCTCATACACATTCCCCTACGTGCGCACGCCTTTACACGCATACACACGCCTACGTGCACACACGTAAGCCTACACCCACAACTATACACACGTAACCACCCAGGAGGAGGGACATGCTTGGGGGGGGGGGGGAACCGTTTCTAGAAACAATAACTCTAATCAGTAGGGTCTTGTCGCAACTCGTGATTGCGAAAAACATAATTTGAATTCAGAGTTTCGGAATTCAAATTAGAATTAATTGGGGGAAGTAGGTCATAGATTTTTTTTTTGTCCATACCAAGCTTTTTTTTTTTTTTAATTATTTATTTTTTCTACCTTCTTGTTATTTAACGTGCTGTTACTTCTTGGAAAACGTTATATTGTCGTTATGAGAACTATTAACCCAAGAGATGGCTACATAAAAAAGCAATCAGAAGGTACTAACAATTTTTGCACGATGAGAAAGTACAAATACAGGCAAGCATGTATCAGCCGATCTGCCAGGGTGGGTAAGGAACCGGACGGGGTGACGCGTGGCCAAAGAAGGCAAGTTTTCCTAAGATAGTCTACAGGTTTCTACTGAAGAACTGCAGATATTTTGAAAGTAGAGCATAAAGTATTTAGTGTATCTTTACCCCCCCCCCTTTAATGAGGAGCCACAGAGAAAAATAACTCCAAACATTCCCCAACCCTAAAAATTTCATTTGCGCAATTTTCGCCATCGCATCTCCCCCCTCCCTGGTCGGCAAACGTGTGAAATCATAAAAACGTAAATCTATTACGAAGCTACACTTTTATTTGTGACTAGTGGTACCCATACGGCTTTGCCCGTACTTGAAAATTAAAAGGTCACTCGGTTCGCCTGTATATTTACAAATAATGTATGACGAATTTCTCGCCAATTTGCTGCGTTCATTTGCTCGAAATGTTGCAGCTCCACGTTATGATAATTTCGTAATTTAACTCTTCCACGTCGTAATAATTTGCTCGGTAAAGTTTACTTAAAATTGGAATAGAAAAAGAACAAATACAAATTTACGGAAAATCGCTTCCAAGTGCACACCCCCATGCTACAAACTAACTTTGTGCCAAATTTCATGAAAACCGGCCGAACGGTCTTGGCGCTATGCGCATCACAGAGATCCAGACACAGACAGACAGGAGATCCAGACTTTCAGCTTTATTATTAGTAAAGATTATTGTCCAAAGGTGTTTAACAAATAACGTTATCCTGTAAATACCTATATATGTCCTCCTCTTGCGGAATCGCACTTCTGTTCAACATAACAAGCAAGTTGTGTACTACTTTTATCTCACTAAACTGACCTTGAGAGACACAATCGTTTACTACATTCGTGCATCAACTCATTAGAACACCGCGTGCATATCGCTCCGTTGACAGAAAAGCGATAATTCAAAAATTGGTATTTTTGAGTTAGGATAAGAAAAAGCACCCTAAAACATGTATGTTTTTAAAGAATGCATTATAATTTAAAATATAACAGGAAAAATTATTTTATTCACATTCACTGCCTTATTATTACGTTGTTCCATTACAAAACTTTTAAATTGCTCGTACCGAAGAAAATCAATTTTTAAATATGTCACTTTTCTATCAACGGCGCGGTTTGCTCTTTCAATCGGAAAATTCTGCTGCTTAGTTCAACAACATACCTTTAAAAAGCACTTTCTAACTTTTTGCGCTGTTTGCCAATCAGCATTTACAACCGTCTCAACTTTATTTTTGTTCAAATATTCAACTAGGACGGTTTTTGAGCAAAATTTGCTTCTAATTCCATGGAGTCACCCTCCACCTTTAACGCAAGAACATTGGGCATTTTCCTTTAACAAAATAATCTCTCCTTAATTTTACATTTCCAATTTCTATTAGCAATTTAATCAGTTCCGGATCTTCGATTTTTCAGTCATGACAAATCTTGAAACTGTTGACCTTATCCGTCTTTTTTCAAATTATTATATCTAGTTTCAACGTAAAAAAAACCGACGGAGAAATGATCTGAATTAGTTTGCCACCCTTTAGAAATAAGTTGTCACGCGGGGCAAGCCCTCCCCTTCCCCCTGGATTTTGCTTTCCCTAAATGCGGTGCTTAATTTCACTGTCCCTATCTAGATATGTCATTTAAGGGAGTCAGGGGTGTAATTGTCCCTCCCCTGGCTTTGAAAATTAATGTAATACCATTTAAGTCAACTTCTTTTTTGCAATTTTTTTTTGTATCATTTACATTGTTCCATATACTTTTTCCCCTCCCCTCTGAAAAATTCGAAATCACGGACCTGTCACTAACATTTTGCATTGCGTTCCTGTCGCAGAAAAACATTCACACTACCTTGTGCTTGGAGAATTTCAACGTCACCATTTCATTTTACTCGAACTCAAACACGATTTAGTTTCCCAAGTTGTTTCAATCTGATTTCAAGCGCTATCGCAAATCTTTTTGTCACGCGTTCATTTCTAACCATTCCAAATTCGCCACCGTGACTCACATTTTTCATCGCTCTTTTGGCGGCAGTTTTCATTTATCACAGCAGTATGTCGAAACTTTCTGATTTGCGAATGCAGCAGCCTTTTCCAGCCAACTCTGATTTTTTTTAAAATTCGTTTGCTTCGTTGTGGAAACTGACAAAAAACGTTCAAAACGGTTAGGGTTTAATGTTTTAAATGTTTGGAGTCTCTTTCAGAAGAACACAGATTTTTCTTCGCGGGAGAGGGAAAAATAGAACCGTTTTCGACAAACTTTGTTGCTTTCCCATTAATTCTTTTCTGAATTTATCTTCGTTTCCAGTCGTTGACGCAGGTTAAATGGCTAAACTCTAATGTGCTGTCATTTAATAAGTCATTTTCAGACTATCTTATTTTTGCACCCGGTAACTTACTGTTTATGGAATTTGGATGATAGAAGTTATTGACATTTCGAGCTCCAAAGAGACTGGTCAGTGTAGGTGTCTTACTTTGACCTGGTGAAATGGACCGAGAAATGTCCATTAGCAGACTTAGTCCATTGTATTATTTAGCAGACTTAGCCAGAGTAGATAGCTGCCTAGAATGGCAAATTTTAATTTAATCGCATATATTTCGTTATTATTCTTGTAAATAAAATAGTTGTATAAGCATAAGTCGTCATTGCGTTTAGCGAGAAATCGTAATAAGACTACAGTTAGACTCAAATTTTCAGTCGCATACTATCATTGATTTGATTCCGGTTCCTTTTGAGTGACTGACGCGACGTTTGTTCTCCATTATTTTTTAAAATTTAGTTCCTTGTTCACGTTAAGTTTTTGAAGGCGAATGCAGAGAAATGATGGTACCCATCCTACGGCCCGCGCGTCATATGATGCCTGAGAAGCCGTTTCCGCTGTTTAAAAAACGACTTCATCAAGAGTGATGTTATCCGAATTTTCCCAACCTACGACCCGCGGTGCATAGGGTCAATGCTTCTTATGTGGAATGTTACGAATCGAAAACCATGTTTTAGAACTGGATGAACTTATTTTTATTTTCTTTTGTTTGAAAAGGTGCTTTGAGCTCGTAGCCGGTTTCACCGTATTAGGATCGCGAAGGTGATTCATATAGCTGTTCGAAATGGTATTGCTCGAAGGTGGCTTGAATGGAGTTATTCCTAGCCACTGGTACCCAATAGGGTGGGTCGAAAAACACTTTTTTTTCTAATCAATTTCTAATAGCGCGGAAAACTTGCACATTAGCATCCTAATAGCCATAAAAATAATTTTAAAAAATATTTGAAAAAAATGAAATCGCGCAAGAGCCCTCGAGTTGAGAGAAAATTTAAAAAATCGGCAATTTTTAAAGATGTATATTTTTTTCAAAAAATAATTTGATTCATTTCCAATAGTATAAAAAATACACTTTGTAAATATCGAAATGTATAGAAAAACTTGAGGGCACATTGATTAATTATTTAAATTCGACCAGAAAGCCTTAAAATACCATTTTTAAAGTAAAATTTCTATTATTGCAAAAACTCTTAAGCTGACTAAAATCTATAAAAATATACTATTGAACGTCCATTTTAAAATTTTACATATATTTCTCTTATGCTGAAATGACTAGAAACTCACCACGTGCAGGACCGTCATTTCAAATTTTTTTCGGAAAGAGGGGGGGGGGGGGGCTCAAAGGATGCTAATTCAATTGAAGTTTGAAAGTCAATAAGACCATCCGCCGATATTTTTATTTATACTTAACAAAAACACTAGATCGTGATTTCAGCTCCATCACAAAGCCTAACTGATGATAAAGCGTTATCAAAAAGCAGTTTTCAATTGCCAGGCAACAGTGTATCAAAATTTTCACAGAATACTAGTGTCAAAACAACTTGATCTCATTTTACGATAAGTTTTGTTTCTTTTATTATCCTTGTAAAAAAGTTACAAAAATTTGAAAAAATAGGAAAAATTGTCTGGTGAACAAGGAGTTAAGTGGGGTACACTGTAAAATTATAAACATTGCGGAAAATTACATTGATAGATGTTACAATTCAATTGCGACAAAAGGTTACGTAAGCGCGTGTGACTCTACATTGAAACATAAGCATTGCAGCACTTTTTTAATTGAACTCGAGACAGGCATTGAAAAGAACATAAGGAACTAGCTAAGTTTGTGAAGTACCACCTGGCATTTGCAACTTATTTCTACGAAAGGGGCTATCAAGTTGAACTCACTTGGTTTAATGTTGAGGATAATTTACTTGACCTAGCTGGTTCCAAACATTGACAAACTACTGACAGGCTCCTCCTCATGCAGGCTTCGCTCGCCAAGCCAAATTCGGCTATTAATTAATGATCTTACTGTTTTACCCCTGGATGTCCTCGGGATATCCTCAGAACTGGATGTCAAGCTTCTAAAGGCAAAGCGGGGTGAGACAGGGCGGAATGGCTTTATCTCGATGTTCTGTATTCAACGCACAGACGAGTAACTGAGCCAAAAAGCTGGCCAAAAATCGAAATTGTCAACTTTGCTGATTATTGTCGGTCCTGAGTCTCAAAACTAGTTGATAAACATGACATTATGTGAAAGTGTTCTTTTTTTTATTGAACCTAACCAT
Source organism: Uloborus diversus (assembly GCF_026930045.1). Lineage (NCBI taxonomy): Eukaryota > Metazoa > Arthropoda > Arachnida > Araneae > Uloboridae > Uloborus > Uloborus diversus. The sequence continues at coordinate 292,448 of NW_026559220.1, read as the reverse complement.
AAAAATTTGACAGCGGTCGGAACTTGGCACTTACATGATTCGGTTGTCTTTGCTTGCGACATTTAAGTTTTTCAAAAACCCTTTATTGTCTTATTTTTCGCGTTAAAAGTGATATTAGATGAAAAATGTATTGTGGAAGGGCTTAGGGAAGTTAGGTTTGTACTCTATCATTCATAAATTTATATATATTTTTATTTTTGTTATTTCTTTTAATGCCTTTCTTCAAGCCTCACAAAAATAACATCCCCCTCTTTCTTTTTTTTTTCGGTTAGTGAATGTTTTTAAATGCTGTGTACTTATTTGTACTGCTTCCAAGTTATATCTATAAAAGTGTCTATCTTGACAATCTGCAGCAAAAATTTGCACAAAACAAAATAAAGCTATAAATAAAGTATACTATTATTTTCAAAAATTTTACTTTTCTCGGTTATTTTTGGGTCACAGGCAATAAGGACATTTTTCCGATATTAGCTCAATCCTTTTAACTAAAAACAAAAGCAATAAAACACATTCTGACACAATTCAATATTATCTTCCCGTTAGTTAAAGATTGAAATTAGAGTAGAAGCTAAACGGTGCGAAAAAGGTTGGACACGCCGATTGTGAATTCATCACTTTTTTGCATAGTTAATCGCTTGGGGGGGAAAAAGCTTGTTTAATAATGCTAAAAGAAATTCAAAAGGAAAATTTTTGTTATTTTTTATTCGAAACACAATTTGAACACCATTCCGATCCTTTCGAAAAACGTGCTAAATTTTCCTCCTTTTCAAAATAATTTCTTTTCTGTAAATGTTGTAATTTGTAAAAAAAAAAAAAAAGTATGATCTGCAGTGGAAATATAATTCCCAAAAAATATGTAACCTTACGAATGCATAGATATCTGCTAAAAGAAGCTTAGTTTTGAAATTTAACTTATGTCTTTGCATTCATAGGGTCACATAATTGGTATGAAAATTAGTTTCTTGTAACCTCTAAGCATGTACCTGCAATTATTTGCAAATTTTGTGCTTTATAACATTGTTTTAGCTATCGAACGTTTATAAAATGTATTCATTTCTTGTGATTAAAAATGTTTCCTTTTTTTGGTATCCGAACTCCCCCCCCCCTTTTTACGTGATAGACAATTATTATCTTGCAGATACTTTTGAGTTGTGTGGGCGCAGATACTTTATATTTTTATCCGACTCTGCTGTCCACCCGAGGCAATGTAGTTGAATCAACTTTTATTCTAATAAGCCGGAATTATTCAAAAAGCTGCTTCACAGCGCTGTTAAAACTGAACCGAGTTTATTCAACTAGTTTACTCGTGTGCGGAGCAAAAGTATGTGAACGTCCGGATGCGTTGAATCAAGTCAAAGGCCGACTCTACTGACGGGGATGAGAATGGTGGCGACACAAGTGCCTGGTGTGCCAAATGAATTTACTGTAGTGTGAAAGATGCCGATCGATTACTTCCCTTTTCTACCAGGTTACACATTCTGATAATCGCCTCCTACCATTATCACCATTCCCTCCCTCAATGCTTAAACTGGTATCAAATTAGCTTCCAAAACTGAGAATTTTCGAACTTTGAAGACAGTCCCCATTTTGTACGGGCTCTACCACCAGTGTACCGCAGTGTATTTATCAACCCTGACGGCAGTTTGAATTTAAAAACTTTGTTTTTAAGCAAGGTTTAAAATTGAAGAAAAACTGGAGCATGTTTTTTTTTTTTTTTTTTTTTTTTTTTTTTTTTTTTTTTTTTTTTTTTTCAATTCTTAAAAAATTTTAAATCTAAAGATGTTTTTTGAATTTAAAAAATTTGTTTCAAAACATATTTTTTCGTATTTTTTTCTTAAATAGCAAAATCGCAGCAACAAACAGAGCTGTATTCCCATTGTTGGATAAAAGGAATAATGTAATAACATTTTACTCTTGTAACAACAATGGTATCAATTGTTAACTCAACACTATTTCATCCTCAAGAATGGTTTTCCGCCATTTGGAGAAGAACTTTCAAGTTGCTAACACAAAAGTGATTTCTCTACGAATTTAATTGAATATTGAGGTAAGATTTTATTTTTTGAAACCATTTTGTATAACAAAATAACCGCTTTGAACAGTTGGATGTCTTTTTAACATAAGAATACCACCAAAATATTTGCGATCTTAATTTTTACTTCCTCGAGCGAAGTCATGAGAAACAATATAATTTGTACTTTTTTCCGGTTACAAAATTTCCATTTCACTCACCTCCAAATGAAAATAAAGTAGTTTTTCATAGCCCATACGCACTTGCATATGTTCCTACAAACGAGTGGACTGCCGAAATATCCATTTTTATTAGCCTACTTTCCCAGTAAAAGTCAGAAAAAGAAGAAAAAAGGGTGAAAGAAGGCTTAATACATCTTAAAAATATCGCGAAAAACAAAAAAAAATCAAAAATAAGTAAAATAATTAAATAAATATTGAAAAATTAAAAATTGGAAAGTAGGGTATTGAGATGGGGAAAAATGTCTTGTCGGTCTGTCTGTCCCCCCTAATAACTTTCGAATGAATAGTCCGATTCGAACAATCTTTTTTTGTTCGAAAGATCTCGGCGAGGACACCTCATTCTCATACTTCACTTTTTGATTTGAACTATCTTTTGTTCAATTTTGAACAGTTCAAAAAAAAAGAACTTAACATTAGCGCCTACGGGGAAATTCAAGGCCATTCCGAATTATGAGGCGAATTTGTTTCAAACTTTGTTGGAAAACGTTTTTGATGAAAAACTTGTATATAAAATATCTTTTTGATTTGAACATTTTTCCGTTCAGTTTTGAACAGTTCAAATCCCTTAACAATAGCGCCTACAAGAAACTGAAAGTTTATGTAGATTCTGTACTTGAAGGCGGATTTACTTCAAACAAATTTTGTTGGAAATAGCTCTTGACGCCAAATTCCAGACTTCGAGAATTAAGGGGCACCTGACTCCGATTCCGACTCCTGTGACCGACAATTAATCGGACTCCGACTCCCCGACTTCGACTCTGACTTCGTAGTTTTGGTAAAAATTTATACACGTAGGACAAATGACTGACTCCGATTCTTGGATATTTGACTCCGACTCCTTTATACCAAAATGAGATTGACTCCGACTCCGAAGCTATGATTTTAACAGTGAAATAATTATTATTGATATGACTTGTTTTTATTTTCACCCTTAAGTTTTAATTTAAGTATTCAGTTTTCGGCGGATAAACTCGAAGTCATTTATGTTTCTACATAAAGATATCCGCAGACGATTTTTTTTTTTTTTTTTTTTGAACAATGAAAATTATTTTTTTAAGTTGACATTTAATTGTTTTTATTTTGGTAAGTGCATTAATTCATTTAAAAAATTATTTTTGGCAACAGGGGAAAAAGAAACGATTTTTTTATATGATGTACTTATTTTAATGAGCTTATTAATTTTAATTATTTTTTCGTTTTGAAAGCTGTAAAAGATATTGCTTTCCAATTTTTTTAGATGAGTGAGGAATATTTTATTCCTAGAAATCACCTTAAAATATTTAAAAAATATGTTTGAAAAAAGTTGCGATTTTGGCTATTTTTTAGAATATTGATCAGGTACTAGAAAGTAGTATGGGTGTGCGGGAAAGTTGGCTCGTTTATTGCTAGACAGAACTTCTTGTACTATTTCAGATTAAGTTATCACGAAGTTTTTGGTGACGTCTGTATGTACGTACGTTACTCGCATTACTTAAAAACATGGCGCGTATGGTCGGAATTTTGTAACTTCTGAGTGCGGTCTAATTGTGCGCCTTCCCTTTCAATTGCCTTCGAGAGTTCCAAAAGATTGCTTAAACATTTTATTGGGCAATTGGTGTTAATTTCAATGTAGACTGTAACGCTGAAGACACGAGTCGCCAAGGTTGTCGCCAATTTGGCGGTATGTCGCCATATTTGGCGACACAAATGACGTTTTATATCGGAGATAACTTTGGTGTTATTTTCGATATTTAGCGCCTCATTGAATAAGCGTTGAAATCTGAAAAAACAAATTTCTGTAGGATTTTTCTGTATTTGTTCACGATAAACAAAGGAAGAAACTAGAATACTTCTTTGCTCCTTTTAAGGCATTATTTTATTTTATTTGTTTTTCTTTACACACGTTCCATATAGTTCCACGCAGTTTATAATAATTGTCGCCAACAAAAACATCACCTATCCTATCATTTGAAAGTTAAGGGATACTGTTTTAGCGAATAAGCGACTTCCTAAACTCGTAAAAGGATGCAAAATTAGTTATTTTTAGTTTAATTCCTTAAGATTAGTTTTAAGGCATGTACATGAATGCCTGCGCTTTTTTTTTTCTTTTTCTTCAGTGATAAAAAAAAAGGATTATTTAGCAGTCGCACAATGAAGTAATGTAAGGTTCAGATCATATTTGTTTCTGTTGCACAATGACGCTTTGGATAGAATTTAATTTTTGTCGATTAAAGTTACAGAATTAAATACCATGAAAAGAAATTCCCATGCTTTTATCCTCGCTAAGTTCGTGTAGAAATTTTCTTAAAAAAGTTAAGTGAGCGAACTTAAACATTGCAGTTAGTTTAGTGATGCATTGTGTGAACTATTCATATGCTGTAAATCAAAGCATTTTACTTCCTTTTACGAGCCCAGGAAGTCTTTTATTCGTTAAAACAACACCCCTTAATATCCGGCTCAACTGTTTGATTTTCCTCACTCACGAAGGTTGCACAGTTTTTTTTTTTTTCGATCCTTCCGAAATGTGTTTATCTACTCCTTACGAACTTAAAGAGTGCGATCTAAAAAGAAGCGAACTTTTTATTGATAGAATAAAATAAGCCTGGCAATATGTTTAAAAGCTGAATTTATTCAAAATAGGATACAATTAACTCGATACAACGTTTTAAGGTACGCGAATATCCTAATTATCAAAAAAAAAAATCCATTTTGAGACTTTGCATCTGCATTTTTTTTAAATCGATGAATTATTGAGAAAACTAGAAGAAATTTTTTAAACTCAAATGCACAACTTTTAACTGAAATTTCTTTTTTCTGTTAAATATGTTTTCAAAATTTTTATTTACGCCAACAGCTCTAGCGAAAAAGGTATCAACTCTATGCGTTTGAAACTTTACAAATATGGTCATTGAATACATTACTGTGATATAAACCTCAAAAAGTTAATAAAGATGCAGAGTGTGGTTTTGAAATAACGTTCAATTAAATTTTGGGGGCAAAAATCGCGATTTTCGGGGATATTTTTCAAACATTTACCCATAAAACCTGTTTTTAGTTAATTATTTCCGAATTGGCGGGTTGTATCACTCTCTTCTATCTGACGAAGAGATAGACACAAAAAGTTTTAAAAAATTATGAAAAATTAAATGCACTGGAAGTGTTAAGTAAGTGGTAGCTTTTTTGTTAAAAATATGGCTTTTTTATTAAAATAAAACCTATAAAAAAATTTCAACAAATAAGTAGTCAAAATGTGCTATTTATGTCATATTAATTAATCGTATGAAGTTTTAGAAAGGTGCAATGAATATGGAAGAAAAAAATATTTAGAGCGTTCGCCTACCTTAAACGGTCAACCAATTTATTCATCTACTTTTTATATTCCGTTGTGAGAACGTTCTTCAACACCTGTGTCACGGCTACATGGAACAGCATTGTCAAAAGTTTCCAGTTTTGGGAACAGAAAATGGCTACACGGTGACAGATCAGGTGAATCGAAGACACAAATCGATTTTCTACCCCCCGAAACTGAAAACAGGTATAAAAAGAGCTTTTTACGATGATGTTCCAGCAATGGGGTCGTTTCCAAAATTTTAACACTTTTTTTTCTGAAAGAGCATGCTTAAAAACATAGGATCTGACCATTTTCTAAATAATTTGACAAAGTTTAATATTTTTAAAAACATTTTAATTAAGATTCAATTCCGCTTTTACTTTTCTGCACATGACATCACACGTGAAGAAATGCCATTCACTGACGCCATTAGAGCAGAGCGTAATATTGAATTCGCTTCTTTACTCATATTTAGTGGCAATGATATGGTTGATAGCAAGCATGGAGCGCAATATTTAATTCCCTTCTGAATTAATTGGGGTGTAAACGCCAAAAAGCGCTTTAAAATGTTTTTAAACCTCACTCGCCTGTTTGTTTACGCAGGCATGTTATTAGGCAGTTTTTTTTTCCCGATTTGTTTGGGCTCCGAGTCTAGAGTTCACAGGTTTATGCAGCTAATTTCTTTTCCGTGTCTGTCTACAGATCATTGATGACTCATTAATATTAATTTCAAAGAGGACATAAGAGGATTTTTTTTTTTTTTTTTTTTGTAGAGTGGTTAGAAAAAATAACCTTGAATTCCGAAGTTTTCGGGGCTGATCAAGACCGATTTTTTGTTTGAGAACTCGATTATTTTTTTTCATCCAATTACTATCGTTGGACACGAGAGAAATTAAATATAACCGGCTTTAAAAAGATCAAATATTATAGACTGCTAAAAAGCATTTTTTTTTCAATTCCCGCACTCATGGCTCTTCAACTTTCTAAAGGCTCCCTTCAGCTTTGCAGTGGACAAGGGCTCTAAAATTCCAGCTCTGATTGACTAAGAGATAGGCCAGTACAAATTTATTAATCCTCAATTTATTGAATATAGAAAAAAACACCCATTTATAAGCGCTTTTTGGCGTTTTCGCCCCACTGTGGGTCAGTGGAGTATCGTCAAAGTACATCACTTGTGACGTCATAAGGAGCACGCCTTGTTTGTAAAACCGGACATTTTAAAAAATTGCTTAAAAATTAAACGTTTTGAAAATATAAGATTTTCCTCGCTCCATGTTTCTGTTTTGTTCATTCTATCCATTTCAGTGACTTAAAGTAGTACTTTTGATTGAAGGAAACAACCCCATTCAAGCAGTGTGCCACAGGTGCAAAAGAGCATTCCCAGAACCGAATTAAAATATTCTTGAATTCAAAGGGCCGTTCAAAACGTTTTTTGATTTAAATGGATGCTACTTGGAATAAATAAAAGTTATAAAACATGTTATCACTCTGCTTTTATCCTACTACTAAAAAGGTCGGTAATTTTTAGATCACACCGTGTATGTTCATCCAAAATACCTGTTTTTAAGATTCCCGGGTTAATTATCGTACGTACTCTTGCTCGTACATTTGTACGCATGAAACTTGCTTAACTCATAAACAGTCTGTCGCAAAAGATTGAGCATTTGTTAGTAGATTGAGTAGGATCTAGCTATGCAGAACCCCTTCGAATTACGTCCGATTGTTCTAAAAGAGGTTCGCAAACGGATTTTTTTTTTCGTTGTTCATTTCAATGCAGACTAAAATGATGTCACAAATTGGCGACCACTTAATGATGCATCGCCAAATACTTTTTGCTGACTTGGTGACATACCGACAAATTGGCGAAAAATGAGGGCAATGATACTTCGAATCAGGAGTGAGTTTGGCAAATGTAGCGATATTTATTAAAATATTTCGACAAACAAAACCTCTGGAAGCATCTTTTCTGCATCGGTTACGATAAACTAGGGGTGAAATCATAAAATGATTTTTGATTACTCAAAGGAATATTATACAGTATTTTTGTCCGTCAAAAACTTAACCACTCATTACGTTTAAAAGTACAAATCTTAATGCTTACCACAATTATAGGTTTACAAAAATGTCTAAAAACTGCATTTAGGAAATATCAGTTTTAAACTGCGTGCATGAACACATATATATATATATATATTTTTTTTTTTTTTTTGAGTTAATAAAAACATCAACTTAATTTAATTGACGAACGAGACAGTAGGGTTAGGTCCACAATATATTTTTCTATTAATTTAAAATCAATAAAAATTTGCAGTTCTCCGGTTAAAAAGTAACTCCTGAAAACTATCTGAACACTCCGCTAATGACAGAAACAATGAAATTCATTTATTCTCTATTTTAAAAATATAGCTATATTGAAGTTCTAGGTGCTGTTATCCCACATGATCAAACCTAAAATAAGGTGTTGGCTTTTTATCTTTCAAAAATCTAGTAAATGCTTTATTTTTGAACTGTATAAAGACTAACACTAACACATAAAATTGTTTTTTAAATGTTCAGAAAAATATGTAAGTAGTGTATGATATATTATTTTATGACTATGTCTTCGTACTAATTAGTTACGTTTAAAATTCCTTTTTACGTTTCTTCAAAGGTAAACTTTAAAATAAGCAACTAATTGAAAATAATGTTCTTTTGGGGGAGGGGTAAACAACTATGTTTTTTTCTGAATAAATGATATTCATAGTGCATGAACATTTTTTTTTTTTTTTTTGTGATAGAAATGTACACAAATTAACATTTATTTTTCAGATAATGCACTACTTTAAAGCTGCTTTGCTTTCGGCCGGGCTTCTTGCCGGGACGGCCACCTTTGCATACCTCTACAGGAAATGGAAGCGTAACTGGTAAATAGCTTTAATACCTCATCATTAATAACAAAAAAAGCCATCCTGACATTTTAAAAACTTATTTGTTTTGTTGAACTTTAAAGCAGACGGGGAATATATTCCCCCCACCCTTTTTTTTGTCGTATTATTGTGAACTAATATGCTCAAGCAATGGCTATTCTTTTTGCTCAGTAAAAATTTAGAAATCAACTAAAATTTTGCACCAAGAACGTTCAGAAGTACATTTTGAAGTTTTCTACATACAACGGAGCAAAGTCATTTTTCTTGAGTGTTGGGGTTTTAAGGGGGAGTTCACCTGCCCCCCTACCAGCTGAGTGACCAAACCTTTACATTTTAATACTGTATTCAAACTTTACCTGATCATGCTTCAGAAAGCAGCTTTATTTGTTTGCCAGGAAGCGTTTAAAATGCTGGCGTGAACCTCAAAAATTATTTAGCATCCCCTGTCGAGGGAATGAAGTTATTCGTACGGCCAGCTTTTTTTTTTCAATAGCGTGGAGACTAATGGCTAAATCAAAATTCTAAAAGCTGAAACAATGTTAGGAAAAAAAAAAAAATTGCCTTCATTCTTTTTTTTCAATGAAATTCATTTTCGCCAATTTATTTATGTTCTAAATTTCATTTCAGTGATGCTGATACACAGGAACCTTTCGATATTCGCAACAACTATGACCCTGCCAATTGTCATTCCTCTTATGTTCTTGTTCCGCTAGAATCAATGCAGTCAATGGAACAAATTATGCGAGATATTCGCGTCCAATTGGATAGCTTTCAACCAGGAATGAAGGCCAGAACTTATCCAAATACAGATTTGTAATTCTGAATTATTTTAAAGTTTAAATGGATGATGAAACCAAATTTGAGTACGTTTTTTTTTTTTTTTTTTGAAGAAGTGTTTCTTTTGTGAACATGGTACTGTAATCTATCCAATTCGTGCCTCAAGCAAATTTAAATGGATTGAAATGACTTTTTGAAAAATGGATGCATCTTCCTAAGCAGGAGCGGTTCTCCGCCTGTAGCGTCTGATTTGTCGTCAGCCAAGACTTTTTCCTTCGACTACTTCTTTATCGACTGCGACCCCCGAGACATAGAAAGAGATATCAACTAAGTGAAGGTCCGCATCTCCTTTTGGCTGTCTCGCCTCCCTCTCCAGCCAGAAAGGAGTCAGCGCTTCATTACTTTCTCCAAGAACATCTTCAGTCTGGATTGTCTGTAACCCCCCGATCACTTACAGATTTCATACTGCCTTCAAGGATGGGTTCTAAATGAAGATCGGCATCTCCTTTTGGCTGTCTCGCCTCCCTCTCCAGCCAGGAAGGAGTCAGCGTTTCATTACTTTTTCCAAGAACATCTTCAGTCTGGAGCGTCGGCAACCCCCAGTTCACGAGCAGATTCCATATTGCCTTCAAGGATGGGTTCTAAATGAAGATCGACATCTCCTTTTGGCTGTCTCGTCTCCCTCTCCAGCCAGGAAGGAATCAGCACTTCATTACTAAGAACATCTTCAGCTGTATCATATTCATTTCGAAGTTACTATTTGTGCGAATGTACTGCTTGAATCTTCATCACAAGACGTCCGTTGCTTTTCGGAGAATTTACCTGTTAGTTTCCGTTAATTAAGGCTTATGTCTAAACGCTGTTTGGAAAGCGTATTTTTCTTTATATTACGCAGAAATATTCATATAAATTGTAATAGTATTCATAGAGTTTTTGAATTTTTTTAATAAAAAGAAAGTTTTTTTTACATATTCTGTCGTTTTAATTTCTTTCAATTCTTAATACATAAAAAAATATTCCATCATTGGGGATTTGTTTTTTTTTTTTTGGGGGGGGGGGTGAGGCTTTTTAAAATTTAGAGGGAAGGGTGCAGTCACTGTTGGTGGGGGGAGGTCACCCATAACTAAATCTGCATTTGAAGATCTGCAATCCAAAAAAAAAAAAAAAATAGGTATCGGTCATCTCGATAAATCAGCGATTCGAGCAATTTAGTCTAAGCTATGCAGTGGTGCCGAGGAGGGAGTTACGGCGCAGACTACACCATTGAAATTTATAGAAGAAATTTCATTTCTTAAGCTTTTCCTCATCTTCGGAAACTTTGAAAAGCGAAATGTTTTCTTCGCCTGTACCGTAACCACATTTGCAACCTGGTTTTTAACAAAATGTAGTTTTTTTTTTTCTCCTTACGTTCGACTTTGATGTGTCTATTAAAATATTTTAAAACTCTTTCATATTTTTTTATGGAATGCGGAAAAACAACATTAACGGATAACCGAATAATAACTAAATCCCACAGCATTTAATGTAAACTCCATCAAAAGTAGCGTGCTCTCTAACCGCACTGCCTTCTAGCGGATTGCCGCAAATTTGTCTTTAAGAATCGCGGGGAAAACAGCACACCACTCTTTCTAGGCACTATAACATGGATAAATGCATAAAAATATATTTGTTAACTTACTTCGTTCGACCTGCAACTCGAGCTCAGGATGCGCCTTCTAATCGAATTCACTGTAAGAAAATCCCACTCATTTTTCATTCTAGCTTCATTGCTGTGGTGAACGTCATCCAAGTAATACATCTACAATCACATTAAAAATTTTCAAACAGACATTGATTTAAAACAAAATGTTGATAATTTATTTAATTGAACTGAACTTGTTTATGGGAAGTCAAAGTAGGGGAAGCGTTTTTCTTTTAACTGAAGAACCATAAAGCATGCTTTAGTATAACCAGGACAGGGTCACTGAGAGACAAGGCGTGCAGCATGCCGGTCCACCCACCCATTATGCTGATTTTTCTGTATACACATTTCTTTAACGTGAGCCGGGCCCATAGTTTCTGATTAGGCAGACATACCCACTCTCTGACCTAGTGAATAGTGTACTGAATACTTTTTTTTCGTTAAAAAATGTTTGAAGCGTACATTTCCGCGGCCCTTGCATACATAATCTTAATAAAAGAGAATCATGGATGTTCCTAAATTGTATTTTAAGATTACATTTTATATTCAAATTCTACAGACAAATACTTTTGTCACAATTATTTCAACTGTTTATTTATGATTACTATTTTATTTTTTTTTTTAAATAACGAAATGTTTCCCTTTTTCTTTGTTTATTGCATCACTAAAATGAAATTGGCGACCCCACTTCTGAAAAACTGGGGGGGGGGGGAGCCACCCCCTCTCGGCGATGGCCGTGCTTCCAATATATATGTATATATGCTTTCAAAGTGAAAGCTTTTTCGGACATGGGGTTCATAGAATTGAGTGCCATTCTCTGGTTTTATGCCGAAAAATAAGTGAAAAAATTGCAAGAAAAAAAAAAAAAAACCTAGGAGAAATACTTGGTTTTGATGATTTTAAAAATAGGGTGTTTTAGGGGTGATATCCTGATAAATCTCCCAACTCAATCCAATGCTCATGATTTTGAACTTTGCATCTCTCTAGCCCCTCAAAAGAGTTTTGACGGATGATATAAATGTCCCTTTCCCACCTAATAGAAATAATATCTGTGAAACTGTGGAAAACTGAAAAAAAAAAAAAAAAAAAAAAAAAAAATGGGGGTTCTATTTCCAAAATTTGGGTCGTGATGGAGGAAAACGGAGATCATATTTGGATTTATAGGGTCATTTTACATATGAATCGCCTAGAATTATGTCTGAAGCATTTAAGATTTTTTTTTTTTTTTTTGAGCAATCACGATTGCTCATTATTCTCATTTGACTGTTTTTGGTGTTACACTGATTTTATTTTCCCACCGCCACCCTCCACACCATCACAGTCAACCGGCTCCTCACGACGCTGCTTCTCTTGCGAAAACCGTGTCCAGGTTGCGTCCATATCCTACACACACACACACAGACACACACGCACACAGACACACACGCATACATACACACACTCACACATACACACACTCATGCCTGCACACAGACACAAACACACATGCCTACATATACACACACACGAACGCCTACACACACGAACACCTACACGCACAGCTGTGTATGCACACCTGCATACACAGCACTCACACACACGCGCCTACAGAAACACACACGCGCATACATACGCACACGCTCGTGATAGCGAAAAACATAATTTGAATTCAAGATGTCAAAAATTCAAATATATATATATATATAGTTCATAAGAAGCCGTACCAATACTGGTAACAATCGGCCTGAAAGGAATGTCTGCTTTATATACCTTGGGTAAAACACACATCCAGCACAATTAGCAATAGAAGGAACGATTGAGCGTTCGACATTAAAAAGAATAGAATGAACAAACTTGACAACAGAAGAAATAGTTTGACTTTTTATAACTGGGGTGCTTAGAAATTTCTAAAAAAAAAAGCCCGGCAGATATTCACTCATTAGTTTTAATTAAAATGATTAGTCATGAACATGAATTTGACAGATCTTGTCAGCTTTGGTAACAACTAAATTTGATTAGAAAGTAAATTCTTTACAATACGACTAACAATATTAGTCAAAACCAGTTTACGATTTAATATTGTTTTAGAATTAATATTGACACCAGGAGCAATAAACTATGGATCGCAATTTTTTTGAGTGGATCATAAGGTATAATATTATAGCTAACTCAAATAGGATAACTCAATAGGAGCAATAAGGAAAAAAAGAAAGTTTGCTATTTCCAGAGAAATTGTCATTGCACTTTAGAGCGTTTTAAACCATTTAAAGTAATGCCGGAATTTTTAACTATCGCATTTTCGCCGAGTGTGTTACAGCATTTGTGGTATCAAAAATACATTTTAAGACTTAAATATGTATTTTTAGGTATCACCTTCCGGTAGCTCATACTGAGTAATGCTTTACAGCAAAGTAGACAGTTAATTAGCAGCTGGGTTTTTTCACATCTTTGTGTTCTATATGAAGTCTTTTGACAAACTACGTATCCTTTTCAATTATAATGAACCCCTAATACGTCACCACTTCATATCCAGGACGTGAGGATAATCCCCGAATCGAAGTGCTTGAACCTGAAACTAGCGCTTTAAAACTTGGATTCTGGACACAGGTTAATTTGAGAAAAAAACGAGCTGATGTGTGCATCACATGACTTCCTTTTACTCCAATTTTATGTCATTTTCTCATAATTGGCAGTTTTAATGTGATTCAATAGTTTACTCTCTGAATATCACCAACAGTGGCCAAATTAAAACCAGATTTAAAAAAAAATCGCCACATTTGTTGCCAAGTTGGCGACTAAAAGACTGGCGATATATCGCCAAGTGCCCGCCAAATTATAACACCACTTGAGTTTACATCGAAATTAACAATGATTTCCCCCCAAAAAGGTGCAAAATATACCCTTTGGAGCATCCGAATGCAACAAAAAGGAAGGTGCACAACTAGACCCCACTAGGAGTCTACGTACCAAATTTCAACTTTCTAGAACATTCCGTTCTTGAGTTATGCGACATACATACACACATACATGCACATATACGCACGTACATACAGACGTCACGAGGAAACTCGTTGTAATTAAATCGGGGATCGTCAAAATGGATTTTTCGGGTATCTGTACGTTCCTAGGCAGATATCTACGTGTGGTAGGATTAAAAAAAAAACTCAACATTCATTCGGGAATGAACCAAAATGAAAATTAAGGCCGATTTTTGAGTGAATTTTTTTTCGCAATTACAATACTCCCTTTTTTATAAAAGGAAGTAAAAAATCAAAACTTTCGTTCAATATATTCAATTAGAATATGTTCAGTTTTGTTCAAAATGAAAAATGTAAGAGCTGCATTTGGTACCTTTTGATTAGAAAGTCAAACTTTGCCCTATAACAATCTAGAATTCGTACCGTTTGGCGTTCGTAGAGACTAGAGGGTTTGATTAAGCCACCTGGAAGATATAATATAAGAAACGAGTTTCCCAAAAAATATATGTTTCCTTTTGACGGAGTATTCTTCAATTGAGAGACTTCCTGGCTCGTTTCTACGTAAGATTTTGTTTCACGAATTGTTTGCAACTTTCTCTAGTTTTACAGCTATGCAATACAATATCTTAAGATTCAAAGCTTCAGTTGTAGGTTGTCGTCAAGCATAGTGTCAGTCTTCGTCGGTATTGCTGTTTTCTAAATATTGTTTATTTCGTTACATTCTCAGAGTCCGTTATTTCTTTTGTTTATGTCGGAACCTGGCTCAGGGGTGCCCATCCCCCCCCATGCTCAATGACGCAAATTCTCCCCCAAAAACTCTCTCTTTCGAATCGAGTGAAACAACATAACAGTTTTGAGAGTTTCTAATTTCCAGTCAGATTCACCAGGGAGAGAGGGAACGCAAACAAATACCTTTTTGAACTGAAATATTGTTGGATTGTTGACCCACCTTGCCTTCCCAAATTTTATAACGTGGACCTTGAGTAAACATGTTTTGGGTACCCCTGAATTTTGCTACACCTTATTATTATTTATTTTTATTCGAACGTATGGTTGGGGGAAAAGCAGTTTTCTGAAATTGAAGCTCTAAAATCGCAAATGTAGCTGACCTTTGTGACGTTAAAAAAAAAAAAAGAGTTTTCGGAAGCTCTCCCGAAATTGAAACCCTGAAAACCAGTTTTAAGACGATCTTTCAATAATGTTGTCGAGAATGGGGGGAAGGGGGGGGGGAGAGGGGCGCTCCACCTAAATAATCGAACTTGCTGCTTTAAAAACGCAGTTTTGATCAGGGTTGCCAGACGTCCCGGATTTCAAGGGACAGTCCCGTATTTTGAAAAATTGTCCCGCGTCCCGGGGAATTTCCATACGGGACGGCTAAAGTCCCGTATTCTAACTGATAACATTATTTTACAGAACGAGACATTTTAAGAGAAAAAAAATAAAGTGAAACAAAAATCAATAAGAAAATCATGTGGCAGCAAACGCAAAAATTATTTTCCTTCTGATTTGGTTTGTTTGTTTTTGCGGCAGACCATGAGGACCGAATGGTTGCTTCTTTGCTCATTGACTATATTGGAAAAATAATCTCTGCGCATCCGTCGTCAATCGCAATGTAAACGATTTTTATACTTTTAAAAGCGACATTTTGCTATGTTAATGCTTTGTTGCGATTGACTTTTTCAGATTTATCATGAATAGACGTCTCAAAAATATCTCCCCCCCCCCCTCCCACTCCTAGAACCCTGTCCCGTATTTACTGTTCTTAATTCTGGCAACCCTGGTTTTGATGGATCTTGACAATGTTAGTGGAAGGTGAATTTCGGTGTCATTCCCCCGGCAATTTTATGAAATTGATACTCCAAAAACGCATTTCTAGGCTTGTCTTTGGTCGTGTTAAGGAAAGAGGGGGGGAGTCAGGGGCTCTCTCCTTCTTTTTTTTTTTCAAAATTGCAGTACTAGAAACACAGTTTTAGATGCCTCTTGATGATAAAGAGAGTGTTATTCTGTTGTTACAGTGGAGTCGCTCTCCTGGAAGTTTTCCAAAATTGAAGTCGCATAGCCAAAAAAAAAAAAAAAAAAATGGATCACACACACCGTGACAGATAGTTTTCGGAGATCCTCAAAACTGGATTCAGCTATTGAACATACATCGAAAATCAGAACTCGAGAATTTTAACGAATCAAATATCCTTCTACACATATCAGCTATAGAAAAAAAGTAAATATGATTTACGAAAAATTATTTAAACACCTTCAGAACAGACTTCCATTAGCAAAAACCAACATCACTGAAAGTTTTAATAAAAATCATCTATGATAAATTGAAACAATCAGTTTAAAAATGGTAGAGAAGACGGGGAGAAAAGTGAAATGAAAAATTCTTCATAAGCTTAAGCTAGTTAATGAAGAAAATATATTGATTGTCGATTGAAGGGATAAAAAATATGTTATTCACCAACTTCAAAACTATAGTTCTTAACAATTGTCAAATGAATCAATGAAAGAGTAGAGCATACTGGTCAAAATTATTACAAAAAATGAAACATTTTTAACCTCTCTCCCTCTCATCACTGTCAAACGTATTCATCATGCAAAATTGTGCTACTTTCAAAAAAATTATGAAAAATTGAAAAGAAATCAAATCATCTGATTCAGCTTTGAAACGGACACCAACTCCATGCCGTCTGTGATGTTCCCTTCATTGAAAAAGAGACACGGTTATTAAATTTTATAAAGAGTATATACCGGAGCCGTCGCTAAGTCAAAAAAAAAGAGGCGGAGACGGGGGGGGGGGGGGGGTACGCATTTGGCGGCCCCATAGTTGTTTCAAACGCATGTCTGGGCCATCAACTTGATGTGGGCTCAGATTGAGCACTTGTACGCTCAACTGTTTGAGTTTCTCTTTCATTTCATGCATTAACTAAGATTTTAAGTTTTAGGGTCTGGTGGGGTAAAGTGGTCATAAAATCGTAGGTTTTCAACTTAGTTGAACAAAAAATGCTATAATTTCTTTAAAAACTTCAACTTTTTTTGTCGTTATTTTACATTGCGTTATTAAAGAACACGGCACATTGAATTTTATGAAAAAAAATATTGATTTAATTAGTTTTATAACACTTTCTTTTCTTCATGTATTTATGACCACTTTACCCCATGGGGTGGGGGAAAGTGGTCATAGTTAAAAATAGATGCAAAACCGTTATAAATAACCATAATATTTGTATAGTTCGGTTGTTTCTATAGTTACAAGTATATGCACAAGTATATGCACAAGTATATGCGTGCATACACGAGTATATACGTGTTTTGTGAACGTGAGTAAACACGTTCCAATATATGAGTAGATACATGTATACATCAGATACATGCATGCAAGTGCCTACTCAAACATATACGTGTATACACGAGTATGTAAGAATTTTTACGGGATAACCTATAAGAGTGTATACGTGTCTTCACGAGTATATACGTGTGACGTGTATACATGTGTCACGTGCATATACGAGTATATACACGTGTAAATGAACATCATATGAGTGTATGCACTTGTATCTCGAGTATATGCGTGCATACCTGAGTATATACGTGTATAGTAGACGTATATACGCATATATAAGTGTACATACATACATGAACACGTATACACGAGTTAACTCGTGGATACATCCAGTGCGTGTCTGTACATGACTACTCACGTATATACTCGTATATATATATATATATATGGAAGCACGATTATATACGCATGTATACGTGTAAACACGATTATAAGACGCATATACGTACACTTACTTGAATACATCAGTACATGTATGCATACACGAGTATGAACGCTTATATACGGGCATGCCTACAGAGTGAATCCAAACTCTTGAGCGAAAATCTAAGGGGTGTGAAAGGGCAGGATAAGAAGCAAAGAATTATGAGAAACTTATGGTTGCTGACGCGCTACATGCACACAAAGCCAAGTTGCACGAAGAGCATTTTACCCAACATTTTATTTTAAGAAATATTTAGAGGAATTGTTAAAAGTTATGGCCTGTAGTAGCTCTAATACGAGCATCGGAACAAAGGTACAGCGACTGATGAAAGATTTTTATAAGTCTCGTTATTGCAACAGAGCGTGTTTTGTGATTGCGACGCGTGTATTACAGCATTACAGCTGTATTCCGCAAATTTCATAAATCCCTTTAAAACTTTCTCGAGACCTTAAATGTTGTGTAAAATTGTCTTTGTGAAATAAATTTGTGACCTTTTTTTGCATCCATCAGTTTCTGGCTTTGCGTGCATGTAGTGCGTCAACGTTGTGTTAGTGACCATATTTTCCCTATGATTCTTGCTTCTTATCCTCCCCTCTAACACCTATTAATAACTTGCCCTAGAATTTAAAGTCACCCTGTATACATGTATATCATGAGCTTGTATGTAAGTGTCTACTCGAGTACGAATGCGTATATACGTGTCTACCTGAGTATATAGCTGTTCGTATATATATACGAGTTTAAGTCAGTATAAACGTGTATAGCCGAATGTATATCTGTATATAAATAAAAAATACTCGCAGACACTCATATACATAGTTATTGGTGCATTTAAGTGAATACGTATATATACGTGTCTACACGAGTATATGCGTATGCATACGCATATACTCGTAAATTTAACTCTATTTACTGTAAAAACAATACGTGTTAAGTGAAATTAATATTTAATTTATATCTGCCTTATACTTAAATATTAAGTGACTTTAGAAGAACAATATTCGGTTAAGCCTAATATTATGACCACTTTATCCCATCTTACTTAAATTGCTCTAAAAAATCATCAAAAAGACATTGAGCTAACTACTAACGAGTAAGAGTTCTTGAGACATGTAGGAAGCTTCCTGTACAGTTCACCTGTTCATAATTCTAACTAACAAAATTTCCCGAGGAAGTTAAAAAAGGTATTTAGATTTTAAAATTTTCATATTCACCCAAAATATTTTTTTTTTCACCACATAGCATTTTTCCAGGTCTAAAATTTTGTATTCAAAATGTAGTTTCTAACCCCCGTACTCTAAGATAAAATTTTCACATTCATTCGAACATTTATCGCCAAGCTATACCCATTTCTTTGAAGTATGACCACTTTACCCCATTGACCACTTTCCCCCACCAGACCCTACGTAATAAATATCAGAAAGCGCTAACAACCCGATATTCATTTCGAAACACCCTGTATATTTTTTAACTTGCTGACATAACGGCTTCAACTCTTCTCTGTGCCTTTTTCGACTTTTCAACACTCAAGTAGGGAAATCCAGGGCAAAGTGAAATAATTACTCTACTTTTATTGCCACTTAACTGGTAATATTTTAATCATGTTGTTACACATGTAGCCTAATCCAGTCCAGAAAAAATTACCTCTGAAAATCATAATATATGATATTGCAAGCTATTTTTAAGAATTGCTACTCATATTGTAATATTTTGTCGCAAGTCGAAAACTATTTTTGGTATTATTAAGTGATAAAGTTTTTGTAGTTAACATTTGAAACATTGAGACCTTTAAATAGTCGGTGCAGTATTTAGTTAATGCTAAGCTTATTTGTATATGAATATACCGCAAGCTCAGTCAATTCCAGCCAAGGCTTGCAGTTTCGTGCTTATAAGCACTCATCAACCCGGCATAGGAGTGACTTAGCTGGAGGTGGAAAACCTCTTAAGGAAGCCAAGAGTACCAAACAAACTGGTAGCTAATACAGAATTAGCACTGACTGGACGAGTGACCGAAGCAATGGTTCGGTTCAAACCCCACTTTGCTAATAAGCAAGAAACTGTAGTCCTCGGCTGGAATTGACTGAGTTGGAAGTGTATTCATATATTTCTGCTTTAACCCTTGGCTATAGGGCGGCAACTTACTGAATAAGCTTATTTGTATTTTAAATATTTTGTACAATGAGGCAAGTACATGCGAGGCAAAGTGAAAGAGTTAATTTCGTTTAATTATTCAATCATTCATTAAATCTCTTACGTATTTTTTATTAATTTTATTATTAACATTCCTTAATTTATTAATTCACTTATTTATTCATTCACTTATTTAGTAGTTCATTCCTTATTTATTAGTTCATTCGCTTATTTTCTTATTCGTTAACTCTTACTCGCTCATTTATTTGTCATCATACGTTGATTAATTTAACTATTCGTTTTTTCTGTATCTTTTCATTTACTCATTCAGCCTTTTATTTACTGATTATTTGCTCAAAATTATTTTTTAAATAGTGTCGTAGTATGTAAAGAGAGGTGACACTTGGTTATATCATTACATTTATTCTTAAAGGTAGTTAAAAACATTAACAAGAACAAGAAACCTAGAACAAGACGCAACAAGTACACAAGTGAGTTTCAACATGGCCGATTCATTCAGTTCACTTCTTCATTTTATCTGTTGAGTGCTATTCAATGTTGCCAGATATGACACTCTCCTCCTTATTTGTTAGTTAGTAAACAAATAAAAATACACAATGATGTACAAAATAAATTATTACAAGGTAATATATACATTCATGAGTCAATGCCATATCTTTGAATGGGTTTTACGTTTCGCTTTGGTCTGGTAGAACGTATCGGTGATTTTTGCGATTCAGCATTCGGAGGATTTTCAGGCTTAACTATTGACGGTTCTGCATTAGGTAATGTTTCATTTGTACAATTATTTTGAGCATTTTCTTCATTAGGTTTGCTAGCAATATCTAATGCAGGTAAAATAGCATTCCTAATGGATGGTACATTAACATCACGGTTCATATTAGTTAAATTTGAAAAACTAAATTTTTCTTCGTCTATTGCAGACTTTCGAAGATGATCAGAATGAACATATCGTGTTTTGTTATTAACTTTAACTAAAAATGTATTCTGGCTTATAACTTTAGTAATTTTACCAGGGAACCATTTCATTACATCACCTCTAGTTGATTTAACCCACACCCTCTCATTTATTTCAAAATTTCTTTTAGTAGCGTTGCGATTGAAATAAGATTTTTGATAATCCTGATACTTTTTTTCTTTTAACAAATGATTACTTCTAACCTTCGTAATAACAGTCTGTGGCAAATAGCCAAAAATTAACTCTGCAGGAGTTTTTAACGTTACTGATGAAGGAGTATTCCTATAAGCAAAAAGTGCCGAATCTAATCTATGTTGAAAATTATCATATTTACGATCAAAAAATGTTTGTCTTTTCAACATGTTTTTAACAATAGATACTGAATTTTCCGCTGCACCATTAGAATTTGGATGATATGGTGGAGAATTTACTGGATTAATCCCGTTGGATTTAAAAAACTTTGAAATTAAGTCAGATTTAAATTGCTGAGCATTATCAGATACTACATCACTTGGTAAGCCAAAACAAGCAAATAATTTTCGTAATTGAGTTATTGTCGACTTTGAATCAATGCTATTTACTACAGATACGTCGATCCATTTCGAATAGGAATCTTTAACAATTAAAAGATTTTTACCCTCAAATTCCGCAAAGTCTATGTGTATTCTCTCAAAAGGCTTGCCAGTTAAAGGCCAAAAATTTGATTTTACTTTTGGAGCTGAAGGTCTTGTGAGTTGGCAAGGTATGCATTTATTTACAAAGTTTTCAATAAACTGATCAATTTTTGGGAACCAAAAATATGCTCTAGCCAACTGTTTCATTCTAAAATACCTGGATGTTCATTGTGAAGAAGCTCCAGTACTTTTTTATGCCATATTTCAGGAACCACTAACCTATTTGCTCGAAGTAAACAATTTCCTTCAACACTTAATTCATTCTTTATCTTTTTGAATTCATTAAGATTTTCTTCAACATCAGTAGGCCAACCAAACTTAGTGTAATTCAACACTTTTGATAAACAAGGATCAAGAGATGTCGCTCTCTGAATATCATCAATTTTTAAATTTTCAAAATCAGAAAAGAAACATATGAAATGTGTGAACTCATCAATTGGTTCATCATCTTTACATGGTAATCGAGATAGTGCATCAGCGAGCAACAACTCTGTACCCTTTTTATGCCTTATTACATAATCATAATTTGAAAGGATTATGGCCCATCTTTGCATTCTCGCGTTAACCATAGTTGGTACAGGTTTATTATGCCCAAATAATGTTAACAATGGCCTAGAGTCTGTCTCGATGGTGAATTTTTGACCTTGTAAAAATTTATTAAACTTTTTTATACCAAAAATTATAGCCAAAGCCTCTTTATGCACTTGAGCATAATTTCCTTCAGCTTTACTCAAAGTTTTGGAAGCGAAAAAAATTGGTCGAAGCTCACCGCCAGGAAATTCATGACACAAGACAGCCCCCACGCCATAGTCTGATGCATCACATTGCAAAACTATTGGTTTTGCCATATCAAAATGAACCAAGATATTATGCTTTTTTAACAAAGTTTTGCTATGTTCAAAAACTTTTACACAATTTTTATCAAATTTCCACTTAACATCTTTTTCAAGTAATTTATAAAGTGGACGAAGAGTATTAGATAAATTTGGAATAAAATGAGAATACCCTAATAATCCAAGATAGCTTTTCAGTTCAGTACAATTTGTAGGCACCGAAGCTTGATATATATCATTGCACTTTTCATCTAAAGGATGGACACCAGTGAAATCTTTCTTATGCCCTAGAACTTGAATACTGTCTTTAAAGAATTCGCATTTAGAAAGATTTATCTTAACATCGTAAGAATTTAGCCTATCCAAAATAATTTCAGTTCTTTTTATACATTCTTCTTTTGTATTTGCCCTTATAAATAAATCATCTATGTAACAATTTGTATACGAAAAATTTTTCAATATTTCATCCATCTCTTGTTGGAAAAGAAAAGAAGCTGATTTGATCCCAAAAGGAAGTTTAGAATACCTGAGTAAACCTCTGGAGGTATTTAATGTTAACAATTCCTGTGATTCAGGGCTAATTTGAATCTGATGGAAAGCTTTTGATAAGTCTATTTTAGAAAAATATTTCCCACTTCCCATACTAGTTATAATTTCTTCCTGAGATGGTAGAGGATAAAATTGAGTTTCACAAAACTTGTTGACAGTAAGCGAAAAATCCCCGTAAATTCTAACAGCTTCCCTACCATTTCCATCAAGTTTGGGAACAGCAACTATTGGTGTTGCCCATTTGGAATGACCAACAGGGTACAAAACACCATTGTTAATAAGAGTATCCAACTCCTTATCAACAAGATTTCTTAAAGCATAAGGGACTGGTCTACTTTTGCAAAAAATGGGAATAGTTTCCGATTTCATTGCTATATTAATAGGTACACCCAAAATACCAGTTGTATCATTTAAATCTAAACAATTTGGATATTTATGTTTAAAATACTCAACAGTAGAAGAGACATTATCAAAATTTACATTTTTATCAAGTACCATATTTATACAATCATCAATCCTAATTTTCAATATTTTGATCCATTTTCTACCCAACAAAATAGGCTTATTATCATTATCACAATCAACCACAATTAATGGTAAAATGTAACACTTATTCGAATAAATTACGGGTACATCATAATTTCCTACAATCTTTAAATCATTATTAGTGTAAGATTTCAATATTGGGACTGGTTTTGACTCTGTGCAATTTAATTTCAATTTTTTAAATTTATTTAACGAAATAATTGAATATTCACTGCCAGTGTCAATTTGCATATTCACTTTCACCCCATTGATATGAACATCAGTAGTGTATGGGTTAACGCTACCCAAATTCTTAGACATAACAATGTTATTCAAATATTCTGATTGTTCACTCACACTTACGTTACCCGAATTTTTAGAAAAAATGTTATTCAAATAAGGTTCTGATTTATCACTTACATTTGCAGCACCTTCAAGAAAATTCGTATTTGAAGCTTTACATGCAGGCTTAATGTGACCCTTTACACCACATTGATAACACGTAGCATTTTTGAATTTACACTCTCCTCTGTGAAATTTAGCACAGTGCTTGCACGATTTTATTACTTTCGTAATTTGATGAGGATATGTTGGCTTTCCAAAATTCTTCCGTGTCGAATCTTTTGGTTTTACTTTCTTATACTCATGAATTTTGAGGACGCTTTGATTTTCTTCTTTTAGTGACTTGGTCTCTCTAGATGCTGTTTCCATAGCAAGAGCCAGTTCAGAAGCTTTAGCGAAATCAACGTCTTTTTCACTGAGTAATTTGTTTTGAATTTGTTCGGACTGTAAGCCACAAACCAATTTATCTCGAAGTGCGTCGTTTAGAAATGCACCGAAGTTGCACTTGCTGGCGAGTTCCTTTATTTTTACAATGAATGTTGAAATATTTTCATTACCTTGCTTGAGATTGTAGAAGCGAAACCTTTCCATAATCGTTGAAGAAGCCGGGGAATAGTAATCCGTTAAAACTTTCACAATGTCGGCATATTTTACATCTTTTATTTCTTTCGGCTGAAGTAAGTTGCGAAGCAGTGAGAAGGTCTTCTTTCCAATTGCAGTCAACAAAAGGGCACGCTTTTCATCGTCGGAAGTGATTTTGTTGGCCTCGAAGAAAAAATCCGCTCTCATGAGGTATTCCACAAAGTTATCCCCTTCGACGAAACTTTGCAAATGAGCAATACCAGTGTTCAGCATCTTATTGTAATATTTTCCAATTTACTCGTCGCCAATGTCGTAGTATGTGAGGGAGAGGTGACACTTGGTTATAACATTACATTTATTCTTAAAGGTAGTTAAAAATAAAAACATTAACAAGAACAAGAAACCTAGAACAAGACGCAACAAGTACACAAGTGAGTTTCAACATGGCCGATTCATTCAGTTCACTTCTTCATTTTATCTGTTGAGTGCTATTCAATGTTGCCAGATATGACAAATAGAATAGAAAATATTTCATTACAAAAATATTTCCTTTCTCACTTTACCCCATGAAAAAAAATGAAAATTTTCCACTTCTTTTTGAGGGCGCAGATTTATTGCCGAAAATATAAAATAATATTTCAACAAGTTTTATTATCCAGTACAATGTTCTTTCTTTATGTACGTTAATTTTCAAAACAAAATTCCAATTTGTTCATTTTGAAAAAGCTCAATCATCTTAACTATTTCACTTTGCCACACATTCCCTTACTATGCAAAATAAATAAAAACTGATCGCAGTCTTTTCAAGGATTTCTAATTGATATATTTTTTAGCTCGAAGGGTAATGAGAACAAAATCAAACTCATTGCTACAACACTTTGAAACTTTGCATGAGTAATGCCTTGACAAAACCCCACATTATTCATCTTGTGATATCAAAATCGCAACGCGAAGTATATATAAGTAGGGTAATGTGGGGCAAAGTGAAATGATATAGATGACTTTGCTTTTCAAAATAAACAAATGTTTTGAAAATAACAGTACATAAAGAATTAACAATGTATTTTACAATGAAACTTGCATTGATACATTATATATTATTTGTAGCAATAAATTTGTGCCTTCAAAAATAAGTGGAAAAGTTACTCTTTTATTCTTCTGGGATTAAGTAAAAATTGAAACTTTTTTTTAATGAAATATTTTTAATTCGATTGTAAAAAGTATTTTTGATCAAATAAATGAGTAAATAAAGGAATGAATGGATAAATGAAAAATAACGAAATAATAAACTAATAAATAAATATATCAGGACATATAAATGAGTGATAAAATAGTAATTAATAAGAAAAACAGTACATGAATGAATAAAAAAGTGAATTCTTAAATGTAAAAATGCAAATAAATTAGTAAATGAACACGTAAGTGATTTAGTAAATGATGGAATGAGTAAACGAAATGAACTAATTCACTTTGCCCTGCATGCACTTGACTAACTGAGCAAAATATTTAAAGAACAAATAAACTTAATATTAACAAAATAAATATTTCACCGAACATTAGTAGGTCTCAATATTTAAAATGTTAATAACAAGAACTTTATCAGTTGATAATAACAAAAATAATTTTTTTGACGTGCAGCAAAATATTACACTTTAATCATCAATTTTTGAAAACTGCTTGTATTATCATTCTCTTTGATCGTCAAAAGTAATTTCTTTCGGAATGGAATGGACTGGACTACTTGCGTTACTTAAAATATTACCAGATAGGTGGTGCTAAAAGCGGAGTAAATACTTCAACCTTTCACTTTCCCCTACTTTTTATGGGAAAAACTTTAGGTATTGCTACGATGTCTTTTATGAATTACCATGAATAACAATTTGCAGAAATATTTGTCTAGATAACAAAATTTCTGTTGAGTAAGACTTTTGAATCGTTTGAGTAAAATTGGCATACTTATGTTAAAAAGTGTAGTCTTATTTTTTTCCTTCGGGTTTTTCTCTACACCTTACAGGAATGTAACCATTTCTGGCGGGAGAGTGAGTATTACAAGAAGCTATACTGCATTCTTATTAACTGACATAAATCTTTTTAAACTGAGCGGTTCTTTCCCGTATTACTGTTATGATGTACAGTCGAACCTCCATATATCGAACTTCCACATATCGATAGTTTCTATACATCGAAATCCCTGCAAATTTCTATGTTTATTACATAGAAAAATTGTTTCTATATATCGAAAAAATCCCGATACATCGAAATTTTTTTTCGAGACTTTCGTAGATTTTTTTCCACTTCACACTATTTGTCTCATTAAAAATGAAAATTAGGAGAGAAAATTATGTTCACTAAAGGTTGCTACGAAACTCATAAGGAATCTGGGGTTGAGGGCTGTGTAGATAGATCGTAGTTCCGTTCTGGAGTTCTTAAATACCCTCAAGTTTATTTCAGATCTTAGTTGTAACCAGTAATACTGTAAAATCAATTTCAAGTTATCCCCTTTGTCTGTTGATTATCATTCCTAGTCTTTTTAGCTTCAGTAGTAATCATTCAAGTTAAGTAGATTGATTTTTTACTTCTTTCGATAACACTGTTAAAACGAAACCCCCCTAATGTTGCGAATCTAGTTAATTGCCGAAGAATGAAGATGTATGACGGTGCAAAAATGTAATTTCTGTTAATTTTTTATTTTTCATTTAATCCGATGCTCATATAAATTAGAATTTGGGTTTTATACACGAAAATTAGCTTTACTTTTAGTGTTTTAGGAGATTTGTACGATAAAACAAGATAGTTTCTATAAATCGAAATTTCTATATATCAATTTTCTTCCGGAAATTTGCTACTTCGATATATGGAGGTCCGACTGTATTTTCATTTACTTGAATGCCGTGGAACAATATTTAACTTTAGTAATTCACAGTAACACGGAAAAGAAAAATCTTTGTATTGCATATGCAATGCATGTAACTGTTGCTTACCAAAAAAAAAAAAAAATGTCCAATATTTTTTTCGAAATATCCTGTATTTTGTGGATTGATTACCTTCATAGCAATGTTGCTTAAAACATTGACGTAATACTGTTTGCAATGTGGTTACTTATTAATATGAGGAAAACTTTTGTAATTTTACGATTAAAACAAAAACTAAGTGCCTAAATGAATCACAAAAATAAAACTTAGCATGTATTACAAAATGTTTTTAAAAAAATACCTAAAAGAATTCAGGCAAACAGAAAACAATCAAAACTTAACTATGACTCACCTACTTCTTACAATAAGCGCCATTTCCAGAGCAGCTATTCAGGCAGTTACAAAGATCCAAATCTCCGAATCAAATATCATCTCAGAAATTAAAAAGAACGTGATTCTTCTAAGAGCAGCAAATAAGACCATTATCTTCCAGTGGGTTCCCTCTTACGTGGGCATCCATGGAAACAAAATGGCTGACTCCCTGGCCAAGTAAGGTTCTTTAGATTGCCAAGTGAACTGTCCCATTCTCAGTGAGTCACTTACTCGTTTCTGCAAAAACAAAGTTCAAGATCAACTTACGGCCATAAATAAAGCCAATTTGAACAGCAAACTTTGCGCCGAAATTCAAGAAATATGGAGGACTTATTGTACCAAACCTCGAGCGAAACTGTGGCCCTTTTCAGACTCTCTACAGGCCATGATGCCCGACTGAGTACCTCAACGAGACAGGTATCTTAACATCAAATAATTGTATAATTTGCAGTTCTGGCAACACGAATGCTGCTCATCTCCTCTCCTGCTCGAAACTTGACCCAACCAATCAAAAACTAAAATGACTCGGAAAGCTTTATTGGTCTGCGCGATCTGTCATGGATTCCCTGAAATGAATTTCTTTTTATTTCTGCTGCAACTGTGAAATCCTCTAATTTACAGATTTATTTTTGATTTTAAATTGCTACTTTTTTTGTTCACTTGTTTATTTTAATTACTTTTCCTTTTCTTGGCTGCCTTTTGAATGGATTCATATCTTTCTGAATAAAGCCAGATGTAACAACAACATATCCAAGGAGAAGCTTTTCCTTGTCTGGCCACAGAGATTTCAAACAAACAAAAACCGAATTCTCAGTATGGTGAGAACAAGTGTCCTTTCTTTGCATCTTCAGGTACGGAAAACACTTTTAGATCAGTGTAGATAAGATGTGACAGGTTGCTTTCGTTGCATGTACACTGTCGGTAAAGAAAACAGTTACAGAATTCATTTAGCCTTTAATAATCCTCACTAATAATACTGCGCGGCCAAAAAAAAAACAAAAAAAAGAGTTCAAATATAGCACCCTCCTCCCTCCCCCATCACGTTCATTTTTCTTTTATTTTATTGTCGTAGGACACTAAAGGAACTCTGTAAATGCGTTTTCTTTACTAACAGAGATTCAATGCAAAGAAAGCAACTTTTCTGTATAGTTCCAACCTACATTAACAGGTAGAATTTACATTACAAATGAACAAAGGAAGGCTTACAATGTAACATTTGAGGTATTTATTCATATTTCTAGGGATGCACCGCCCCCTCCTCCTCCCCCCTTCCCTCCTTTAAATTGTCTTTCCCAACAAAGTGCCGTTGAAACGCGTTTTTTATTTTTTTTTTTTTTTATTTAAAAAAAAAACTATCGCCGTAACCATGAATATCCTAACTATCGTAATCTTACCGATTTTTGAATTGCAAATTTTTGAAGTATGTGTTTTGACCCATCCATTGCTTATACTGGCGTGCTCAGCACAAAAGTCGTATGCGTACTTTTTATCAGAATTAAATTTCGGTCGCCAGTGGTTCTTTGTCACATATTTCACCTAAATACAATGTTTTATGGTCATTTGTCAATGGAAAATAATTTTAAATATTCTGAAAAAGTTGCTTGTGAATTAAATACATGGAGACGCAAAACTTTAAACGAGAAAATTTCGCCTTTTTAACTCAGCTACCACTTTTGCGCTTGTATAAGTCAGATTTTACTCAACCACAATTAATTATAACAATGCAATATGTGCTCTGTTCGTCTTTTCAACAATGACCAATGGTAATCTTAAAACCAGATATGATGCTTAACTGTCATAATTTCATTGAAGGAAGTTTTTGGATCATCATGAAGCCTATTTAAATTAAAAAGTCTGAAATGATTAATTCAATATTCTACTTTAATGTGGATTAACTAGCCAGATTAAGAAATTCAAAACAAGTAGGGGAACATTGGGGCAAAGTGAAATGGTGAAATATTTACTCTACTTATAGCTAGACCTACCTGGTATCATTTTAACTATGTAGTACCATATGCAGTCTAGTCCAGTCAGGAGAAAAATTTCACCGAAGATTGAAGCATTTGGTAATACAGGCAATTTTATGAAGCAAATACTCATACTGTAATATTTTGTTGCAAGTCGAA
Organism: Uloborus diversus; assembly: GCF_026930045.1. Classification (NCBI taxonomy): domain Eukaryota; kingdom Metazoa; phylum Arthropoda; class Arachnida; order Araneae; family Uloboridae; genus Uloborus; species Uloborus diversus. The sequence goes on along the minus strand of NW_026559220.1, from coordinate 262,779 downwards.
AATTATTTTTGTTACTACAAAATGATAACATTCGTCTTATTGACATTTTAAATATTGATTGAGACCTCCTAATACTCAATGCAGTATTAATTTAGTTAATATTAAGCTTATTTGTATTTTAAATAAATTGCACAATTAGTCAAGTACATACGGGGCAAAGTGGACGTGGCAAAGTGAAATATTTATTTCGTTTACTTAGTCAATCATCTATATATATAAAAATGGATGTTGGTAAATTTGTTCCCTAAGATCTCAAACTATTTGGCAGATTTGGCTGAAACTTTCACCGTTTGTTCTTTTTGGTAATGGTGAGGTTTGTAGACCAGTTTGAAAAAAATCCGATTGATAGTTCCTTTTTTATTCTAATTTGTCCAAATTTTCGCATAAATGCCCCAATAGGACGGTGAAAAAATACATGCACATATTAAAATTATGTGTCCATCGAAAGCGCTTATTTTTCTGATGAAGATGGCATCTGTTAGAAAGTTCAAAGTTGTATGAAAAACGAGTTATAAGCTTTTTTTGTTCCATGTCCGAAGGCTTTCCTCAACCCAATTCATTACTTAGTGTATCATCTCAACTTCCAGTTCATAGTTAGAATTGTTGAATGTTTTTGTGTTTCGTCTGACTGAGACTTTTCTCAAGTCAAATCTTAAAGCAACGTTTTTTCCCCCAAGATTGGCCATTAATATCTAGATTTGGTTGATTATTTTCCATTTAAACGGAACTTTAGTGTAATTAATGAATTTTTTTATTATTTGTGCTGATTGGGTTTTTTAATCATTATCCAATCTAACAGCAGAAACCTCGCCAAAATTTATGCAGAAAGATTTCAGTAGCGGATGCATTTTGCAGTTTTCTCAACTGTCGCGGTTTTTGAAGTCAAAGACTACGTAATAATGTTTGTCAGCTTTCACCATGTAAACAAAATATCGTCAATCAAAGAATCTTTAAAAACTTTTATTGTAAAATAATCCAGCAACTAAATTAGGCAAATCCATGAACAGCACAAAAACTTCCATTAATGTGACTTTGTGCACAAATTCAAACCATCGCCAAATTTTACTACTCATTTTGGAAACATTTCGGATGAAATTGTTTAGCGCCATTTTATGGTGACCAAAAGTACCTTAGCATATGGCGACAATATCTCCTTAACAAAAATTAGTAACAAACCGTTTTACAAAGTAAGGAGGGGGAGCATTATCCAAGGTATCCCAAAACGATTCCCGCAAATTCGGTAACATTTTAAATCGCACCAAGAACCCACAATAATCGAAATTTTCCGAAATAACTAAAGCAAGTTTAAGGGGATCACGGACGCGCGGCTACATTTTTTTAAAACAGTTCGTTCTTCAATAGACATGCAGAGAAGGTAAGACTCCATGTAAAAAAAAATAGTATTAACTAGTAAATCTTTTTAAACATGTAAAGTTTAATTTCATACTTCGGAAATTCTTCAAATTTGTATACGTTTAAATTTCCTGTTGTCGTTTCTAAATAAATACTATTTTGCTCTTTTTACTTACCGCTACTTTAGTTTTATGAGTAAGGAAGAAGCTAGATTTTAAATCACGTCAAAAAGGTGTGTTTTAAGTTCTTTCATTTAAAACAGAAAACAAATGCAAGTAACGATTGTTTCTCATAATTATTGCCAACCCAGGCAACACCGGGTATTTTTGCTAGTTTAATATAAATTACATACGTTTTCATTAATTAATTCATTTACATTTCTTCATTTAGTATCTTTCTTATATATGTATTCATTCGTTCATTTCCTTATTCATTCTTTTACTCGCTCGTTTATTTTTCATTTTATTATTCGTTTATTGTTTCATTATTTTTCATTTATTCATTCAACCTTTTGCTTACTGATTCTTTTGATCAAAAATATGTTTTATAATAGGATAGAAAATATTTAATTAGGAAAATATTTTATTTTTGACTTTGCTCCATTTAAAAAGTGAAAAATTTCCTTTTTTTTTTTTTTTTTTTGAAGACTCAAATTTACTGACAAAAATAAAAAAATGCTGTTTCAACACATGTTTTATTATAAAACAATGTTTTTCTTTATGTACTGCAATTTTCAATACAAATTTCCGATTTGTTCCTTTTGAAAAAAAATCAGTCATCATAACCATTTCACTTTACCCCACATTCCCCTACTATACATTTCTTCAAATTAACTCACAAAATAGCATAGAATATACAGAGTACTTAAGTAGAATTACTATAAATGACAGCATTATTTTGCTTTTCAAAAATTGCAATTCAACTTTGTGAACGGGACTTTTAAAATGGAATATGGAATTGTTCAAATATTTCGAGCATCTTTAAACTAAAGGATTAAAAACTACAAATCTGTGTGTTTTTTGGAGAAATTTTAAATGGTTCAAGAAACGAAGCAACTTAATGCGAATATTTCAAATTGATTTGAGGCAAAATAAAAATCAAAACGAATGAAGATAAACAATGTAAAATGAGACATAAAAGTTAACATTTAAATTTATCTGCAACATAGTCAGTTTTTTTACTATCGTAACGTCAAAACTTTCGTACTAAGTTACCGCCTTAAGCCAAGGCTAAGGCAGAATTACTTAAAATACACCGCCAGCTCAGTTATTCCATCCGAGGACTGCAGTTTCATGCTTTTCAGCACTTATCAGCCCGGAATAGGAACCATATGAGCTGGAGGCGAAAAACCTCTTAAGGGAGCCAAGAGAGCCAAACAAACTGGTAGCTAATGTAGAATTAGCACACCAAATGAGCGATTGCAGCAACGGTGCGGTTCAACTCAAAGATGGCGGTAAGTTCAACTCAAAGATAGTGGTAACTTACTGCAAAATACCATGCTTTGCCATCAATCTTTGAGTTGAACCGTACCATTGCTGCAGTCACTCATCTGGTCTGCTAATTCTACATTAGCTACCAGTTTGTTTGACTCTCTTGGTTCCCTTAAGATGTTTTTCGCCTCCAGCTCATGTGGTTCCTATTCCGGGCTGATGAGTGCTAAAAAGCAAGAAACTGCAGTCCTCGGATGGAATAACTGAGCAGGTGGTGTATTTTAAGTATTCAAAACTTTGTTTGGGTGACTAAAGAGCTTTAACACATCAGAACTCATTTGGGTTATAAAATGAAAAATACAAAATTTTCAGAGGAAATAAATTAAAACTTTTAAAAGCATTGAAATTATAAATTATAGTACAGTGAAACCTATGTAAGTTGACCACTTGCGGTGCACTACTTAAATGGTCAACTTAAACAGGTGGTCAACTTATAGAGGTTGAATTATATGATAAGACCAAATTATGTGCCTGAAAATAACGGTCAACTTACAAGGGTGGTCAACTTCACAGGTTTTACTGTATAATTTTTGAATTTTAATTTGGTGAAAATGTCATACACTAATCAGTAGGAAGAAAGGAACTTACCATTTAGAAAATGCAACCATGAACTAGTTCATTTCTTTGTCAATTTCAGAAAGCTTCAGTAGATGGCGCATTTGGGAGTCCGTTTTGACATCTCCGAAGGATTTAATTGCTGAAATGAAACGAAAAATATTAGATTTAACAATGCATATAAATCTAAAAAATTATTTATCGAGAAAATGTCAAGGAATAGTACTCAGCACTTTATTCGCTAACAGACAAAGAAAGTTTTGTACTTTCAAAACGAATAAATACTTGCTAACATCTACAGGATAAAAATTCAGTAAGCGATTGTGACAGCAGAGTTGTCAGATATACAGAAGAGTTAATCTGGGTTTGAAATTAATAAATACCTAAAGTTTAAAATAAAATAAAATTTGAATTTTTGAATTCAAATGATGTTTTTCGCAATCAAGAGTTGCTATACGATCCTACTCGTTGGGCCTTGTGTATGCAGACGTGCATTGGGAGCTAGCGGTGCAAAATGTAATTGATTCCAGCTCTCATCAAAGCTATGTCTTTTTTATTTATTTATTTATTTACTTTTTTGAATTCCCTCATTACTTTCTCAACTACATAGGACAGACTACTGTTCGGTTACAGCATCCTCGAACGGGGATTATCTCCTTATCCTCATTCCTAGGGGATAAAATGCATTTAATTCATGAAAAGAAAATATAATCTTTTCCAAGAGTGGAAATTCAAATCCTGAAAATGGGAGATGAAGAGCTTCATTACGACCTTTCAGTTTGAAAATTGAGATAGCTTAACTAGTACGATCAGTTGAAAATCCAAAACAAAAAGTATATGAGACTAGGGTAAGTTGTTACAATCGAATTTAAAACTAACCGCCGGTAGAAACTGACTCTCCTTGCATTAGATGGTAGCACTCACCCATCTCTCAGAGGAATGCTTGCAGTCAGTCGCAGTGGTTTTGCTCAAGAAAAATAGTTTTTTGAGCCTGGAAGTAATTTATCTTTTCGCTGTCATTTTTACTTTCTTCTATATCTAATATATAGAAGAAAGTATTGGATTCGTGCAAATTTTCGAATTTCGACGGATTCGAACTTTTAAGGTGTGCTGAGTCCATTTCGACCATTTTTGGAAAATGTCTGTCTGTGTGTATGTGTGTCACGTCTGTGTGTGACCAGTTTTTTGTGGCCGCTCTACAGCAAAAACTACTGCATGAAATCGAACGAAATTTTGTACACATATGTGCCCCTATGTGAATTTGTACCCATTGGTTTTTGGCGCGATTTCCTCCAAGGGGGGTGGAGCAATGGGACGTTTTTTGAGTTACGTGTGCTTGCTATTCCTCAGGAAGTAACTGGCGGAATCAAACAAAATTTGGTCCATATGTTGCCATTAATAATTTTGGTGCCAATAACTAGAACGGGGGTTGAGCTATAGAACGTTTTTTGTCGTCAATTGTGACTGCTGTATCTCAAGAAATAATGAACGGAATGAAAGAAAAATTTATCGGCGAGTACCCCTTAGTGGGTATAAGAGCTGATTTTATTTTGGTGTCAACAGCTAAAAAGGGGATAGCGCAATCGGCTGTTCTTTTTTTCCATTGTGAGTGCCCTATCTAAAGAAGTAATGCTACGTTCTGGTTGAAATTTGGAATAGATGTGAATCCATATGTAAACAGGCTTTGGTTCAATTTTGACGCCAATCGCTCCAAGAGGTTTTTTTTTTTGCGAATAAAAATATTTTTATTAATGCAACAATAAGATAAATCGTAATAGATTGTCGTCTGCGTATTTCTCGTGATTTTAATTGTATGGAAATGATAGGAAATATTATCTCAATGATTTAAAACTTTTAACTGTTGCCATCTTGCGTTTGTTAACAAATAAGATATTCGTAATTAATTCAAGCAAGGCTTTTAAAATAACGTTCAATTTTCGCTCTTTGCTTTGCTCTTGCAATAATTCAGACATTGGGATGGTCGTCAAGTTTTTGCATGTGTAATTTTGTTTTTGTTGGGAATATTGCTTCTTCGTCAAGCATGGGGAGGGATCAGAAAAAAAAAAGAAAAATATAGAAGAAAGTTTCGTGATGGCCACAACATACTAGTTCTATTTGTGAGGAAGTCATCGCACATAACGGATCGATTTCTATGTCACGTGAAAGCCTACATTTTCAGATTTTCAGGTAAGTGCTAACATATTTAAAAGATTCGTACAAAGATATACCAGTAATATGCGCCAAGATTTGAAGTGGCGTCATATGGGGCAAGTTGTTAATTTTGTTGGGATTAGTTTTACATGGGGCAATTTTTTACATGTAACGTTTTAATTTAATATTCTGTTTTAATTTCAAATGTGATATGGCGAGAGACTAAAAAAAAAAAAAACTGACAGGTGCAAAACTCTTAAAGCAAACTACCTGGAGGCGGTTGTTAAAGAAGTAATGGCAGGTAGTTAATTACGAAAGGCAGCCACAAAATACGAAATTTATTTCATGACACTACAGAGATTCTGCAAGAAAATGGAAATGATCTCTTTCATTGTATGACCTAATTTATTGTAATATGCTAGGGTTGAACAAATAAAATAAATAATTTCTTATTCGAAAGTAGGTTGTTTCTCCAATGCTGCAGACTGTGCAGAAGTGAAGATGGCTTGCAAGCGGAAACCATAGGCCAGCGCCATTTTAACAGATACACTTGTAAAAAAATTATTTGCAAGCAAAAGTCGAGAAACGAAAATCTGAAAAGGAAGTTGTATTTAACGGAGAAAAAATCAACAAACACAAATGCAAAAAAAAAAAAAAAAAAATGCAAAAGGTTCTTTCCAAACAGGTGTCTTTGGATGAAGACTGTGAAGACTGGTTCTGCATAAAGTGCGCTGAAACGTACTCAGAATCCAGAAAACTAACTAAATGACTTCAATGTCGTAATTGTGACGAATGGACTCATGACCAATGTACGTTTGTACATCGTACGATGTAAGTTTGTACATCGTACGATGCAAGTTTGATAAATTATATGTTTGCAAAAATTGTAATTCGCGGACAATGATTATGATGATGAATTTATCAGAATACTAGTAAGTCATTGGTGAAGTAAATCTGAAAAGTCTGAAACTTAGGAGATGTTTAAGATTTTAAGAATTGTGGTTGGGGGGGGGGGGGAGACTTTAAAAAATGTAACAAAAAAAACCACAAAATGTGTAAGATTCATTTTATTACTTATAAAGGTAAAGGGGGTAAGTTGCTACAATGTACATATTTTGAATAACTTTAAATATTTTGGAGTAATAGATTTTTAATCATCTTTTAAAAAAACATGTTATGAATATTAAACAATCTAGATGCATTTTTGAAGTTTCAGACTTGCAAATACCTGAAAAAGTTTATTGTAAAAAGATACTGAACAAAAATGTAACAACTAACCCCGGTCTCCTCTAATGATATCTTTTAGCAGGTAGACTTGTTTTCATGTCTTAATAGTTATGAAGATCATCTCTTAGATTTCAAAGTTAAACCTATGCTATAGAAAGTAAGAGCACATCGCATTACCTACTTCTAATGTTTGCAAAAAAAAAAGTTCTTATGGTACCGGAAGAAAATCAAAATAATAAAAACGGCAGTAACTAATGTATGCACGGAACATTGTGTGATATTAAACGAAAAGCAAATTAATTGATCATTTCAGAAAGGGCATGACACCTTTTTTTTTTTTTTTTTCAAAGTTGAGTCAGCTGTGGTTTTACCATCCTTCTATGTCGCGAAATCGTCTAAGTGTGTAAGACTATCAATTTATGCACTTTATTTAGGGGTTGAACTTTTCGCTTGGTGCAGAAAGAGTGCTTATACCGTTTCTCTTCTCAATGCGAATCAAGAATTAGCAAGACGCTCCGCGATTACGGCAGAAGTAGATTTTTTGGCTTAATAAAATGAAAGCAAGCAATGCCTTTCTACTGGCAGATTGTCAAAATGCAAACTCGAGAATCCAATCTGCTTAGGATCTTTTTTTTTAATTCAGTAAAGTAGTTTAGTAGTAAATTTATTTATTGAAAAAAAAGGACGGTTATGTTTCGAATGATAATAGTGATGAAATAAAAACTCAAAACAAAAGGGAACACAAAAATTTATTTGAACTTTGACATCTTGAATTCAAATTATGTTTTTCGCAATCACGAATTTGTGTGTGTGTGTGCAGTTATGAGTGTGTGGGTATGTTTGTGTGTAGATGTGTATGTGTGTGTGTGCACGTATGAGCTGTGTGTGTAGATGAGTGTATGTGTATGTAGGTATGCGTGTGTGTATAGGATATGGATGCAACCTGGGGACGGTTTTCGCTAGAGGAGCAGCATCGTGAGGCCAGTCGACGGTGGTGCTGTAGTGGGAGGCGGGGGAAGGGGAGGAAATAAAATCATAGGAACGCCATACAAAGGTCAAATGAAAACAATAAGCAATGTGATTGCTCGAAAAGGAGTGAAGAACGTAAATTTATACTCTAACAGTGTAATTAAAAAGTGTAAAATTGAAGGTAGAAGTTACATCTATAAGTGAAATTTCCTCAAGGTTCACAGTCAAACCTATGAAAAGTAGCGAAATTTATAACGTCAAAGACTTGTGGCCTCCATTATTTAAGAGAATTTGACTTTCAAAAGAAAACTTGGACAAAACTGTTCTCCGGGATGAAAAGTTTTCGACCCTCAACTTTCCATGATGTTCAAATATTCGTTAGGGCAGCAAAGAGTGGTTAAGATTAATCCTTTTCTTGATAGTCTTCAAGAGCACACTTTCGTCCTTGCAAAGGGGAGTTGGTCAAGTGACCTACCCAGTGGTTGGAAGTAGCGCGCTACAAGTAGCGACGCTACTGCAGTAACTACATTTTTGAGTAGTTTGTAGTGTACCGCACTACTTTTTTTAAAAAAAGTAGTGTAGTGAGTAGTTAACTACAAAAAAAAATAGTTTGTAGCGATTTCTGGATATTACTTTTAAATAAACTGAAAAAAAAATTAAGGTTCAAATGAATTTGACTGGCGCAAATTTTGCACAAGTACATTAGCGGATGCAATGAGAAATAAGACTCCTAAAAATACGAGCTGACCTCAGGCATTTCATTTTGACGCCATACGTTCTATCAGTTTGACGCCATTAGTTTTTTTTTTTTTTTTTTTTTTTTTTTTTTTTTTTTTTTTTTTTTTTTTTTTTTGCCGTCGTAATTTTCATATTCCACTAATATTTACATTGCAAAAAGTACTTATTTTCGCGAAAATGAAGATATCTGATTTCGCGAGTTGAAAATTTGGTGAATTTTATATGAACAGACCGAAGATTGAAAAACAAAAATATTTTAGTGAGGCTTAAATTTTCGACAGTATTCACCAAATAAAAAGAAGCTACTGAAAATGTTATAGAAAAGAATTAAATTTAACTGTTCTGGAGGACTTAGAATAAATGCGAGCATTACAGTGCGTGAGAGTATGATAACGGACATTTTTCTTAGTGTCTTCTGATGATCTAATTTATAAATCTTTTTTTGTTCAATCCTCTTACGGTGTGTGTGTATTAGGGTGTCTCCCCCCCCCCCAAAAAAAAAAAATCGAAAGTTGATTTTTCAAGTCGCACACTCTCCTATATTTTATCCTTTTACGTGAAAAAAAAAATCATAGACTTTCGAGTAATTTATTGCAAAAAAGGCATAACTAATTCATTTTTTAAAATTTAATTATTTTCATTAGCGAAATAAAACATAACTTAAAATAAAAAATGATTCGATTTATGGCTCGATTAGTCATAAAATATTTTGTAGAATTCAATTCATTTATAAATGAGATAAGCACATTTTATTGAATCCTGAAAATTATCACGAGTTGGACTTATGCCATTTCTGAAATAATCGAATGACCTTTTAATTTTCAACTACGGGCAAAGCCGTGCGGGTGCCACTAGTTATTAATAAAGTTCTTCGAAGAATATAGAGACTCATTAATATTTAATGGGGTCGTTTCTGAAATTTTAGGAGTATTTTTTCGGAATGAGCATAAACATATAATTCGACCATTTTTTAATATAATATGGCAAGGTTTAGTATTTTTTTAACAATTATTTCATCCGGTGTGCAGATTCAATTTCATTTTTTACGCTTCTGCACATGACATCACAAGTGATGAAAGTCTATTCACTGATGCCATTAGCGCAGAGCATAATATTTAATTCGCCACTTTACTAATGTGTAGTGGCAACGTTACGGTTGATAGCAAGCGTAGAGCGCAATATTTAACTCGCTTCTAAATTATCCTTACGAGGAAACGCGGTAGACAGCAAGCGTAAACATTTTGCGCGCCAGTGGTGGGCGCGCCAAACATTAGATGCGACGTCAAAACGCCTTGCTTGAAAATCGTGCATTTAGAAAAAATAAAAATTGAACGTTTTGAAAATAGAAGATTTTCTTCGCTCCATTATTATTTTTTGATCATTCTATCATTTTCAGTGACTAATTTTCGTTTCTTTTCAAATCCTAGAGATAATTTTACTTTGATTGTGATGTGTGGAGGAAGGGTGATTTAGACTTTTTTTGAAGTAAAGCTTCATGCAACTTATTATTAGTAAACATAATAAAGGGGCCGTGGTAGCCCGATCGGTAGAGTGTCGGATTCGGGGCCGGAGGGTCCTGAGTTCGAACCTCGATGGTCGAAGATACATCGTCGTCATTAAAGGGGACTGGGCGACGTTAAATATGCTCTTGGTCTCAATGTCCTCCAAGTGAAACGACACCTCTGGGGGTGCTAGCACCAGGTAGCTTTTAGCTAATGGACTAGTTCTAAATTCTCATTAACTGTACGATCCAATGATGGTGCTGCCATCTATCGGTATATAAAATAATGGAGGCAAGGCACTTAGTATGCAGTCCTCGACATAAATACAGTTGTAGTCAGTTGGGACTCTGAATAGGAATAGGAAACATAATAATAACATATTCTGAAGTAGGTTGTCAGTTTTCTGAACAAAGAAGTTTTAAATACACATTTAAATAAAACACAGATTAACAAAAGTGTATCTGACGTTAAAAGTGTTACAAGTTCATTTTAAAATGTCTATTAGTATCAAAAAAACTTTGAAATACGTCTCCTCATTTTTAAAACTAGCAAAAATACCCGGCGTTGCCTGGGTCAGTTATAATTATGAGAAACACTCGCTACTTTCTTTCGCTTTCTGTTTTAACTTAAAGAACTTAAAACACACCGCTTTGACGTGATTAAGACTCGAGCTTCTTCCTTACCCGTCAAAGTCAAATAGCAATAAATATAAATAATGAAATATTATTCAGTTAGAAACGAAAACACGAATTGAAGCATATAAAAATGTGTAGAATTTCCAAAATATGAACTAACAAACACAAAGATCACTAAAAAAAAAAAGTGCGCTTTTTTTAGTTACTAGTGGTACCCGCACGGCTTTGCCCGTAATAGAAAATTAAAAGGTCTTTTGGTTCGCCTGTATATTTACAAATAATGTATGGTGAATTTTCTCGCGAATTGGCTTGTACCCATGTTACGGTACCACGTTATGATCATTTCGTATTTTTTCTTATGATATTTTTGTTCTTAAAATTGGATTGAAAAAAGAACCACATCTAATTTTCGAAAAATCGCTTCGAGGTGCACACCCCCATGGTACAAACTAATTTTGTGCCAAATTTCATAAAAATCAGCCGAACGGTCTAAGCGCTATGCGCGTCACAGAGATCCTGATAAACAGAGATCCGGACAGACAGAGGGACATTCAGCTTTATTATTAGTAATAAAAAGAAGATAAAGTACACACACACAAAAAGAATTAAAAAAAGCTCTCTACTATGTTTCCTTAAGTGTGCAAAAAAAAAAAAATCCAAATGTTTAAAAGACTTGAAACTCATGTTTGCTTTGGAGAATCCTTGAGTCAAAACTTTCAATGTGATCATTATTAACATGTATGTTGTAAGGCATTGAATTTTCGTAACAACGGGTTTTATATTTAATCATTTAATGGGAAAATTACATGACATTTACGTTTTACATCATAACTTTTTGAAACTAAGATTTTTAGATACAAATAATAGGCTATATTACTTCCTGATAATGTACCTATCTATGGTGAAAAAATGGTTAAAATCTGTTTAGTATTTTTGAAGTTTACCCCGGACATACATATATACAGAAGTTGCCATTTATGTATATAGATTATTATTTTTTTTATCTGGCAACAATTTCAGACGACCGATTCACTCGGCAGACGACATTTTAAAATCCTGAAGATACACTCGCTTTTCGGTCTCTATCATAGAAGCTTGGATTGGGGAATCTTTCTCGCAAAGTTTCGATATTAAATAAATAAATGATTTGACAAATTATCTCTCTGACCTTTTCATTTTTATTTTTTTATTTGTTTATTGAGCAATCACAATCGCTTATTGTTCTCACTTGACGGTTTTGAATTCCTATCATTTTATTTTCCCACCAGCACCCTCTGCCAGCACCACCGTCGCGTCGACCGGCCTCACGATGCTGCTCCTCTTGCGAAAACCGTCTCCAGGTTGCGTCCATATCCTACACACACACGCATAAACACACTCATGGCTGTGCACAAACACACACACACCACAACACACACACACACACACACACTCATGCCTACATACACACACACGCCACTACACACACACACACACACACACACACACACTCATGCCTGCACATAGACACAAACACATATGCCTACATACACACACACACGAACGCCTACACACACAGCACTGCATACACAACACGCACACACATGCATACATACACACCCACACACATGCGCCTACACAAACACACACGCGCATTCTTACACAAACGCTCGTGATTGCAAAAAACATAATTTGAATTCAAAATGCCAAAAATTTAAATTAATATTTCTTTTTAATTATTTATTTTGCAACTACTTTATTTATTTATTATTTAACTTGTTCGTATTTGTTATATGTTGTTACAGATATCGGTATTGAAAGGGTCATTTTGTTTGTAGATATTCTCATGTATCTAAATATATAAAGCAGACGGTGTTTGTTTCTTTGTAAACGATGGCCCAAAGACCCCATAGCACCAATAACATGCTGATCGCGCTCATTATTAGGAAAATAGTGATTGCAACTGAAAATTAGTTGTGACTTCGAAACAAAACTTCGAAATAACAACTCATATTTGAAGTATTCTTCAAAAAGCTAAAATACAATTGAATAGTGCACTTCAATAAGGGTCTGTAGCGAGGTTTCTTCAAAATAGACTTTTTCGCATTTATTTATTTATTTATTTATTTTAATAAGTTTCGAAAAGATATTATGTCACCGAGATGAGACCTTTTTGAATACTTTTGAAGGTTTCTATGAAGTAGTGTCAAACAGATTGGGCATCACAGATGGATATCGAAGAAAATTTTTAGCGAAAACATTATGGTGGATATTTTTGTTTGACCATGCAATATCAATGCGTAAAAAAATAGTGATGTCTTAAATAAAAGTTGCGCTTCTTTTCTTTGAAAAAACGTGCGCTGTAAAATGTTCATGTTAAAATCACCCATATTTACGATGAATGTCGGGTAAGACTCGTCTCCAAAAACTGTAATGATCATTTTCTCCCTCAAATTTTCCTTCAGGGATACTATTCTGCCTTGTTAACCAGGGTTTAATTTGCATAGGACCTCACGGAAGCCAAACTACTGCACTTATTTTCAATGTTATGCAATCTTTAACATTTTAGGTGAAATTCAGGACATTCACGAGTAAAAACAAGTTGTGGGGAAGATGGATAATGGCTGGTTGTAACTAACACTGTTTTCGACTATGCATTGAAAAAAAAAAAAAAAACTGCTTCAACAAAAAAGCAGTTTTTTTTTCTGAGTAATCACGAACTGTTTATTATCCGCACTTCACCAAAAATGATGTTGCTGTATTTTTTCAGATTGTCATGACGACGAGAATAAGCTAACTCGTTGTTCTAATATTTGTTAAGGGGGAAAATTTTCGTTGCCATGGTTACAAATCTTTTGCGTTTATTCAAGGCTTAACTTAAGCAGATTTTACTTTTAAAACCTGAGGGGGGGGGGGGTTGATCACGTTTTTTCAGGAAAAACATCAGCATAGTTGAACTTGAAAATCAAAACTTCATCGAAATACAAAATACTTACTAATGCCAACATTTAAGATTGACAAGAGATAAAAATACATAACGTTAGACGCTGTAAATGATCTTTATGAAAAGTGTACGGGTGGGTATGGGCCATAAAATCTTTATCTTGTTTACAGTACCCGAATCTTTTTTTTTTTTGAATATGCCCCGTATTACCTATTCTAGGAAATCACTAGCACATTTCTATGCTATTTTCATTTCATACCAATAGTAGAAACGAGAAATTCAACGAATTGGGTCCTAACGCAATTCGTGCTTGCGAAAAACATAATTTAAAATTAAAACGTCATATTTAACTTTAGACTTAAACTCTTTTCTAAAATTGCAGTTAAAGTACCATTTAAAGTCGATACTCTATTGCTACGACAACAGATAATGTAAAACTGCGATAAACTATGATGATAAAAACAACATTTTTTTAAAAGTGTTTGAAAAACTGCCAAAAGTCAGCTGCTTAGTATTCACAGCCCGCTCAACCGTTAGTCTCTATATGTATGCTTCCAACTGCAAATATGTTCAAAATCAGATGCAGAATTAAGATATTGAAAGTGCGAAGTAAAATAAAAATCAGTCAAAAAATACAAAATTTAACATTCTATACGGGAACTTTGTGTAGACTTTTGAAGTCTTCCATGAAGGTATCTAGCAGTGTTAACAGATTGAGCATCACGGACGTCGAAGAAGATTTTCAATAAAAACATAACGGGGGATATTTTTTGTATGAGCATGCAATATCAATATTATAATCAATACAAAATATTTACGTGTGAAATAGAACTTTTACTTTTATTATCTGGAAAAAACGTGGACTGTAAAATATTGCCGTAAAAATCACCCAAATCTACGATTAGTTTCGGCAAATACTCATTTCAAAAAATTGCAATATTTACTTTCACCCTCGAATTTTCCTTCGGGAATACTATTTTACCTTGTTAATCAGGGTTTAATGTACACAGGAGCTCACGGGAGCCGAGCTCCTACGCTTCTTTTCATTGTTATGCGATCATTAATATTTCAGGTGAAATTCAGGCTATTTACGAGTAAAAACAAGTTGTGGGGAAGATGAATAATTCCTAGTTATAACTGTTTTCGACTTTTTTTTTTTTTTTTTTTTGAGCAACGACGAATCGTTTATTATCCTCACTTGACCAAAGTTGATGCTGCTCTAATTTTTCAGATTGTCATGACGAAACTAACTCGTTTGTTTTAATATTTATTAAGGGGACACATTTTTGTTGCAATGGTTACAAATCTTTTGCGTTCATTCAAGGCTTAACTTAAGCAGATTTTACTTTTAAAAAGAAAGGGTGGGAGGGATTATGTTTTCTTTTTTCAGGAAAATCATCAGCATAGTTAAACTTGAAAAACAAAACTTCATCGAAATACAAAATTTCGTGCTTACTCATGCCACCATTTAAGATTGATAAGAAATTAAAATACATAACGTTATACGCTGCAAATGATCTTCATAAAAAGTGTACCGGTCGGTATCGGCCATAAATTTTTTATCTTTATTACCGCATCCTAATCGTCATTTCTCTTTTATGGATATGCCTCGTATTACCCTATTATAGAAAATCACTAACAAATTTCTAGGCCATTTTCTTTCCATTCCAATAGTAGAAAGAAGAAATTCACCGAGCTGGGTCCTAACGCATTCGTGCTTGCGAAAAACATAAATTTAAAACGTCATTTTTAACGTTTATACGTAAACTCTTTTCTAAATTTGCAGTTAAGTTACCATGAAAAGTCGATATTCGAATGCTACGACAACAGATAATGTAAAAAAAAACAGCTATAAACTATGATGATAAAAAAAAAACATTTTTTAAAAAGTGTTTGAAAAACTACGAAGAGTCAGCTGCTTAGTATTCACAGCGCCGCTCATTCAAAATGCTGCAAACAAAAACTATAACAAGCGTTGTTTGTGAAAACAGACGTTACACAGCAGCTGTTGGTCGAAATTTAATTTTTTAACACTTTATTTTAAACACTTTAATGTTTGAAGTAACGGTATTCAGTGTTTTGTTTATAGAAAGCAAAAGTGATTTTACGTAACAAGTCGCATCCTCCAGAAAATAATACACAAATTATTCGAAAAAAAAGGAAAAATATTTTAGAACTGTCTTGTTTGCGCAAAATTAAACTTTTCGAACACAGCTTTCATTTTAAACGAAATGCTAACTTTTTGTGATTGCTCTTTTTCGCGTATGACTGATGCGACGAGCGCTGCCGTTGTTAAGTAAAGCGAAGTATATTTGCACAAATGAGCTTTCGAGATATTTCAAGAAACGCGTTTTGATTCGTCCCCCCCCCCCTCGACGGTAAAGCTTGACGAGGAAAAGAAGGCGGATGACCGTGAAGCGAAACATCATTTGTATCATTTGTAATGGGTAGAATCTGCCAGAAAACACCGAATTGTAAGAGGTACGGTCTCGCTAATCCTATCTATTCCAAAATAATAACAAGCAACCCATTACAACCGATACAAATGATGCTTTTGCTTCAAGGTCATTCGCCTTCTTTTCGTGGTAAAACTATAATTAAATAAGCAAGCGTGTGCAATAAAGCTAGAGTACAATAGCTGACAAGAAATGCGAAAAAATGGAAATTTTGCGATACTACGCCTTCATTCACTTCAAATACGGCCGTGAAATAATTTTACGGCCATGCGTTCTTATAAAAATTCCGCGAAAGTGTCATTTGAACGGTAGCAAGCATAAAAACGCTAATACAACTATTGGCTACAAAATTATAAATCAAAGTTTCATCTGCAAATATTTGCTTCAAAGATTTCTTCGCAATGAACATTTTCCTGGTCACACCTAAGACCTCTAAACCCGGATCACACACTACCTTGAAATGAAAAACACAATCTAACTACGTCTGCGAATCTTGTATTATCCGTTTCTGACACAAGGAGCAGTCCCCCTTTTTGCTCTACAATTATTTTACTCAGCTTCACATCACAGGTTTAAATACGCTTTTTGAATTATCCGTTAGTAGTGCTATTTACAATGTTTCTCAGTTTTAGTAGTTTATCTCGGACTTTCGCGTGCTCCCGTTATCTAAGTAACATTTGCTTTCAATTCCGTAAATTGAAAAAGCCTCTCCTCCCTAAAACCCATAACCATTGTATATCGTCATTTAATTAAAAAAGAAAAAAATCTTTTTTTTTTTCATTTTCAGTGTTTTTAGTAAGTTTTTTGTCTCTATCAGATTCTGTTTCAGAAGAACTATTGATTCCCTCCTGTGATTGAAGCATTTCAATCATCCCCCCTCCTCCTTTTTTAAGCGTTTAAAGTTACAAGTTTTCTCATGCCAACAGATTTCAACCACGATCGCGGTTTTTTTTTCTCTCAAGCGTTCATTTTTTGCCTTCCCAAATTCGTCACCGAGACTATAATTTTTTATCGCTGTCTTGGCGACATTCGCTTGCCAACTGAGAATTAAAATTTTATTTCTCGACTAAGACTATCGAAACTGAAATTTTTCATCTCCTTTTCCTAAACTTATTCCTCCGCAGTAAAATAATTGCATTATTACTATTATCTACTGAATTTATTCCTGCATATGTAAGGAATGGATGGCGTTTGAAAGGGTTTATGCTTGAGATTTTACTTTCTTCGAGTTTGGTACCTTGCCGTGGAAGAATCAAATCATTCTTACATCTTTTTACAATTTTTGTAAAGGAAGTATGGTATTCGCTAAAATACTTTCACGCAAAAATCGGCCTTCATTTCCATTTTGCTCGCCCCCGAATGAATATTGATTTTTTTTTTCAAACCGACGACACGTGGATACATGCCTAAGAACGTATAGACAAATGAAGAACCCATTTGACGATCCCCGAGTTAATTACAACGAGTTTTGTCGTGACGTCCGTATGTACGTGCGTATGTATCTTGCATAACTCAAGAACGGTATGTCCTAGAAAGTTGAAATTTGGTATATAGACTCCAAGTGGGGTGTAGTTGTTTACTTTTTCGTGTGTTTGCATTCGGATGTTCCAAAGGGGGTCTTTTACACCTTTTTGGGGTAAAATCATTGTGAATTTCAATGTAAACTGAAGCGGTGCCATAATTTGGCAAACATATGGCAATATATCGCCAAGCTCTTGGTCACCAAGTTTTGGCGTCAACTTGGCGACGAATTCGGTGTTTTTTTTTTTTTTTTTTTTTAAATCTGGTTTCAATTTGACCATATTTAGAGAGTTAACCATTGAATCACAACAAAACTGCCAATATTGCAAAAATTTATCTATATAAAGCGTTTTATTTGCTCCGGTTCGCAACAAACTTGGGGTGAAAGTAGTTAAAGTGTTTTCTTTCTCACTCCGGGGCACTATTATCTTTAAATTGGAGTAAAAGGAAATAATGTGATGCACACATCAGCTCCTTTCCTTTCGTGTATGTGAAGGGTGTCATTTTGAGTCAACTTGGTTACTTTTGAATATTTCTCTTAATTCCACTTCGACGAAAGTGACATTGTCTCTTGCTCTCTACTCAGGCTCATTTGGAGTAATGGGATGGGGGTGTCAGTTTCATCTCGGATTTTTTTAACAATGCTATGAATTGTTGCATGTGTTTTGACTCCCCCTCCCCTAGAAAATGCTTTGTGTAGGGTAGACCGACCAGTGACGGAACACTTGAGCGCAGTATTCGTTTTAAGAAAATCACAGCTACGTCAAAAATAGTTGTTTTTAACACATTATAGAAAATATATTTTAGCTAACTTTTGTAAATATTTTTAAAATTTGAGAGAACTTTTATATTTCTGACTCAGGATTTTGGGGGAGTTGAAACGAAAACAAGTGCCCCAACCCAGTGAATGAACGTCCCCAACTAACTGAGCAAACACAGCATTATCTATAGTCACTTTCTTTCTGTAAAAACATAGATGGAAGTTAAAACTGCCATCGAAGAAAAACACTAAAACCTTATTTTTTCGAAACAGTAACAAGCTGTCCATTCACTAGTCGGTCTATTCTATATACCATCCCACCCCCCAAATCCCATAAACTTTTGAAATGACAAGCCTGTCTATTTACTCTAACATTCCGTAACTGAAAAGTAATTTTCCTAGTTCGGACTTGCTTACTGAATCTGAAGTAACTGCTACAACTTGTAGTCTTACTACTCGGGAGTCGGATTTTATATAATTTTTCAACATTCTGGGTGCCACGGCGCACAGTGGTGCCAGACCGAAAAAAAATCGATTTTCGAAAGCGCTTATTTCGACTATCTGGTTTGTGATTCTCACACTATATAAGCTATAGGATCTAGGAATGGTATGATTTCTTCCAGTGTTTCAAGCGTATTCTCATTAATTAAGGCCCAAAGTCAGAATAATGTAAGTTTGAATAAAATACACACAGTTCAAGATGAATGATAAACATTTTTAAAGGAGTTAGACAATTTTTTTTTAATTTTTTCCCCTGTTATACAATGGTCAAACGAACCACACATCAGTCAAAGTAGGTAAAAAAAATAAAGCACTTTACAACGTTATAAGTGACATTTTCTCTCCCCCCTCCCCCCCAAATCCCATAAAACGTTTGAAATGCCAAGCCTGTGTATTTGCTCTAACATTCCGTAACTTGAAAATCATTTTCCGATTTTGTGTAAACTTTCTTCTTTTGTTTGTTCGGACTTGCTTACTGAATCTGCCATGGCCCTCCCATGCAACCAACGGATCAAGGTAGATCCCTAACCTTTAATACGATGAAATTGACTGGAAAATGATGCTCAGACTTTTGCCATGAATCGTAGATTGAGTGCAGATGATTATGTTAGTGAACAATCATGTCCATTTGTAACGGAAATTTAAGCTATCTACAGCCTAGTAATGTATTTAGAAAATACCGGCAGATAATCAAATGTAACATTACTAATAAATTAAATAGAAATTCTACTGATACTTTTTTTTCTTAATTTTATCCTCTGCCAAAATTTGCTGACATTATTTCAAAATAATGTATGGAAAACAAACATTTTTGTCCAATTACTTTTAGAACATGGATTTAAAAAATGAAAATGAAGTTTATAAAAGTTGGACGTCTGTAAGTTCAGAACATTTTCTTCGCATTAATTTCGAATTGAAGATGCCTAGCTTTCATCAATAATTATTTTAAATAGCCCCTGCTACTGCCCGTTTTCGTGTAAAACGGTATAAGAGTGCAATACATGCAAAAAAGAAAAAAAAAAAGATAAATTTACATAAAATTGAAATTTAGCAAAAAAAAAAAAAGATAAAAGTGGATTCTTATTTTTCCACAATGTTATGAGATATTTATATTCACTTTTTGCAGATCTTTTGAAAGTTTGTTGAAATAACTTGATCACAACTACTTCCTCTTTGTCAACATCATTCAGTAAGCAAATCAGCAACTCACAGAAAATTCGTTTCAAAAAACTGGCTGAACTAAAGATTCATGAAATTCGAGTTCAATATTAGCTAAACCTCCCTCCCTTATTTGGTGTGATCTTCTTTGACATCAAGACCTGTGCACATCGTCTGTGTGAGAGTTTGAACTCGATTTCCCCGGATTATTAATGTCTACGGGGTCAATACTGGTACCATTGGATATAGGGCACCCAGGATACGCTGTTCCACTCCGTCTCGCCCCTCTGAACCTTAAGCGGCCGGACATCTACTCCTGAGCATATCCTGAGCATATCCAAATGTTGCCGGCCGCAGGTGGCGAGGAGGTCAGCGAGCAAGGGACAGAGCTCTAAAGTGTGCTTATAAAAAGAGAAAATGTGGAACAAATTTCAAAAATTAGATGATTAAAAACCGGACATTTTCTCAAAACATTTGAGAAAAGCCTAAAAGTGCGACGATCAGGCCCGGGTCTGCGTATTTGCAGCTCCCGCAGCGCGGGGGGAGGGGGCACGTCCATAAAGGTCCCCACGCCCAGTGGGGCCAAAACGCCAAAAAGCGATTATATATATTTTTTCTTATATTCAACCAATTGAGAACTAATAAATTTGCATAGGCTTAGGATTGCACCTCTTAGGCAATCAGAACTGGAATTTTAGAGCCCTTCGTCCACTACAAAGCTAAAAGTAGTCTTTAGAAAGTTGAAAACTCTGGAATGCGAGAATTTAAAAAAAATGTTTTTAAACAGTCTATCTATATATATATATATATATATATATATATATATATATATATATATATATATATATATATATATATATATATATATATATGTAATAAAGGAGGGCATATTTAATTTCTCTCGTGTCCAACGATATAAATGGGACGAAAAAGATGAATAATCGAATTCTCAAACCGAAAATTGGTTTTGATCAGCACCAAAAACTTGGGAATTCGACTTTTTTTTCAAAACACTCTACAAAAAAATTTCCTCTTATATCCTCTTTGAAATTAATATTAATTAGTCACAATGGTCTGCAGAAAGACCTTGAAAAGGAATTAGCCGCCTAAACCTGCGAACTTTAGATCCTGAGCCCGAACGAATCGAAAAAACTCCGTAAGTATAGTGCAGCTCTAATTACCCCAATTAGCGCCAATCACCCCTCCCTATTTTCCGAAACAGAGGTAAACATTGCCAGAGTCAGAGCTCAACTTCTCAGAGCCTCACAATACATTGCTGTATAAACGAACGAGAGAGGTTTAAAAATATTTTTAAGCGCTTTTTGGTGCTTTTGCCTCACTGTGCAATAGCCCAAAATGTTGAGAAAAAAATTGTACTAAGACTGGTTAAAGTCGCAAATACGCACTGCTGGCCTCTAAGGAAGGACTCTACAGATTTTGTTGCCTTGGGGGGGGGGGGGGTTAAATGTATAGTTCCAGACCTGGCGACGATAGTCTGAAGAATCTTATCTCTGCCACTTTACTAGCAGAATCTAAGTGATTTTAACAGCGGCAAACCTCGCTTATCATATCGAAGACACTAACGGATTTCAAAAACAAATTTCTTAAGAGTAAAGCTAACGAGTCACTAGTCTTCGATTTCCTTTCACCTCATTAATTCGTGTAGAGACTTCCAACTAAATATCTGTACCTCAAAGCAAGACAAACGTAAGTTCAACAAGAAGTTCAGTCTAGGTGAGTCTACTTTCCCGTATACCCATACTACTTTCTAGTACCTGATCAATATTCTCAAAAATAGCTAAAATCGCAAATTTTTTCAAACATATTTTTAAAATACTTAAAGCTAATTTCTAGGAATAAAATATTCCTCCCTCATCTAGAAAAATTCGTTAAAAAAAAAAAAAAAAAAAAGCAGCAACTTTTAAACAGAGCAGCTAATACACTTTTGTCCATTAAAAAAAATCTTTAACAGCTTTCAAAACGAAAAAATAATAATTAAAATTAATAAGCTCATTAAAATAAATACATCATATCAAAGAAAAAAAAATCGTTTCTTTTTCCCCTTTTTCCAAAAACAATTTTTTAAATGAATTAATGCACTTACCAAAATAAATAAAAACAATAAAATGTCAACTTAAAGAAATAATTTTCACTTTTCACTGTCAAAAAAAAAAAAAAAAGAAAAGAAAAGAAAAAAAAAAGAAAAGAAAAAGAAAAAAATCGTCTGCGCATATTTTTATGTAGAAACATAAATGACTTCGAGTTTATTTGCCGAAAACCGAATACCTAAATTAAAACTTTTGCGTAAAAATAAAAACAAGTCAAATCAACAATAATTATTTCACAGTCAAAACCATAGCTGCGGAGTCGGAGTCGATCTCATTTTGGGGTAAAGGAGTCGGAGTCGAACATCTAAGAATCGGAGTCAGTCATTTGTACTCCGTGTATAAATATTTGCCTAAGCTACGAAGTCAGAGTCGAAGTCGGGGAGTCGGAGTCCGATTAATTATCGGGCACAGGAGTCGGAGTCAAGTGCCCCTAAATTCTCGGAGTCGAAGTCTGGAGTTTGGCATCAAGAGCTATTTCCAACAAAATTTGTTTGAAGTAAATCCGCCTTCAAGTACGGAACCTACATTGACTTTCAGTTTCCCCGTAGGAGCTAATGTTTAGGGATTTGAACTGTTCAAAATTGAACGGAAAATTGTACAAATCAAAAAGATATGTTATATACAAGTTTTTCATCAAACGCTTTTTCCTACGACTCACAGTTCGGAATTGCCTTGAATTTCCCCGTAGGCGCTAACTTTAAGTTTTTATTTAACTGTTCATCGGACTATTCATTCAAAAGTTATTAGGGGGGGGGACAGACAGACAGACCGACAGACATTTTTCCCCATCTCAATACTCTACTTTCTAATTTTTCGATATTTATTTAATTATTTCATTTATTTTTAACTTTTTTTTTTTGTTTTTTGCGATATTTTTAAGATGCATTCAGCTTTCTTTCGTGCTTTTTTCTTCTTTTTCTGACATTTACTGGGAATGTAGGCTAAAATCTGCAATGTTCCGTTTATTAGTACATTGTACGTAGAATCCCATTTCTCATCGAGTCATGTGAACGTAATTCTAAAACAAAATCATTTGTACTTATTTAAAAGTGTTGAAAAACTCGCGTTACATCCTTTGCATGTGTGAGACAAACGTTTTCCCTCTTTCCTGTAAAATAGCAATTATGTGACTTACGTTGCTCTGGTTCTGAGGTACAGATATTATCTCTTAAGAATTATAAAACTAAAAAAAATTCTACTAAGCACATCATCGTCAAGATAGGCAAAGCGTTTTTGTAATTTGAACCAATCAATTTTAAACGAACGCCTTGATTTGTTTCTAGAGGGATGCGAAGTAAAACCTCCAGAATCCAGAACTCTTGGTTTTAACTCCTATGGTACTTCGACAAAGACAGTGACGCAGCTCAAAGTTCTGGAAAAATGTAGTTATGGGTAAATGTACGGTAAATGATATTTTAGTGTCCTCAAAGAAAGAGTCATCTCTTTAGTTTAATACTCGTTATTTCACTAGTTGCCGTTTTGCTTGCGTTTGTGAAGATGAAAGTCAGAAGACTTTTGATTTTTTTTTTTCAGTTTTAAAGGCACCAGGGGAAAATGTTGTCAGGGGAGTGACACTATTGGCAGAGTTATCTATGTTATTCTCTTAATTTTTATCTTTTTTTCTTTTTTATCTAATGCATCCGCTTTTCTTTCTCTTTTAATTCAAAATTTTAATCCAGATCATTTTTAACTTTTTGGTAAAGTAATCTTTAAGCTTGACGCTTTTTTCCCAGTCTATCTCTCTCTGCTTTCTTCTTTTTAATGTCCGTCATGATTTATGAGTTCGAATGAGCAACTAAAACCAAAAAAAAAAAAAAAAAATATATGATCGTAAGATGAATATGTATTCCCAAAGGCAAAAAAACGCCAGAGGTGTGACAAAAATCACACATTGCCTGTAAAACCAACATCACGCATTCTTTTCACTTGAACTTAAACGTAATCCATAACGCCTGGACACAATAAACATTGCATTGTACAAACTATCATTCAGGTAACGATAAAATATAAAAACATGTACTTACCAGGGAAAATTTCGATTCAGAGTCACAACTGACTACAACTGTACTTATGTCGAGGACTGCATACTAAATGCCTTGCCTCCATTACTTTATATACCTATAGATGGCAGCACCATCACCGGATCGAACAGTTAATGAGAATTTAGAACTAGTCCAGGAGCTAATAGCTACCTAGTGCTAGCACCCCCAGAGGTATCGTTTCACTTGGAGGACATTGAGACCACGATCCTATTTAACGTCGCCCAGTCCCCTTTAATGACGACGGTAGGTCTTCGACCATTGAGGTTCGAACGCAGAACCCTCCGGCCCCGAATCCGACACTCTACCGATCGGGCTACCACGGCCCTCCAGGGAAAATACTGCAACGACTGAAGGAAAAAATGCTTTGCGGCAGTTACAACGAGAACTGATGCAATATTATTTGGATTTTGATTAAAACTGTTAGCTTACTTTTAACTGTAAGTCCGTACGGCAGTATACAGGGTGCAGCAAAAAAATGTCGGACAAAAATTGTATCATCGAATGGAAGAAAGGTACAGCAAAATGAGCAATAAGAAAGAATAATCACAAGTTTAATGCTCATTTAAACAATTTAAGCTAACGTAACCATTGCAGTATTGCCTCTTCATTCCTTACAGTGGGAATGTTTATTTATTGCCGATTAAATAC
The DNA here is from genome assembly GCF_026930045.1 of Uloborus diversus. Lineage (NCBI taxonomy): Eukaryota > Metazoa > Arthropoda > Arachnida > Araneae > Uloboridae > Uloborus > Uloborus diversus. Next base: position 238,042 of record NW_026559220.1, on the reverse strand, counting down.
TAATTGAAGTCAGATCACTTGTTTTATCACTTTCAACAACGCGCCATGATTTGATTTTAAAACAAAAACGATAAATTACCATTTGATAATGACAAGTTGAGTATTAGAACTTATATTCTAAACGCAACGACGGACTGAATTTGCAATCTGTTTTCAACCCTGTTTTCGAGAAGTCTTCACTAAAATTAACATTAAAAGCAGTAACATAATGAAACGACTATTTTTCAAAAAAAAGTTAAGGCACAAAATTTAAACATTTTCTTTTTAAGAAACAATGTTTGAAAGGGCATTTTTCTCAAAACAGCTAAATTGTCACTGCGTCAATACTTTATTTTAATTACTACTAGATAAACTTTAGAAAATCTATATTTAGTACGTAGTCGATTACTGGGTACATGAACGAAACACTATAGAACCAGTGATAGTCTTATGTTGGAGAATTATCAGGCGACGAAATTATTCATAAAACCAGTGCGAGGTAATATCTTAAAGGGGAGCACAAGGGGGGACAAGGGCACCCTGATGGGAAGCTACAGTGAGTCATCGATGTATGTTTGCGGAAATCATATTTATATTACTTTGAAAATTTGAGATGCATTTGAATAAAAGTTTTGTTTAACAATGGTCTGATCAGCAATGAATTTCTAATTGCAGGCTCACCTAAATTTTGGCAGGAAATTATTTAAAAACAATTATATTCCAAGTTTTAATTATCTTGGAACATTGGAACGAATTTTGTCTGGTGCAGAAAAATTAAAGGTTTTTGTAGATATTTTTAAATATTTTTGCGAGCATTTTTTAATGTATTTTTTTTTAAGTTTTCCTTTTTCACATTGTTGGATTTATGCCAAAATATTGATTAAAATTGGATGATACTAAAAATTAAAAGAGTTAATTACTCAATCTGATTATAGAATACTGCATTGTCATTGGATCTGAGGTCACGTGCCAAATTTCAAAGGAATCCGATCGCAGGAAGTGGGCGAAATTTGAACTGCAAGATTCCGTTACAAGATACATACATACAGGTGAAGCTAATAAAAGCGTGTTTTAAAAAAAATGCAGATTCGCAAACTAGGATGATGGGCACACCATTTAAAATAAAATCATTCATTACTACTTAATGAAAAGTAATTACAACTTCACTGTTATTGGATGTCTTTTCATTTTGCCGGGTGAGGGTGACATTCTTGTTTCAATGTGTGACGTGAAAATAAATATTTTTCTGTGCATTCATAAATACTCTTTCAATAAACTTTGATGAAATATGTTTTATGTATTTAGGTTTATGATTATATTGAAAGACACTGTGCCAGGATATTTTAAAAAGAACGTTGAATGTCTTTGTATAAAAAGGCGAAAAAAGGCTAGCCAGGGGAGCGTACATTTATAGCTATTTTCCGCAACTAATGCTAAAATGAAACAGTTACCGAGAATTAACGGTGTGGGTCAAATAAAAGACAATCTTCTTTAATAATTAAGCGTAAGAAAACAAAAACGCAGTTTTTCCTAAAACTTTTCAATGCGACATTGGAATTCAAATAGCGTATATTCACCCAAATGCGTAATTATGTCGTCTCATTCGGAGCAGTTCTACTGCTTTTCATGTCATTGAACTGACCTTGAAACATGCCAATGGTAACTGTCATTGCGGATTTTACATTAATCCTTTCTAACATAAAAGCATTTCTTCTTTTTATCGCAATAGCTTAATCTGTTTACATACTTTTAAAATACACTTTCTAGTCTTCCAATAATGATTGGGCGCTTTGTGAAGCGACATTAACACTACTCGGTTCGATTTTTGCTCAGGTTTTCAAGCAGTGCAGTTTTGCATGAAACATTTCCTTTTAGTCCCGTTAATTCCACCCCTAAAACCAAATCAAGAAGAGACATCGAAACAGTTCTTCAGTTGAAAAATGCCCATTTCAATGTTCTATTTCTTGTTTCTATTCGTAATTCACAGGTCCTAATCATTTTGCATCACCTCCATGCCGCAGGGAAAACTTCGCCCTTTCTTACATTTATTTAAGTGATTTCAACAACGTTTTATCGCTAGGTTGTTCCACAGTATTTGACTCGGAACTATCTTACATAATTTTATACTACAAATGAGAGTTAAAAAATAGAAGAAAATGCTACTTACGAGACATTCCACAGACAAACAATTCGGGATGATCCCGCTATCCAATTTAAATCATCAATTTTATCCCGAGCACAGATTTTAACTAATTACTATCTTTTCTGTCAGGCGCCATTTCTTACCTTCTCGCATTCGCCACGGAGACTCCAATTTTTTATCGCTCTTTTGGCGACGTTTGCGTTTATCCAAGCAGCATTCCCCAACTCTCTGACCACCGAGCTCCGAAGTCATTTCCAGCCCATTCCGATTTGGTGTAAATGCTGATTAAAAGCTAAATCTTCATTTACGGTAATAAAAAGTACACTAAGTTGCGATTTTAAACGTTTTGTTTGCATGATAAGGGGAAAAAGATTTCATGCAATGACGAGCTGAATATGAATTTTCAATTCGTTCATTTTCATCATGTAAGCTTTCTTTGCTAAATTACTTATAAATTTGGTTTTCAAATCCTAACCTCATAAGACATGCAAAGTACAGTAGACCTTCGTTTTACGCGGGGTTACGTTCCACGGAACTACCGCGTAAAACGAAACAGCGTAAATTGAGACCTAATAGTAACGTTAAAATAGGGGTTAAGTTCCGTAGGTAAAAAAAAAAAATCATTTTAGTGATGACTACTTGTATAATAAGTTTAATGTGCACCTATATCGATTTTTATGAACAACATGCATAAGGAAAACAAATTAATTTCGTGCTTTGGGGGTTTACAAAGAGGAGCTGGCTGTAAAAGTCTTTTGGCAATCAGTAAGAATTTTTCACTGTAATTCTTTGCAGAGTAATAACGCATCCATGATCACTTGCGTCATTTCCATGACAGAATCTTCCTTCACTAACAAATCAGAAAGATCATTTCTATTGTATAGGAATGATTCGAAATTTTCAATGTGAATGTTTTTGGTTGTGTGTCACCGATGTCGGAACCCTAGTTGGCTTTTTTGTAGTCCAAACAACTTTGTAGGTAGCAAAGCTAATCTAATTTCATTTTGTGTCTTTTTCGCTTATATAGATCCCGATTTGATGTTAAAACTGGATTTTTCCAAATATTCAAGGTTTTCAGGCCTTTGGAAACAAAATTTATTTTTTAACTGGTCCTTAACTTCTAAGCTGTCCCTTTTTTTAGCTCATAGATAACCCCAGCCCTTATTCAGTTTTATTCCAGCCCTTTCAGTAGGGTATGTATGCATTCGCGCTTGAGAGCGGTCATTTAAAAATAAATAATGTAACCAGTATATGAGGAGCACGGGGAAGAAATGTGACAAGCCACAAGGGGTGACTCTTTAATCAATGTTTTCGTCTCGCATTACTAAAATGAAATGATAAAGGGTGACGTCATCGGGATAAAAACGTATCTGGTTTTAGTACTGCAGAAAAAAAAATGTATTCCTTTGAAAAATTGCATAAATATGTTTTATAATGTGGAAAATTGGCCTAATGAAAACTCAGATCACGCGGCATATCACATTCCTGCTCCGAGCCCTTCATATGTTTTGAAACGAAAAACTTGTTTTGTTACATTAAAAAGGTTTTAAATATAACTTCTCGAAGCATAAAAGTAACTCTACTATAATAAATACGAAGCATTCCTATCGCATCCGCCAGCAACAGAAGTGACCCAATAAAAAAAAAAAAGAATTGAATTTTGACATTTTGAATTCAAATTACGTCTTTCGCAGTCTCGAGTGTGTGTGTGTGTGTGTATGTGTGTGGGTACGCATGTGTATATGTGTGTGTGTATGTGTGTGTAGCGTGTGTGTGTTTGTGTCTGTGTGCAGGCATGAGTGTGTGTATGTTGGTATGTATGTGCGTGTATGTATGTGTGTAGGTGTGTGTATGTATGTGTGTGTAGATGTGTTTGTGTGTGTATTTGTGTATGTATGCGTAGGTGTATGTATGTGTGTGTATGTGTTTGTGTGTGTGTATTTGTTTGTGTATGTATGCGTCGGTGTATGTATATGTGTGTATGTGTATGTATGTATATGTGTGTATGCAGGTGCGTGTATGTATGCGTGTAAGTGTAGGATATTGACGTAACCTGGGGACGGTTTTCGCTAGAGGAGCAGCATCGTGAGGCCGGTCGACGGTGGTGCTGCAGAGGGAGGCCGGTCGACGGTGGTGCTGCAGAGGGAGGCGGGAGGGGGAGGGAAATAAAATCATAGGACACTAAAACAGTCAAATGAAAGCAATAAGCAATCGTGATTGCTCAAAAAAGTATCCAGCATTCCAGAAAATCAATGTTTAACGGAATACTACTTTTAACTGATGTATTTTATATCATCACATATTTTATATCTGACACAATCACAAGGGGCCTGATCAATACGGCGTCAGACGTCGAGTTCTCAAACTGTGAGTAGAGCACGTTAAATATGCCGCGATCGCAAAGTCTTCCGAATAGCATTCTAAAGCAATACCTGGAGGAAAGCCGATTTCAGGGCCCCATTCCACAGATTAAATCACGTGTAGTAGTGTAGTAATAAGAATGGGGGACCTAGGAGTGTAATGTAATACAGACAAAACATATATGATGTCAAGCTTCCTAGTTAATTTTTTGTGGTCTAAAGGGCGGTGTTAAAATTTATTATTCTATATGATGAAATTTAAATGATATTTGTTATTGAAAGGAGAACTATATTTTTTGGCTCATCGAAGTAAAAATAAGAAACTTCTTTACACCAGCAATATCCTGTCACCCCGTCAATTAGAGGGGTCAGGGGCTCCTTTGTCCCACTCTCCTATTTTTGAAAAAGTAATTATTTTACATATTAATGCAACGCTTGTGATTTTGTTGCTTTGCGATAAAAATTGTATCGAAAATACCCCCCCCTCCCACCACCACCTCTCCCTGGAAAATTTAGAATAGACGGGCCCGGGTGCCGTAAGGACAAAAGGTATCGGACTGAAACTTGCAAATTAATCATGGATTTGATTACATCGCTTTTAAAACTAAAGAAACTTGACGCTTTCAGTGACGTATGCGCTGGTCAAAATAAGAACCACACGGTAGTACTGCTTAATACATAGTAACAAGAAGCATCCCGAACAATAACCCAGATCAATTAGTGGCAAAATTCTTTACAGAAAGAAACAGCTTTGTTTATCAGAGGTGGTATGGTTAAGTGATTGTTGTAATTTTAATTTCAAATCAAATTAAATATTCGGAAAAAATGCTTGAAACTTCACTCGCTATTTAAATACAGTTGAACTCGGTTAATACGAAGTGTCAAAAATCCAGAAAATTGTTCCTATTTAGCAATATTCGTAACAACCGTGAATGAGTGATACTGTGAAGAAACGAAGAAATGCTTACCTTTATTTAAAAAATACTACCACTAATACACACATTGTAATCTAACTGTTAGTACATTCAGAAAAAAATATTTATTTCTTATAAATGAATGTTTTGGAATATATTGCAAAAGGAAGCTTATAATCGACAATTGCGGAATAGGTTGTAATCCACAATGGAAGATGAATAATTTTTATCTCCTAAGTAATTGAAATATTCACGTGTAAACAAATCTACTGTTTTTTTTTTTTTTTCTATCTAAAAGAATTAATTTTTTCTTCTTGATACAGAATATGACTTCTACTACCTAACAAAATAATGAAAATTCAAAAAAAAAAAAAAAGAAAACTACAGTATTTATTTACATTTTAAGTTAAAGAGGTCAGAATCATTTCTTCGGTGTAGCCAATACTTTCAATTAAATGTACGTATCCTATGTGACATTTGTAATGCAATTAGATAGCAAACTAAACCTAACAAACAAGATATTCGTTTTAACAGTGATTTCGTATTAAACACAATCGTATTACGAAGGTTCAATTGTACATTACTAGTATATACGTTTAGATGACAAGACCTCCTATTTTACGTTAAAATAAATTCCTAAAAGAGTCACGACTTTAACACCTGAACACATAATTACACATCTAACAAAAACTCTAAATCACTTTCCCTAATAATTAAATGACACAAAGAATGACATTCAAAACTATTAAAATGTTGATAATATACCGAATACATGAAAAAAAATAATAAAAAGCAGAGCATACCAATTTAAAGTTCCTAGCCTTAAAATTTAGCTTTTTCAATCATTAACGTTTGACCAAGCCAACATGCTCGCAGTCACTTTTCCAGAATTCACCTGTGCCATTTGCAGAAAGCTCAATGCAACGTCAGTCACATTTCGACAGTTATTTATCCATGTGATTAGTTTAAGGAAATTTAAGTTTTCATTTAGTTGATTCAATCTTGCAAAACTAAATAAAACTTATAAATTTGAATTATATCTTCACAACAGTACTTCATAATGAAAACACTGTATTCGTATCCTTTAATTTAGGAATGCATGTCTCAAGACAACCTAATTCAAATCCAATCTTAAAAGTGCATCTAAACATTGTTGGCATTCAGTGGAGCTTAACGCATTGCGATTTACTTGTAACACTAAAACCGAATAGTTTAAAATATAATGAAATAATCGCACTATAAATGGCATGTTCTCTTTTTAATTAGTATCGCATCATATGTATAAAAAAAATTCCATCTAGATGATCTGATTTGATCTCAATTTAACTTTTGTAATCCATATTCTTTGAAGTAAATAAAAAACTAGTTGATCATTATTTTAAAATTGCTATTTGCTTGTACATTGTTTAACCCATTTATGTCTAAGATTATTTAAAAACTTACTTATACCTACTGATAAATGATATTCCAAAGACTGGATCTAATAATATAATGGTAAAATATAGTTGACAGCAGTTAAATAGTAGAACTTGTCTGTCGAAACAAAAAATCTTTGATTTACGTCATATTTATCCTTATCTAACAACATTTCATTGTTCTGAAAAACGAAATGGAATCGAACGTAAGACTAGGGGGGGGGGGGAAGGGGTGTGAAAAATCTCACGTACCCTTACGGGGGGTAGGTAGGTCAAAAATTGCCAAAATTATCCTTACGTAATTAATGAATGGCTCGTTTATCATGACTATTATTTTGAATTTTTCATCCTCATTTCAATTCGTTTTTTTCACAATGGTAATAGACTTGATTGTGCACTTATCGTAGTTTAGAGAAGTTTTAGACAATTTTCAGCTCAGTGCCAGTCACTAGCCCAGCCCAAAATTAACTTCTGGGTGAGGGGTCGGCATCAAAGTCCCAATTCAGATACGCAGTTTTAACAGTATTGGCAATATGTGATAAAACCAATGGTTCTGGGGGGATGACACTCAACCCTCTTCCCCTCATTGCACCCCAGGGTTTTTGTTTCTTGCCCAGACCCCATTCTCAGTTCTCAATCATCGGGCCAACTGCATGCGAGAAGAGCCAATCTCAAGGATATTTTACATACTTTTGCCCACTTTTTTTTATATTTATTTACTCATGTTGATCTCTATATTTTTTTAACGAGAAAGATTAATAGACGGCTTCCATCCTGACAAAAAACCTAACACCTAACCCAAACCTAAAACAATATACCTTCTGGAAATTTTTTCGAAAAGGTCTTATATCATCGATATGAGACCTTTTTGAAGACTTTTGAAGTCTTGTATGAATTCATCTTGCCGTGATCGCCAGCTAGTGCATCACAGATGGACATGGAAGATTTTTAATGAAAACATTAAACCCGAGGGGGGGATCATTGTGCTTCTGTATAACCATTTAATCTCAATGCGTAACAAAATAGCGAAAGATAAAAGAAAATCTGTATATTTGTTCCATTTTAAAACGTGTGACGTAAAATATTGCCGTTCTAGAACTTAGATCAAGCAAACTTTAAATGAACTTCGAGGACTCTAGTGAGAAAACTATAATGATCATTTTCCTTCAAATGTACTATTTTACTCTGTTAAAGCGTACACTGTTTTCGATAATGATACAAAAAAAAAAAATCTTCTTTAATCATTCGAATAGTTCGACACAAAATCATTGTTTTGTGACTTCTGCGAAATTTTGCTTTGCAGTTCAATTAAAATAACTATCAATGGTCGTTTCCTATATCAGGAGGAAAAATGACAGCGAATGGCAATTAAATTCGAAATAAAATGCAACTCCACGGAAGGAGCGGTTTCATTAAATCTCAGAAGACCAGCGGAGAGTGAGCTGCTCGTCCACTGTGTTTCAAATTCAAAATGGTGCAGGTAAACTAGCATACCAAACGCTGTTCGAGAATTGACACAGCTGCTGTAGGCCGAAAGTTTCATTTTATCATACGTCACGTTTGGGATAACGTTATTCAGTGTTACATTTACAAAAAGAACAAACCATTTCATGCAACAGGTCGCATCTTTTAGAAACTGTTATGAATATTAGAAGGTAGTCCAAAAAGGAAAAACGCTTTAGAACTATCTTATTTGCTTCAAATTAAAACTGCTCAATCACAACATTCATTTCAAACGAAACACGCAGCAACGCTTTTGCAAATGTTCTTTTTAGTGTATGAGGGATGAGACTAGCACTGCCGAGGGAAAGTAAAGCGCAGTATCAGCAGAAATGGGTTTTTGAGCTATTTTAAGAAAAGCGTTTTGTATTCCATGCTAACAATAGGAAAATGTTGGAATTGTAACTCTTTTTCATGCTTTATATCCGACGTAAACATATTAAGCAAGCTTGCACAATAAAGCTAAAATACAATGGCTGACAAAAATGCAAAAAAAAAAAAAAAAATGAACATCTTTCAAACAAAAATGAACTGCACCAAGAATTCATTTGAATTTTGGCGTTTTGAATGCAACTTATGCTTTTTGCAATCGTAAATAGCGATAAGAAAATCCTCGTTAAGTTTCTTGTTTTTGCAGATAGAATGGAATGGAAAGAGCCAAGAAATTTGCACCCGTCATATTATGACAGAGGATTTTCTTTAACAGATAGTATGATGCATATCAGGGAGTGAGAAAAGTGATTAGGATAAGAAAATAAAGATAAAGATTTCATGGCCGATATCACTTATCATAAACATTATTAATAGCGTATTGTGCTATGTATTTTTATTTCCTATCGAAGTTTAATGATGGCTTAGCAGTTCTGGATATTTTGTTCTTCGATGAAGCGTTAGTTTTTAAGCTCACCTACGCTTACGTTTTATTTTTCTGAAAAAACGTAATTTTACAACCCCGCCCCTTTTTTTAAAAGTAAGATGTGCTTAAGTTAACTCTTGAATGAGCGCACACGGTTTGTAACAATGGCGACGGAAATTTGTATCAATAAATATTTAAGCAACGAGTTAGCTTATTCTCGTCGTTATGACAATCTGAAAAATCAGAAATATCAACTCTGGTCAGGTGAGGATACCATTCGTGATTGCTCAAAAAAAAAAAAAAAAGAAACTACGCTTTAGCTTTTTAAGGCTACTCTAATTTATTCTTCTTTTAAATGTCTTACAAGTTTTTCCCTACTACTAAAACAATTTCTTTAAATACGTCCGTAAAATAATGTTAAGGCAATATTTCCTTATAAAATTTCGCATTCCAATTAAGAACTAAGTTTTAACTCCTGCCGTGGACAGGTAAAGGGCAGTAATTGCATTTTTTTTTTTTTTTTTTTTTTGCATTTTTGTCATCTGATGTACATGTGCTTTATTGTACAAGCTCGCTTATTTCAAAAAATCACATTGTAAAGCTGGATCATTGACCACGGAAAGATGGCGGATGACTTTGAAGAGGAAATTTGAAGCGAGAACATGATTTATAAAGTATGTAATCGGTAGAATCAGTAAGAAAATACCTAGTCGTTTGCGGCGCGTTCTCTCTGATCCTTTCTATGGCAAAATAATAACAATCAACCTAATACCAATGATACAAATGATGTTTCCGCTTCAAGGTCATCAGCCATCTCTCCGTGGTTAAGCTTTAACTAGTTTTCGATGATTTTTTGCGAAAACAAAATCAGATTTTTAACTTACCACTATCAAGGGCAAGTTTTCGCACGGGTCACCTAATCTGAAATCGTTTTTTAGCATGCGTGGTCGAAGAAATCGCACATTTCTGCAGATTGAACTTGTTTTGATTGTTTTATCCAGCCATGTGTATTTTCCTAAGCAGCAACTTTCAAACGTTTTCCTATGGATTTCATACCTAGTTCTATTAAATTAAGCGACTGATTTTTTACTCAGTAATTTTATTGAGCGTAGGGTGCACACTAAATTTCAGATTAATGGACTTCAAAAATGCAACTCAATAGTACCAAAATTTTTAACTACTACTCGATACTAATGTATTCTTTTATGCTTACTACGCTTTTGCTTTGTCAAATTTAAAAATCACGCTCTGAAAAAAATAGCTGGTGAATTAAATAAATGTAAGATTATTAAATACAAAAGATCAATATTCATTTGACTCAAGGAATGACAATTCTAAAAAACATGTACTGATCTTTGAGAATAGAAAGAAAACGTCCTACAATAAATTCACCGAAACATTCACTTCCAGTATATCCGTGAACTCACGCTACGGCAATATGTCTGTGTAAAAAATCCCCAAAAGTATATTTTTAACTGCAGCAAGCATAAAAACGTCTCAATGCTGCTTTGAAATAATTATAAATCAAATATTTATTTAAGAATATTTACTTAGAGGATCCTTGGAAACGAACGCACGATCCGAATCACGCCCAACCTTAAACTAGTATGTTGTGGCCATCACGAATTGTTTTCTATATCTTTCTTATAATTCTTATTCCTCCGAATGCTTGACGAGGAAGCAATATTCCCAACAAAAACAAAATTTCACAACCCAAAACTTGACGACCATCCCGATTCCCCATTTATCTCAAAAGCAAAGCAAAGAATGAAAATTGAAAATTACTTTAAAAGCCATGATTTAAATAATTACAAACATTTATTTGTTAATTAACACAAGACGGCAACAGTTAAAAAGTTCAAATCATCGTGATTTCACGGTAATTTTTCCAACAATTGAAATGACGCAAAATACGCAGACGACAGTCTATAACGATTTATATTCGTTATTTTTGTAATTATAATGCTTTTTTTATTCACAAAAAAAAAAAATCAGTTTCCCATGGAGCGATTGGCGCTAAAATTGAACCAACGCCTGTTTACATATGAATTCACATTTATTCCAAATTTCATCGAGAGCATAGTATTGCTTCTTGAGATAAGGCACTCACTATGGAAAAAAAGAACGTTCGATTGCTCCACCCCCTTTTCAGCTGTTGACACAAAATTAGAATCGGCTCTTATACCCTCTAAAGTCTAGTTGATAAAATTTTGTTTGATTCCGTTAATTATTTCTTGAGATACAGCAGTCACAATTGACGACAAAAAACGTTCTACAGCTATACACCCGATTGAGCTATTGGCACTAAAATTGAATCAGCACCTTTACCTGTTAAGGGCAACATATGGACCAGATCTTGTTTGATTCCGCCAGTTACTTCTTGGGAAATAGCATGCACGCATAACTCAAGAAACGTCGCCCTTGGTGGAATTCGCGCGGATTTCATGCGGTAGTTTTTGCTGTAGAGCGGCCACAAAAAACTGGTCACACACATAGGGTAAACCTACCCAATTTCGTGATACTAAGGATTCAAACAGTATAATTGATAATTTTTTCTGAATTTATTGACTTGATATTTTTTCCATAGACATAGTAAACTTTATTCTTAATTATTAAACCATCAAACAGAATTAATACATGATAATATAATGTAATTTAATTATTTTCCAAAAAAGTATCACATGTACCTAAATTCGTGATAGTCTACCTTATTCCGTGAGTCAGTGTACCTAACCTCAGTGTACCTGGTAATGACTTAATCACTGTCACTGTCATTTTCTTCATTACGTGCACATACACTACACATGAACACTGTTGGTGGATTTTTTGAGTCAACTGCCTGGCAACTTTCATGATACCAATTTAAACAAAAACAACATTGGATCCATGGGCTCTTGTTATGTCCTTTGTAATAACTTTCATTACAGTTGGGGCAGAACCATTCATCTTCAGCTTCACCTTTGCTCTTATTGGTGTTATTTTTGGCTTTAACCAAACTGCTGGTACTGGCACTGACACAGGATTTGGTAGTGTCACTAGTACTGTCACCTTCACAGCGTGTTATGTAGTCTTTCAAGGTGCTCCATGGGATGAAAAAATTTTTTGCAGACTTGTACACTGACCAATTTTCATCCACTACCTTCCTCACTGCGAGTTTAAGTGTTTCCTTTGAGTATTTCTTCCGTTTGTTCCCACCTTTCTCTTTTTTCCCACCGGCTAGCTTGCTGTAAATAGGCGCCATCTGTCTGAAAGTAGCAAAATTTCATAAGAAATAACTGTGTTTTTGTAAGCCTCCGTTACGATTATTACACACAAAAACAAGAAACTAATATAAATACCACATTCATTATAGTATTAATTTAAATATTAATGTAAAAAATATTAATTTTCTTAAGAGATTACATATAAAAACTTACATTAATTATTGCAAGGAGTCACACCACGTGCACACTCTTCTCTTCTAACTGACAAAATGGCTACACAATAAACCAGTTGCCGGAGACCTCCAAAGCTTTCCCTGGGTTTGGACAACACCCTGCCATCTATGAGGAACATGTCAAATTAAGTGTACACTACCTACCTAACTCCGTGGTAAAATAAATGTTTCGTATCACAGAGTAAGGTATGTCACGAAATAAGGTAGGTTCACCCTACGTGTCACACACACACCACAGACAGACTTTTCCAAAAATGGTCAAAATGGGCTCGTCACACCTCAAAACGTTCGTATCCGTCAAAATTCGAAATTCTAAAATTTGCACGAATCCAATACTTTCTTCTATATATTATAGAACAAAGTAAAAAACCAATCCTACTACCTACGGTTCTTGTTCAATCCGTTTCTTACAAAAGAAGCACTACCCCTTTTTACCGCCAAATAATTTGCTTAGCTTAAAATCACGTTCAAATGCACTTTCTTATCTTCGATTCGTCGAGCTCTTTACAAAAAATCAAGATCTCTCAATTTCAGTTACTCTCAGACTTTCATACACTCCTTAAAACCAACGAGCATTGTACACTGTCCTTTAATTTAAAAATAAAAGCATTTTTTTTCAATTTAACATTTCCAGATTCTATTAGCTGCTCAATTGTTCCCATCAAATTTTGTCGCAGAAGATTTTCGGCATTTTTTCGCAATTGAAATGTTTCAACTTACACAGCTATCAAATTTTTCATCCAACCAGTTTTCTATCGCGATTACGATTCCTTTCCGCGTTCATTTCTTACCTTCCCAAATTCGCCACCGAGACGCCAACTTTTTATCGCTCTCTTGGCGACATTCGCATGCCAATATAGAATTCAGTCTTAATTCCAACTTTACAATGGAAACTGAAATTCCCCACCACTTTTCATCCCCGCTAACTAAAATTATTCATCCGCATTGAAACTGATATGTCCAATGCATTTACTTTTGCTTCTTTGTGGAACTTAGCGAGTAGCGTTGATATGCCTTAGTTTTTACTTCTACAGTGCTTAGTATAAAAAAACTAGAAAAAAGTTTTTGTTTGTGTTCGACATTCTGCGTAAACTTGGTTGCTTTCGATTCTTGGGATGTGCCGTTCATGACCAAGCGGTTCTAAAAGACCGACACTGGTTTTTTCAAGGTGGAAAAGGGATTCGTTTTTTAAAACATAATTTTATTTTCTTTTTTACCACGATCGGTGAAAAATAAGCAAACAATTCATTTTTACTGTTTCTCGAAAGTTTGCCTCTAAAAAAAATCAGATTTTTAAATGCTACTATCAAACACGAGTGCTTTACACGGGCCAGCTAGTTATTTAAAATTGTTTTTTGGTAAGCATGGTCGAATAAAATGCACACTTCTGCAAACGGAACTTTTTTGATTGTATCAACAAGCTATGGATGTTTTCTTAAGTTATAACTTTCAAATGCTTTTTAATTTATTTGATGCCTAGCAGTTCTATCAGACTTAAGGCTGACTTTGTTGCCCAGTATTTTTTTGTATAAATCCTCCACACTAAATTTCAAATTAATAGACTTCTTGAAAAACACAGTTCTATGCAAGCGAGATGTAGTAACTGCTTCTTACTACTAATTTAATTCCTTTATGCTTACTAATATTTTATTTTGTTAAACTCAAATACTATGCTCTAAGATAAATAACTTTTACAGTAAGTGAAGTATTTAGATTTGAAATTATTCAAATACTTCAGATAACAAGATTGTTTTGAACCAAAGACTGAAAATTCTCAAAATCACGCAGCTGAACAGATATAAAATGCCCTAGAATTTTGAGGGGTTCCCAGAAAGAGAGGAGGTCTATGGCAGAGCTGTGTCATTGATATTTGCGGGGAGGAGGGGTAATTTGAGAGTTTTCTGATTTCGGGGGGACGCTCATTCTATGCTGAGTGTTACATTGGATTTCAGCAGTGTGCGTCATCGCCTTTTTTTTGGGGGGGGGGGAGGACTCTGGACTAGATTCTGGAATAACCTCTCCGGTTAAAAAAGCAAATGTCCTGTTATATTTAGCGAGATTTAGTCAGACATGACGTAATTACAGGTTGTATCTCCTGGCTTCTGTCGACAAGCTCTCTGCCGCAATTTCATTTTGAATTCTTATTAACTCGAGACCATATACATTGACGAAAGAGTCATTTCAAAACTGTCATGAAAAAAAAAAAAACTTATGTTCAATAAAAAAAAGGATCATTTTTGACCTACTTCTTACAGAGGAAAGAGCACTTGTTGAAAGTGGAATTGGTGAAGTGCAGGTTGGCAATGTAAACCAGTCTTATCGGACATCTCTACTATCCGGCGTTAATTCTGTCCATATATATTACCCTTGTAGCCACGCCACAATAGAAAACCAACCAATGACTGCTAAACCATCCGTCCGTGCGTTTGAACTAAATATAAGCAAATATTGTCTGGAAGAAAATAAGAATGCCCTTAATATTAATCTTATCTTCATAGTAAAAACACACCATCATATTGAGGCCTTGTATTTTGGCCCCCTAACGCATATTTTCATACATTTGTGCCACATTTTCATACATCTTACGCCCCTCATATGTCAGATGTCACTGCATGTCATAAGCATATTGTTACAAAAGAGATTTATTTCCACTAAAGTGTGGGACGTCACACTTCGTCGTAAACCTCACTCTCAAATTGATTCTGTTTCATTAGAACAAAACAATCATCAACATACCGAACATAAAATTGAAACTGCAGTTCTTGGAACAGCTTAACCTCAAAATAATGCATGTAAATATTACTAAGAATGGAGCTAAGTAGGTTTCCCATAGCCAGGCGATCCAACATAATATAAAATTTCCCATTAAAAACAAAAGAACATTGCTTAAGACAGGGGTACGAGTTAGGAAAATTAAATCCTCAATTTCCGTATTAGTGAAATGAAATTCAGAAAGTCGTCTACGCAGTCATAGCAATGAACCCTCGTCGGGAACGTTCGTAAATAAAGAGTTAACATCGAAATAAGCCATAAAAGAATGATTTGGAACGAAATTATAATTTTTATTTAATAAACAGATTGTTTTAATAGGAAATAAATTGTGACTCCTAAGAGGAGAAAACAAACCTTTCAGGCCGATTGATTCCAATATTGGTACGGCTTCGTATAAACTTGCAAAAAATTTAGTCTCTGGTTTCTCCTCTTAGGAGTCAATTTATTTACTAAGTAAAATTGTGTTGATTTTGTTTTACAAAAAATTCATAGTTTCGTTCCAAATAAATCTTTTATGGCTTCTTTCGATGTTAACTCTTTATTTACGAACGTTCCCGTCGAATGTTCATTGTTATGCCATCGTTGAAGACTTTCTGAATTTCCTTTTACCAGTACGGAAATTGAGGATTTAAGTTTCCTAACTCGTACCTGTCTTAAGCAGTGTTCTATTGTTTTTAATTGGAAATTTTATATTATGTTAGATGGAATTTTTTCATTTTCGCCAAAAATTGCTAGTTTTTGAAGTACGATATCTTCTAAACTATTGGTCGTACAGAACCCCACTTGAGCTTAACTTGTTCAAAATTTAATGCTTTAAAACTGGTGTTCACATTTAGCATTAAAAAAATCCGAAAATTTGGCAGTTTTTCGAAAATCATGCAGCGAGCAAAGGTTTTTGAAAACCGCAAACAGACACACTACCCTAACTGACCCAAACAACGTATTAAAAAATCAGAACTACATCTTGTTTTGCGATTTTAATGTCTAATATGACTGGACTAAGATACAAAGTTAGATTAACTTATACTAGTCAAGATTATGCAACTATGTAGCGAGACAGGACAATAAACAAGTACCGGTGAAAACAAAATTATGTTGCTTAAACTAACAGAAAAAGTTTCTCTTGAAATTCAGTAGAGTTGGGACTACCCGTGTTTAAAAAATAAGTGTTTCTGCTATTGATGGTTGGAATAAACTCAAATCGTAATTACATTCATAATTGATACTAGCAGTCTTTTTTTTTTTTTACAAAAATATCAGTGAGTGACGTAGGGAGTAGAAGAATTAAAAGCATGGTGCACATAAATGCATGAAAATGCAATTTATTACACCAACTGATAAAAGCATCATTGTGTATTTCTTCCACTTTTTTACTTATTGATATTCTAATCATTTAAACTTTTAAAGCCAAATTTTTGTATCGGTCGATTGATTTTTTTTTTAAATGTCTCATCAAAAAATATACTTATAACAAAAGGTATATATTAAGTTAAATTGAAAACTCTTGAATTAAAAACTATAACTTAATATTAATACTAAAAATAAGGGTATTTTACCTCAAGAAGGGTTGAAATTATGAAATAACACAAAAGCTCACTAGTCATTTACTATTATTCTAAGAGACTGAGAGGAAAACAAAAACATGTTTTCAATCTGACTTCGAAAAAAAAACAATTAAACCAGTGCAAACTTATTTAAAAAAGTAATTTGAAACAAAAACAGTCCAGATAAATACAAAGAGATAAAAAAATATTTTATTTGTAGAAACATTATTTCACAGACAGAAAAAACTATGCATGGTACTGAAACTGAAAAATTCAAAAACTTTACAAAATAAACGAGATCCTTGATTTTAAGACGTTCTTCATGCTTTGCGAATTAAATATTTACATAGTTTTAAAAAAATCGCACTCAGCAACCACCTGAGGCCACAAATTTCATTTTTAGGTCAACAAAAGAAACAATATGTCTCATCAACGTTTCGTGAACCATTTGATTCAGAAAACAATTTAAACATCAATGTGTCGTAAATCTAATAAATATTCATTAACGCTAGAATTACGAGAGGGGTTGTTTTGACCCCATCCAAGCAAACAGTTTATGCTCACTGCTCCTTTGCATATTAATAAAAATCTTAATCCGTCCTTGATTCCTAAATCAGTGCATTGTAATAAAGTTTTCAAGAAAATAGTATTTTGGTTTTAACCCAAACAAAAGGGTTATACCTAGAAGTATAGGCGGTTATCATTTTAACCCTTTTGAGAAAATAAATGAATACATTTACTGTTGCTGAAACACGGCAGAAATTCAAAAATGCCTCTTTGAACATAGCATTGCAAGAACTTGAAACATTTATAGAGGTTTTATAAATGAAAAAGGGCATTAGTTGCTAGTTTCAGAAATGCAACTGAAGCAGCGCTGGTTATTTTAAGGGTAATTGAAACTTCTTTAAAAAGCATCATTATGAATACTTAAAAGCTTTAAATCCTTGAAACGAACTGCATTTATTATAAATATGTTATTTTAACTAGTTTTTACAAGTTTAAATTCCAGCCGAGGACTGCAGTTTCGTGCTTATTAGCACTCATCAACCCGGCATAGGAGTGACTGAGCTAGAGTGCCAAACAAACTGGTAACTAACACAGAATTAGCACTGGCCAGACGAGTGACCAAAACAATGGTTTGGTTCAAATCTAATATTGAAGACAAGTATATTCAGTAAGTTACGAGCCCTATAGTGATAACTTGCTGAATGTATAGCATTAAGTAGGGAACCAGGGGTCAGAATTATCCCCGCTGTATTTCTAGTTATACGAAGACCGCCGTAATTCAAGTGTTTTAATATAGATAATGTTTTCAAATACATCTCCGTTTCAGTCAACATGTCAGCAGCTGCATCAAAGAACCACGGGCAATCATGATAAAGTAAAACGCAGAATGATATACTTTCGCATTATAAAAAAAAAATCACATTCACGAATTACCTTTCAATAAGTCTGCACCAACCAGGATAATACTATAGTGCCGGATTCGTTATTACTACCATAGGAGTAATGTAAAGTATTGCTCTCCCACAAAAGTTCAAATAAATTACAGCTAGATATGCCATCCAAAAGCACATAACTAGCATGCGATGTAGAAAAATTCAAATTGTAGCTTAATCAATTTAAAAGTAGAAGGGTCTTTTGATAAGAGTCCAATGTTTTAGACTGCGTAATCGTACCCGCTTTTGCTTTAAATGTTTTAACGACAACTTCTCTATTAGAATAAACCAGTTACTTTCAAATATATTTCAGAGCCTAAGAGCCATGATTTACACGAAGAAGCAAACCAATGAGAACCAAAAGATTTTTATAATGCTAGGAAAATAAATTTTAATTTCTAAAGCATAAGAAATACAATCCAACACACATGATTTAAACCAATATGAATATTTATTAAACACTGTGATATGGAGTTTAAATAGCGCAGATAATTAAATTCGAATAACATGGACATGCGTTGCAAAATAAGTACCAAATACTAACAATTTTTTTTTTTAAATCACACATAGCAACCACCTGACAGCACACCACATATTTCATTTACAGTTCGTGAAACAAGACCATTTTTACTCTATAGTTTTAACACATCTTCGTGAACAAGTTTGCTTGAGAAAACATTTTATTAGGTATCTGACACAATCAAAATTTAAATACTAAGGTAGTTGATTTACTTTTTATCATACCTGCAGTCATGATGGCCAGCTACTACTTCAAAGAATCCCCAAAAATCATGATAAAGTCGAGAACAAAATATAAGGTACGTTTGCATTTCAAATAGTTTATATTCCCCATCAAATTAAGACTTAAAAAAACAACTTACAGCTATTAGTCGAATATCCAATTTCAGAATAAATTTTTACGTTCTCTACCTTTCAATACGGCTTCACCGACCGAATATTACAATGCACGACTCTTTATTGCCACCATACGAGCAGTGCAAACTATTATCTTCCCTCCGAAACAAACAACTCACAGCTAAATGGATGCCATCCATAACAAGGTAGCTGATATGTGTTGCTAAAAAGTTCCAAATTGGAGATAAATCACTTTAAAAGCGAAATGATATTTTGATTCGTGTCTAACCTTCTATATTGCATTACAATGCAATTTTTTGGTTGGCAGTTTTCGAGAAAACTGTTCCAATGGGAGAAATCAGTTTAAATATTTAACACATTTTTCAGTTTTTAAAAGCTGTACTTATTTCAGAAATTTTTTAGTCGATGTGATGTTTGAATATAGTCCAAGAAAAGCGAACCGATTAGAAAAAAAATATTTTAACAATGCCTGGAGGGTACATTTTAATTTCTAAAGCATACGTAATACAATCCAACGCGCAATAGGCTTTAAATGATGTGATTGGTATGAAACACTGAGATATGGAGATTATACCATCTCGTACATTACATAAACATAAATGTATAATAAAAATACTGAAAAAATAAAACATAAAATAACTGTACATTAAGTTATCGTCCATATTATCATGCATGACTTAGCTTAGCACGTAACAGAATTCAACATCGCCAAATTACAAGGCATTTTTACTACAGCAAAACACTAGCTATATATTTAACTACGAACGTTTCTGGATTGTAAATATTTACATTTATCATATTTTTACATTATTACATAAACATTAACATTTTCACATTTTTCATACTTCTAAAAAGTATTTTTGTGTACGAAAAATGTATTCCGAAACACAACTTAATTTCTAACATTGGTTCAAATGTACAGAATCATCATATAATACATCATTACGAAGACAATTTAAATATCCCAGACATAGTCTGTACAGCCAGTTTCGTAGGAACTTTAAAATTTACGAAGCTTTCATAATCAGTCAACATCATGGACTACGCCTTCTTAATTTTGTTTCGAGTTTGAATTGATAGAAAAAGCATTTTCATGTCCTAGCTGCATGTGTAATATTAGAGATTTGCTGTCATAGTTGATACTTGTACACGCATTAGAATTTTCCAAACACGTACAATTTTAACAAGTAGGTTTTTTTTCAACACAGAATAAACTTGACAAAATGTATTGCAGCGTTTGCATTTCAGATAGTTTAAACCCCCACCACAGAAAACCTTTAAAAGCTTCTTACAACTATGAGTTGGACACCCGATTTTAAGACCATTTTATAATAGCTAAACAACAGCAGCATATAACTGTGCCCATTTCTAAATTGTTATAATTTCACTTTACCGTCACTTTTAATACAGTAAAAATGTAACATTATTTAACATCGTACATTGAACAGTTCCTTTGTTTACATAAATGACATTTTAAAATATGATCATTTTTACACATGGGTTAAAATTTATAGAATCATCGTTGTGCATCATTACATGGACAATTTTTATTTCTCAAACAAACAATTTGAACAGCCAGTTTCATTAAAATCATAAAATTTACGTAACTCATACTCAGGCAATATCATGGACACTATCTTACTTTTAATCTTGCTTTGATATTGAGTTATTAATGCACTCAACGCTTTCATATATTGGCTGAATATAGTTTTCAGACTTATTTCTCACACAAACATTAGGCTTCCCTTAACACGCACAATGCTAACGCGTGGACTCATTTGAAGCATAGGTTAGAGTGAACAAAATGCATTTACATTAAGTGATTTTTTAATTTTGTTTTTAGATTACTGATCTAGTCTGTGCTCTATTCATAAATTTTAATGCCGGTTCGCAAAATTTTACTTTAGTGGGGCAAAATTCATTTTTCGCTGACACTTCTTTGTTTTGATGAGTAGTTTCATCTAGAAATTTCTAACTGGATAACTTTTTTTCTAAATAATTTTTACATATATTTCAGTATCTAAAAAACATCGCTTTTTCGAACATTTTGAGAAGCTCGGGAGTTCAGAACAGTCCAAGAGAAATCGGACCGGTTAAAAAAAATATTTGAAGCATTTTTATTTTTAAGAGGTAAGGAATACAATCCACCGTACATAATTATTTAAATGATGAGATAAATACTAAACACTCTAATTCGGCGTTTAAAACATCTAGTATATTGCATGGACATAAGTGTATGATGGTAATTGTACGATGAAAATTAAAACAATTAAAATGTACAGTTAATGTATGTTTCAAGTTGTCGTGCATATTATCATACATGACTTATCTTAGACATAGCTTAGAAAATAAAATAAAAAGTTCTAAATTGCATTTCTATTGTCATAAATTTCAAAGCAGTTTTGCTATAACATAAAAATAGCGTATTACTTGGGCCATTTCTAAATTGTAAAAACTTGCACTGCAGCGTAACTTTTATTACAGTATAAATGTCACATTTTTAATCATTGTACATTAAACAGTTCCATAGTGTACAAAAGAATATTTCAAAATATTCTCACTTTTTCACAAGGGTAAACATTGACAGAATCAGCATAGTGTGTCATTCCCTGGACAACTTTTATATCAAACATAATAGCCAGTTTCGTGGTAGCTTTAAAATTAACGTAACTTCAATAATTAGTCAGGGCATCATGGAAAATAAAGTAAACTTAATTTTGCTTAGACTTTAAATTACTAATGCACTCAACGCTTTCATATGTTGTCTGAATACAGTGTTTTCATATTTATTTCACTCAGACGAATCGGGATTTCTTTAAAAGGTACATTGTCAACATGTGGACTTATTTGAAGCAAAGTTCAATGTGAAGAAAATGCATTTTGATCTAGTGATAATACAATTTTGTTTCCACACAGACTACTTATCTATTCCGAGCTCCAAAAATTTTAGTACCTGCCTTCGAAATTCATTTTTCATGGACACTTCTGTGTTTTGATAAGTAGTTTACACTAGTGTTCTAAAAGGATAACCTAATATATATTTTTTAATTATATATTTTAGTACCTAAAAACCACGGCTATTTCAGAAAAATTGAATCGCTGTGGAGTTCATAATAGCCAAAGAAAAATGAAACCCATTAGAAACTAAAATATTTAAACAATGCCGTTGATACAGTTTAATTTCCAAGGGGTAACGACTACATTCCAACACACATAATGAACTAATTGATGCGATAATTATTAAACATACGAGTACGGCTAGTATATCGCATAGACAAATGTATGATGAAAATATAAAACAATTCAAACATAAATTAACTATACATTTTAAGTTATCTTGACATTATCATACATGTCTTATCTTGCACATAACTTACGACATTATTTTCCAAATTGCATCTGCATTGTCAAAAATTTTAAACCAGTTTTACTGTAGCATAAAAAAACTGCTGAAAATTACCAGCATCATTTCAGGATTGCGAAAACTGTCATTTCACCGTAACTTTTTATACACTGAACATGTCACATTTAATATTTACTGTAAACACTCTTTTTGGGTACGAAAAGGATATTTTAAAGCACAAACTCGTTATTCTACATAAATTAGATGTATACCAAATAACCATAGTGCATCATTACAATTATAACTTATATATCAAAAACTTAATGTGGACAGCCGCTTTCATGGTAATTTTAAAATTTACAAAACTTTCTTAATCATATATTTTTTTTCTCAGAATAAATGCGAAATTTCCTGTTTTTTTTAAAGATGGGCAACTTTCTAAAAGCGTTTAGTGGTAAGCTTAATGTGATCACATTCAAATACCGTTTTTTAACCACGAAAATATAGATTTCAAGTGAAAGTGCGCAAACCACTTCAGTTTGCCATTTGTTCCACCATTTTTTGTCGGTTAGATAAAACTAAAGTGCATTGCTGTTGAACTCCAACTTACGAAGAAATGAAGAAGCTTAACAATAATAGGTCGACTGGACACAACAGCATCAAGGCTGAACTCTAAAGTTAATGAAAAGACTCTGAACAAGACATTCCATGATTTGATTTGCTGTATTTGGCCACTGGAATAAATGAGGAAGAGAGAGCAATCAGATCCTTCTTCCCACTCAGTGGGAAGAAGGATCTGATTGCCCTATTCACAAGAAGGGCGACAAGTTACAATGTGGAAATTACAGGGGATTTTTATCACTTAAACACTGCTCACAAGTTATTCTCCATTATCTTATTGAACCGGTTAGAAGACTGAGAAAACCAAAGTGCATAATATTAATAACTACCACCTTTTTATTGACTTTAAATCGAACTATGACTGTCAACCGCGAAAAATTTATGGAAGCTATTTTCGAATTTAATACCCCAAAGAAGCTTGTCAGTTTCACAACAATGACTCTGAAAAGAGTTTCCTGTAAAATTAGGATTTTGTTAATCTCCCAGAACCATTTTTCAGTAAAAAGCTTTCTACAGGGGTATTCCCTTTCTCGTTTACTGTCTAACATCGCTTTGAGACTCTTGGTTAAACACAATGGTTATTTTACAAAAAAATATTCAACTTCTCGCTTTTGCCAACTATATTGACGTCATTGACAGATCAAAATGCTCTTTTATCGACGTTTTTGCAGCACTTGAAAGTGCGGCAGAAAAGATGGGAATTGTTATGAATGTGGACAAAACACAATTTTCTCATCCAATAAATAATTCTCATGATTTGTCTTCCATGAATATATGAGACTATACTGTTGAAAATATAAAACAGTTTACTTAGGAACTCTGATCTCAAGTCGCAGCGACCTGCAAATAGAAATCATGGAATATTTTTGACTAACAGATTTTTTTTGCAATCAGAAATCAATTCAAATCTTAGTTTATTTGCCTAAACTAAAAGTTTAGCATTCATAAAACATTAATCAGGCCTATTGATCAGCATAGAAGTGAAAGTTGAACCCTAAATAAAGTAAATGACGAAACTCTGCTAATGTTTGAAAGAAAAAGTTTAAAGGACATTTTTTGGACCTATTCAAGAAGCGATAGTTGGAGAGTTTTGTACAACCCTGAAATTTACAAAGAAAAAAGCCTCAAGTATTAGGTGGTAAGGCCCCCCCATCTGCATAGATAATCCAATATTTTCTCTACAAAAAGAGTGACTGTCGTATATTGAAGGAATTACACTTAGAAAACGACCATTTACACGATGGTTGGACGATGTTCGAAAGGAACTAATGCAAATGGGAGTCAACCGGTGGAGGGTCGTAGTGACTAATAGGGTCAACTGGAGATGGATTAGCGAGTCAGCAAAAGGCTGTTCTTCTGAAGAAGCATTGCATTGCATTAGATGTGAAAGAAAATTAAACAAAAACGCAATGAAAAAGGTTTTTGTATTATGGTGTGCTACTAGGTTTTTTTTACCTACACGTGGTATTTCGTAAGCTTAAAGAATCAATCCAAAAAATTTATCGCATTTCGTTACGTTATCTAATTTGTACGACTGACACTGGAGACAATTTCTACACAATACAGAAACTTTTAAATAATATTACGGAGGGTGGTGGGAGGGAGATAAAGTAAATTTAGAAAATGAGGATAATTTAAGAGTGAGATTTTGTGTGATTACTGACTCAGTCCTGAAAAAAATGTGAAACTGAGAAAATTGGCCAGATTTTCTCAGTTCCGCAACCATGGTTATCTAAGAGGAGCGGCCAACACCTTCCAGATAAACATGGAATTTTTCTTTGGACTTCTCACGAAACACATCTGTAACGTTCGATTAAAATCCTACACAACGGGCGTACTGTCTGAAACTTATAAGGAAGAGGGGTTTCTATTGGAACCAGATTATTGCTACTGATGTCGTTTTATCATTATCATAATTACCCAATTTTGATTTTCTACAGATAACGAAATCTAGCATTTATCCAGGAAATTTATATTTTAAAAGTTTCTGTATTCACGAAATAACGTGAAAATGAGCTTCTAGGTTTTTTTATTTTTAAATCCTAAGGCAGAATGTGTTAGCTGAGTGCACTGGAAACCACTAAAATTAAAACAAATGACAGTTCGAGATTTCAACTCAAAATTTGCTCCTATAATTAGGATGCTTAATTTATTAAACGCAATCCAAACAAAATTAAATAAGCTAGTTGTATGAACTGCTAGCGTTTCTGATAAAGCTTCCTAGAGCTACGCAAAACTTTGCACCACATCAAGAGGAAAAAATGATAAGTGGGAAAAACTTTCTCCCCCTCATTGAGATAAAAACGCAAATTTGCAGCTAGGTAACAGCTTGTATTTGATGCAATATGTCAAGCATTGAATGACATTTTCCGTACATTTTGTTAAAGGTACATGCTTTTGCAGAATATATCCAATTTGTGAAAAATGAACTAATTCATGGGAATAGTTCTGGAAATTCATTTCGAGTAAAATTGATTCAAAAAACAGTCATTTCATGAACAACAATGCGAATAAATATATTAAAAGGTGGATACATTTCAAAGGTTTACACCGTGAACAAATCTGATTTCTTTTCAAATAAATTAAATCAGATCGACTTCGAGAAATACGTGTGTAAGTAGTTGTTAGATCTAAAATATTTGGATTACACTTTGGAGCTTTAAAATTTTAAAAAAAAATAACTTGTTGAAACAAAATTTGACCGTGATGGAAAATTAATTTTTGCAGTGACAATTCGAGTAAAAAGTCGGAATTTGCTTTAAACGTTTACGAGAATCCTGGACCAGAAATGCTTTGTGGTAAATTTTCAATCTTAAATGAACTAAAAACATTTCAACTGACGAAAATTTCGAAAGAATACAAAATTAGAAAATGTCAATTTCTTTTTCAAATATTATCTTGAACGTGACCACATTAAGCAAACATAACTGTAATGCTTTATTCTACTAAGTTTTTGTGCCAAAGTTTAAGATTTAACTGACAAAATGTTCAATGAAGGTACTCCAAATAAATTTTCACATTAAAACTGTTTTTCCGGTCACCATAAATATATTACATAGTATTCAGAGCAAAAGATGAGACGATAGTTCAAAATCTATAATCTTTTTTTTTTCTTTTCAAAATATTTTAAACCTAAACATATTTCTAAACATTAAAACTTGCATGATTATACACAGAATAAAAGTTTCAAAAATGCATTTTTTTAAATTTCGACTCAAACTAAAAATGAGTTTATTTCACAATACGTATAACATAAATATTTGCATATGACAACTAAGAATGACAAGTAGGACAAACAAATGACATTTCGTAGATAAATTCATAAGACAATCCAAGAACATAAGGAATACCTAGAAACATAACGAATTGCTGTTTCTACATATCTAACACATTAACAAGCTTCAAAAGCGACCATAAATGTCATGTTTAGAGCTTAAGTGGGATAGAACATGGAGTAGATTTGTGTACATAAATTACGAGTTAATGATATACTTCATAAGGGAATCTTTTAGAAAAACAGTACCTAAAAACAAAAACCAAATGCTTTTTCTACATACGTAACACATTAGTAAACCATGCAAGCCTATTAGATGGTTTAGATTAGGAAACGTCAAAAAGTGATTCAAGATACAGTAAAACATTGTCCATAGTTAACAAGAAAGGGAAATATGTTTAAAAAGCAAATCAACCATTACTGTCGTGAAACGACAATTATACATAATTTATACAGCAATTTACTAAATCTCATATTTTGTGACTCAAAAGGAATCAAAAATATTTTTACATGATTTTAATGTTTTCATCGGAAAATTACCATTTAGAAAAATAGTTAATGTCAATTTAATATATTGTTGAGTATTGTCAAAAAAGGAGTGTCAACTTCACTTTAGAATTTAATTTTTGAGCCCTGTCTAAAATATAGTTTTCAATTTTTACAAAAGAAAAAAAATGCCATAAATATTTCACAAAAATTCAAATTTTTAAATTATATCGTCCAATTCTGTAGTTTTTATTTTCTTAACATTCTAGGCAAATTTATAACGATGTGCGTGCGTGAAAAAGATACTGTATCGTAACTTATTAAATGACGTTACTGATTTCATGTCTTCAATCTGAATTATTAGATTTAGCTAAAGTAAAGTAACTGCAAAAATCACGCAGAAACCGACTGCAACTGATGCTTATAGATTTTGACTTATGAAAAGCATTTTAAGACTAGTTTCCACTCTTAAAATTTCAATTTTGTTTTATTTTTTCTTAAGATTCTGAATAGGAAACTCGGACCTAAACTCATGTGATGACAATATTAGTCTTCATAACTAGTCATTTTTATGCATAGAGCTGTTTTATATCACTGAAAAATTTAACTTTGTCAATGCAAAATTAAAAATTATGCTCCTTACTCCAAGGTCTGCTCCAAATACTATCGTTTAGAGAAAACAACTTTAAAATGTATATGAGGTCTCTTCGTGTTGCACCTCGGGTTACGCAAAAGCTGCTACCACTCTACTTGGTTTCCTAACTTATTTTTGATGACGGTGTCAAACACTAATACAAACTGCCATTTTATGGGCATCCAACGATTGAGAATTCTCCAGTGGAATACTGGTGGAATTTCTCATGAAAACCAGACAACAACTGTCGATCAAACTCACTAGCGTTAGATTCTATGAGTCAGGCTACAGACCTTTTAGAATAGCAAAAACAGTTCCCAAAGCATTTTAGAGAGTAAGTCTTAAAGAGCAGGCACCCAGAATAGCATTTCAATGGGTTCCCGCCGACTGTGAAAGTTTGGTCAATGAAAAAGCTGAGACAAGTTCAAAGAAAGATCTTTGGTAGACCAACTCATGGATTGTCCACATGCCATCCATACAACTAAATTATTCGTTAACCTGCCTCTCAGAAAAATTCTCAAACAAGATATGATGGAATGTTCTGATGGAAAACGATTCCCATTTATCCAAGAAAGAAGACAGTGACGCATTAGGTGTCTCACTGGAAATGACTGTTTAAGAGAAAATTTCTGTAAAATAAGAGTGATGGCATTTAAAGAATGTTTCATATGAGACTCCAAATAACCTATGACTTTTGAACAAGTGGAAAGTAGTTGTGTACTATCTCAATATGAGGACATTGTCAAAAAATATTGCAGAACGTGTGAATTGTAATGGCTTCAGTGCCAATGTTTGGCATTTGTAAAATAAAAACTACCTTTAACCCAGCAGTTAAAAGTTATGTATTAAAAATTAATAAAGTACAAAAATCTTTACTTCCTTCATCCGAGATAAAGCTAAATTTAGGAAATTTTTGGATCATTTAAAAAAAAAATTGTGGAAATAAAATGAATAACAAAGATATTGACAGCTGTAAAACATAAAAGCCAAAGTAAAAAATCAGATTCAAGTAAAATAAATCTTACTGCCAGTTCCGTCAATTATGTTTATGAGGGAAACACGTGATACAGCTTCTTCCAATATAGTATACATTACTGCAACTCGCACAGGTGTGTTTCAAAGAATCCAGGGCATTCCCTTTTTTGGTTGACTTGAACTAAAGCTCAATATACCAGGAGCTTTGCACAAAGCATTGGATGGCCAAAGTAAATGATGTTTTTCTTCAGCAGCAAGAACAGAAAATACAAGAAAATTCAATGACTCAATCAAACTGAAATTGGGTCGAATCTAACCTGGTACAGTAAAGGCTACGCAGATCCTAATCACAGTATTACGACGCTGTCTAGCTATGTTTACTCTAACTAGAAAATTCCATTTTAGAGTATAAAATAAATAGAAATTCATTTTTTGAGGCGATATTTTATCCAGACTTACGAAGCTTGCCTTTCAAACAGTTATGTAATTTAGTGACGCTACAGCAGCAATTACCAAAGGGATTATGTGAAAGTGCATCAGGGCACTTCAGTGTTTTTTCCCTTTATATTGTGGGGAAAAGTTAACTTGATGGACAATTTTGAATTCAAACCAACGAATACTTTTAATCTGCAGCCAAAACTTATCAAGTATTCAATACTTGCACTTATACACGTTTTCAATACCAGCACTTTTATTTTCCGTTTTTTTTTTCTTTTTTTTTTAAAGAAATAGGTTTATTATAAAGTTAGTTGACCCGTTTCAAGGATTAGTATTAACCAGAGTATAGCAGAAACTTCTTTAATGATACTGCCAATGAGCAACTGCATGTTTCGATATGTTATATTTTTTCGTGATATATCACGAACGAGCCGATTTCCACCATTGAATTTAATTCTTTTCAGAAATTTCGTTTTAATTTTTTTTATTTGCAAAAGAATATGAAATCGCAATTGTATTTTCTCTTCCAAAAGCCGATTGGTTTAAAAGCCTTTAATACTAGGGGATACATTACCGTAACCTCTGGCGTAAGATTAACGATAAATATTTTTGCAAAAATGATTTGTGCATTGGGACGTTCCATTTCAAATTAAAATCATGAAATGTATTAAAAAATAATTTAATCAATGAGTTAAATGCTCCTTGTTCAAGCAAAAGCTTACTTCTTTTAACAAAATTTACTCAAATTAAAAAGTCTAAATACACATATTTAACAAAAAAAAAAAAAAAAAACTGTCACGAGAAATTGTCAAATGCTTTTACACACACTAATTCATTTCTCAACATGAATAAATGTTCGTTGTCCGTGTGTTCGTAATGAACTTGGAAAACTACCGGATCAAATTCGCTAAAATATTCAGATTGTGTTGGTTAGCTCTGTTGAGGTCTTTTCGGAAAAAAAAATTATTTCAATTTAATTTTTTCACATATGTTCGCTAATATGAAGGTGATAAATTGCTCTCACAACAAGAATATTTTACTAGGGGGTCCAACCTCCTGCTTGCTAACCCCGAGCAGATATCAACAGTTTGGAGGCAAAAATGTGAGACTCACCGAGAAGTGCACAGAATTTTAATCCTATGCTATTTCAATTGCATAGAAATCACACAAAAGAACAAACATTTCCGCAAAAGACCGATTTTGTCCCAGTTCTCAAAACTACTTTCGACGGAAGTTCAAAGCGTTTTCAGCAGATGGAGAATATAAGAGTATGTTACTATTAAATGCACAGTCTATGTCAGATCTTGACCAAGGTTGCCCCGTAGGTACTTTTGCACCCGGAAAGGTTCATAGTGGGGTTTTCCAAACGCTAAAAACGTTCTGAACCATTCGAATTTTAATTTTAAGACCTAAAAATTGTAAAACATCTCTTGCTACTCGAAATAGTTATCGTATGGTTTCTATTTTAGTCTTATTGAGAAGCACTCAAAAACACCGATTATTTTTTCTCCTACAGTTTGGAAGTACTAACGGCCTAAATTAAAAAGGCCGTTTTTTCTTTCTTTTTTTTTTGGTTTATCTGTAAATTGAATATTTATCGTTTGCTCCAGTAAAGGTAATTGCAGGAAGTTTCTGCCTAGGAGTAAATAAACATGTTTTTTCAGATTTTTTCTGCAACGAGGGGTTTAAAACTTCCCCTTCTGCTTATTTGGTGACTATTTTTTGTACTGGCAGTTGTTTTCAATGGATTCGAATTTTATTAATGGAAAGAGAACCACTGCACAGCAGCAAGGTATGGTCCGTAACATAATTCCCGATGCGTCAGTTTAACAGATTAAGGGGTGGACTCCAAATAGGACTGGCATCCAGTGCAGGACCTTCCCCTGCGTAATGTATCACATCCACGTACCACTGTCAGCCTCCAAAACAATGGGGTACATTCTCGAGGCACAACCTACGAATACACGCGAGGAGTCAGTTGATAACATTAATGGTGGTTGATACACTCGACTTGAAGCTATTTGGGAATTTTAGGTTTCCCACTACTGAAATAATTATGCAGATGTGGATTTTAAGGGACTGACGTAGTTACTGAAATAGGGACTCAAATTATTGAACTGAATGAAATAAAACTTTTTGAAGCTTTTTCCATTGATGAGTTTTAAATGTAATTTTCACTCTGATATGGATTTTAAAATACTCTTGAACTCAAGTCGAGACTCGACTAGGGACTTTTGGGATTTCTAATTCTAGCGACTATTTACAGTGTTTCGCTATTTAGGAACTGTTGCCTTTATTTTAATAATCCTTTCTGTTTTATAATTTATTCAGGAGAAAAAGGCATGCATCACGGCTCACGTACTCTCAGGTCTTCTCGTCAGGTATCCATGCAGCAATTGAGTTAGCTCACGCAATATTCAAAACAATCGATCGGAAATTAGGATTTTTAAGGGCGTGTTATCTTTAGTCACGAAGTTTTATTATTCAAATAGGATTAGTAATCTACTTTTAATGTATAGATTTTTTAAGGACTTGTTATTCTGATGAGAAATTTTGCACCTTTGTCCCGTTTCATTCAAGCATTATTATTGATTGTGTGTCGATTGACACTGCTTTAATTTTCGAGGAAGACCAAATAATTTAAAAAACAAAGCTTTTTCAAAAGTTTGCTGCATTCCTGCAGTAGAGGTTGTTAGTTATGAAAAAAAAATGATACATTAAGTGTTATGTATTATACAACTACCACGAGAATGCGGCAAAACACATTAAATCACTAATGCCATCTCAACTGTTTTCTCTATTCGAAATGCTGAAGTTCGAAATGCTGAAGAAAACACGACAATGTCTACAAGCTAAATACAAGTAAATGAGCATGCTCGAATTAACTAACAGCTACATCATAAAATCTAGAAACTAAGAAATTTTGCCGTGGATTTTTCAGCACGTTGAATTAGGCAATGCTTTTCTTTTTTTTAATTCAGAACTAGCTCTGTCTCTAGTCGTTACATGGTCTACTTCGAAAATAGGAGTTGCACATGTTTAGAATTTAGGCTCAAAATGCAGAAAATATAGCTCAAGATTTCACATCAGAATAATAACAATTCCAAAACATTACTACCAAAATTCGGACATGAGTCACAAAAAAATCATATTTGAATATGAAAACTCCGCTAATAAAACTGTTACTTAACTAAAACTCTGAATTCCAGTCAGATTATGTCTGGCGTTTCGTGAGATACGTACTTTTATTGTTGCATCGATCTCTGGTAAGAAAAACAACTGAGGATAAATGAACCATAAGGCAAGTCATTTTCTCCTAATAAAATGTGTTTTTTTTAAAGGTGCATTAGATATGCTAGATACATTGAATAAAATGTTCATTTTAATCAAAGCAACAGTTCCAGAATCGTGTCAACATACTCTCTAAATCCTCATTGAAATTAGGACAATTTATATCCGAAAATCCCCAGTAGAATCTTGATATTAGTCCCCGAAAACTCCTTGATAATAGTCCTTAAAACTCTCACCAAAAACTGAGCAAAATGGGAAAAATTTAAATACTCGCAATAGAAGATGCGTGAAAGAGGAATTTTATTTCTCAACATTGAAGAAAAAAATGGCAGATATTTTTTTAGCTATTTCTTCTCTACGATTTCTTTATGCTAGTTTGTAATAAACAGGCTATAAATATCAAATTTAATAAGGTAAGGGATTTTTTTTTGCGAACTTTCTAATGAGACAAAAATATATTTTGATACGATAACTATTTCGAGTATCAAAATCATTTAGTAACGTTTTTCAGTCTAAAAATTAAAGTTACATTGCTTCAGTAGTTTTATGAATTACAAAAAAAAAAAAAAAAACATTTTGAAACTTTCCAGATTCAAAAGTACCTACGAGTCAAATTTGGTCAAGATGCAAAGTAAACTAGATTTGTAACCCTAGTAAACTAGGGACCATGTGAGCAAACACATTATTTCTCTTTGGTAAAAACAGTGATTAACATCCGTCGTAATTAGTTTCGAGAGTTAGAACAATTCCACCTCTTGCCGAATTTTCTGTTATTTTAATAATTATATAATATTATATTGTGCAAGTAATTTTTCCACATCTATAATGGGGAATATACGTAAAAATTTTCTCAAGTTGGGGGAAAAAAACACTATTTATCAAGTTTTTAAATTTTTTTTTATAAAATTTCCACAAATCTTCCAACCGGTAGTTTCCGAGTTCGCCCCGACACAACCTCATTTTAAGTTTTTTTTTTTTTTTTTTGTTTTGTTTTAACAAAGATCAGAGCCAAAGAAAGACGATTTTAATTCAACCGCAATCATTGTACCCCGTTGTTCGCCTCAGCAAATAAGTTTCGCCGCAGCTTTTTTTTTCTAAAGAAATGAAGTTTTACACATGCAGAAATTCAAATATAAATATATCTAAGAATTCTAAGCATTATGTTGTTAAATAGATGTATTCTCATATTTAAAACACCAAGCAAAGTATTATAAATGTAGATGTGTTTTATTTGTGGGGCTCTTTCACACGACATTTTCAGGAAATAATTTTGAAAGGAAGTAATCTTTAAGAACGCTTTTTAAAACATACATTTGGGCCCTAGAAAAAAGAAACGCTTAAAAACGCTAGGAAAATAATATTTACTGCAATTTAATTTAAAGCATAATGATTTAAAACTCCATTTTTATATTATTAACGATTGAATAGTTTCCTTTCAAAAAAAAAAATATCTCTTAAATTAGGAACTCTTGAAACCATTTTGAAATAAAGAATGCCTGCAGCTTTCAAAGTAGTCTCCACAGAACTGAATACATGTCACTGTCAATATTTCTCAAGATCTCTCCCTCTCAGAAGTTAGTGCGCTGGTATATAAGCAAACAACGAAACTTGCGTAAAGTTCAGAAAAACTTTTGTATGAAACTTTCTCTATAAATCTAATAAAAAAAACACTATCTTGAAAGCAATAAAAGTAGATCAAAACTGTGCTTGATAACAGTTAAAAGCTACCTAAAGAAAACGTGTAGTAAAATGAAAGTCTTACGCGAGGAATTAGAAATCTGTTACATTTTAGTAAATGTTTGATTTTAAGAACTTGAAGTAAAAGCTGCACTTTACCGAGAAACAATGAAATAATTTCATCGATGTATTTCGTTTTTTGAAAAAGCACGCAGCCCTACATCAATATTTTTAAATTTATTCTCGCTGAGCTTTGAATCAATTACTAGATTACCTCAGATAGTTCCGAGCAAATTTCTTCATCGATAGTACATAGAAATTAGTATTTAGTGTGATTGTATTAAATTATTTTTACGTGGCTCAGTTATGCTGACTGTCAGGCTAATTTTGACACAGTTTAAGATACCAATATAAATTAAACCGACATTTAATTACTGCATAATTCTGTAGAAGTTTGCTTTATGCCAATAGATGCCACGAACGTATTAGAATATGTGCGGAACAGTTAAAAGTACGGGAAATGCAGAAGGTTTTTTCACAGAGAAAGTGTACATGAGTTTTTTTTACTAATGATTTGATTAAGGTACCTTAAATTTGCTTCATACTGCATACTACCTCAAATATATTTTCTTTAGTGTTTTTCTTTTGATACTATTGCTTAAACTATATTTTTACGATGCCTGTTACTCATTTCATCTTCGAATAGCCAAATAATTTGATTGCCGAAATACCTCCGAGAATATATTGGTGTAGTTTTTAAATTTATTATCTAAATTTTTCAATAAATGAAATAAATTCCTTAAATGCTACTTTTTTAACGTTTTTAGCTGGATTACAGAAATTATTCTAGGTCGTCCAGAAGTAAGATAACCCCAATTCGTTTCTTTTGCGAGTGCTCAACTGTCTGAACAATATGCTTTTCCTCGATGAGTTCTGCATCGCTTTTCCAGACAAACCGTTTTCAAAAGTCGTGCACAATAAAAAGTGTTTTGTCACTGAATTTCGGACTTGCGCAATTCAAGATTCATATTCCTATACCCATTCGCAACGTTCTCTCATCATTGGCGGTGTTAATGGCTTTTTCGATTGCTGTTCTTGAAAATCCTTCAGATCCAATAAATTTTTGTCGAGCTGCCGACAAATTCATGCTTGCACCAATAGCTAATGATTCTATGTGGAAAATCTCTACTTTCTTGGCAAGGATGCATCTTACTACTTAATACAAGAAATTCCTCTGATAGAGGTGTGGTCTTTTGCGTTTGCGTCCATATTTACCT
This sequence comes from Uloborus diversus, assembly GCF_026930045.1. Lineage (NCBI taxonomy): Eukaryota > Metazoa > Arthropoda > Arachnida > Araneae > Uloboridae > Uloborus > Uloborus diversus. The sequence goes on along the minus strand of NW_026559220.1, from coordinate 202,792 downwards.
CTGTTTTGGATAGTTACAAAATACTTTTGTTGATTAATATACCTAAAATGCTAGATTTCTCCAACTCCAACTTTTGCAACCGAAACCCTCACAGTCATAAGTGTATACAGACGAACGGTAAGAACTCTCGTCTTTTAAATGAGAGGGATATCACTTAAATACGCGTCAGAAGCACACAATTCACACAGTGAAACACTTCTTATAGCAATTGAACGGAAATTTTTCAACATGCCATGATCACGTAGTCAAATCCGTTTGGATTAGTCAAGAGCAGTAACGCGCTGTAAATGAAAAAAATGCTGCTGAAACTGGTTGGAGGCAGAAAAAACTACTTTTTCAATTAATTTGCACAGTAAGGTAAATATTGTTAAGAAAATAATGTTTTCGAAGCAAAGCGGAATAAATATCAGCTTTATACCAGAATCAGGCAATAATATTTAATTCTCGTTCAGTGTCAAGTAAAAAGTTAAAACAATCTGCTTAAAAGGTTAATTGTTTAGTGCTGCTTATATGAGTGGAATAAGTTTTGAATTTTAACAAAATAGCTTAACTGATTAGACTTTTGAAATGAGCTAAGAACTAAGTTTTTAATGCCAAGAAAAACAATCTAACTCATTTTCATTCCTTAATATTTATATTGAAAGTAAAATCTGAACAAAAGAACAAGCACAAGTTGTAATGTTCGATAATGCTTCCTTTTGAGTCAGCACATACAGACTGCTAGATCTACAAGGTGGCTTTCCAGTGGGCAGTCTTAATTTAAAATGAAAGAGGAAAATATACTACATAAGTAATATTCATTTATGGAATTAAAAGTTTTGTACTGGCTGTCAAAAATTTTAAAAAATTACAAAAATTTTATTGGTAATATATCATTACCATCACCTGTGATAAACATCGCTGCACTGCGGTTAGAAAGCGTCCGCCTTCCAGTCCAGGCGAACTCCAGTCTATACGCCCCGCGTCCAGGCGAACTCCAGTCTATACGCCCCACGTCCAGGCGAACTCCAGTCTATACGCCCCACGTCCAGGCGAACTCCAGTCTATACGCCCCACGTCCAGGCGAACTCCAGTCTATACGCCCCACGTCCAGGCGAACTCCAGTCTATACGCCCCACGTCCAGGCGAACTCCAGTCTATACGCCCCACGTCCAGGCGAACTCCAGTCTATACGCCCCACGTCCAGGCGAACTCCAGTCTATACGCCCCACGTCCAGGCGAACTCCAGTCTATACGCCCCACGTCCAGGCGAACTCCAGTCTATACGCCCCAGGTCCAGGCGAACTCCAGTCTATACGCCCCACGTCCAGGCGAACTCCAGTCTATACGCCCCACGTCCAGGCGAACTCCAGTCTATACGCCCCACGTCCAGGCGAACTCCAGTCTATACGCCCCACGTCCAGGCGAACTCCAGTCTATACGCCCCACGTCCAGGCGAACTCCAGTCTATACGCCCCACGTCCAGGCGAACTCCAGTCTATACGCCCCACGTCCAGGCGAACTCCAGTCTATACGCCCCACGTCCAGGCGAACTCCAGTCTATACGCCCCACGTCCAGGCGAACTCCAGTCTATACGCCCCACGTCCAGGCGAACTCCAGTCTATACGCCCCATTTGCAGGCGAACTCCACTCAAGTCAACGCTATGAAAAGTGCGAAAACACAATTTGTGAACATTTAATAATTCAGTTTTTGAAAAATACAACTTAAATTCAAAATAGAATATTAGAACTGTTTGAACAAAACTTGTCCGATTCGAGAAAAATGAACGCATGCAAGTTAAGAAGACTATCTCGTTATTCATGAATGGATAAATCAATAGAAACAACTTTTTATATATTATTTTAACACTTGATGTATCACTAATACATTGGAAAAAGAGATTTTTCATATGAGTAAAAAGATTAGAATAATTTATTCATTCAATGTGAATTTTAAAAGGTGGCGAAAATATTTGCATACCTGTTACCCTTACTTTTGTTACAAGTACGGATTTTGGGGCTCGGATAGTTTTACGCTCTTTTAAAGGTCTTATTGCTCAAAATGGTCTTCGAGACGATAAATAGAGAAATAACAAAGTTACATATTGTATCATTTCTTTAAGTTAGAAAACAAAAACTGTCCAACTAAAGTCAAATGAACGTTTTTCAATTTCTGGTATGTAAGATTTTAAAGGAAAATAGGAGGAGTGACCATCTAAACAGTAATTGAAGTGAACGAGGTAGAAAAATTGTAACACCTGGCAGAAAGGAACCCAAATTAAAGTAAAATGTCCAAAATAATCGTTGAAAATGCTTCTTACGTCCATAAGTGTTGGACAGAATGTATAGTTACTGTTTCTTATCCACGCCAACTACACTAGGACGGTTGCATAAACTGCAGTTGAAATTGCGGATCTACGAAGACCAAACATAAACATGAAGCAGAAACGTGCACAACTCTCTGGAGCAAAGAGAAGCTCTAAGAGGGGCAACAAGGTCGAAAAAATATTTTATTCAGTGATAAATCTTTTTCGTCCTTACTTGTGCGTGCATGAGGGCTGCTGGAATTGGGAAATTATATATATCTTAAAACAATGCGCGACTTCCGCTGTTTATCAATAATATTGCATGATGCTTCAATTGAGGCACATTAGTTACAAATTTACTGACATTTTATCTTTCAGCAAGTGTCACATCTCTAAAACGACTCAGATTTTAAACAGAAAGAGGAATTTCAGTTTTAAACTGATGAAGCAAATCTACCAATCTCAATACGATCAAGAATTTGTGGTACCGTCAAATCTAAAGAAAGCGGTTCGAGACCTGGTGCCCGCCAACAAAGTTCAGCTCGATACAGCATTTAAGAGAGTATGGAAACAGTGTCAGAAGCGATTAATGTAAGCATGTGATAGAATCCGAGTGAGAAAGGGTTAAAGCATTGAATTCAGCAAAAAAGGACGCATTCTAGTATTGATATTTTTTCTTTTGAAAATGTTTTTTCCCCTTTAATTTGAATATTCTAATTTTTTGACTAAATGTAAATCTTCATTATTCTGTCTGAGATTATTTTTAATTGGGTATATTTGAAATGAAATGCACACTTTAAGGCCTAAGAAAGGTGGCACGTTCATTTAAATACCTAACTTGCACTTACATTTGGATAGAATAAACTTTTTTCCAAAACGTGGGAAGTGTTCTATTATTTTGAATTTGAGAAGAATATACATTTAAAAATTAGCGGAAGAAAATTACGAGACATGCACCCATGGGGAAAAAAATATATTCATCTAAAGCTTGACCACGGAGAGAAGGCGGATGATCTTAAACGTGAAACAATTTGTTGCATTAGTAGTAAGTTGTTTGTTATTTTATAATAGATAGGATAAGCGAGATAGCCTGTGACTAATCTGCGCTTTCTGGCTAATTCTACTTATTTCAAATGATACAAAATATTTTTGCTTCATGGTCATCCACCATCTATACGTGGTAAAGCTTTAGAGCATGTATCTAATTTAAAAAATTTCAGTTGGTGATTTTTAATTGATGACAGAACATAAGCTGTATTTGGCTGACGATAACTTTAAAAAATCAGCTTAATAGTTCTATTTTTACTCTTTTTTGTTTACATGAATCTTTCAAAGACGATTTCTCACGTATCGATTTTGTAATTTTAATGATTCGGGAATTGGTAAGCTAAACTTTTCTTATATTATAATAAAAAGAGCGTTTCAATGCGGTTAAATACTTTCTCTTGAATATGTTTTGAAAACCGCTGAATTTAACTAGCAAGACTGTTAAGTGTTTAATATGTGTCATAACAAAGCAATTGAGACCATAACTGGTCATACCAGACTATTCTTTTTATGTGAAAAAAATATATATATAAATCATAGTTAAAAATTAATGATGGAAAGATTACAACTATAAAATTGCAATTTTTATTTTCTAATACCGTAACAAAAATTTCCCCCATGAACTAGAAACACAACACCACAGTTCAAAAATAATCCAAATTTTGACAAAACCTTCACCCAATTACATCTAGGTTCTCAGTTTCTTTTTTTTCTATGTGAGTTTCATTGAAAAGGCGTTATACAAAATCCATGCATGGTGTAGAAAATTGATTACCCGTAATTTGCGAGACTTTTTGTAAAGGAGGTGCGCTGTGAATCGCCAATTAATTTTTCACTAGCTTATGGGTAGTAACCATATCTATGTACTTAAATCTTAAAATCTCTAACTAGCAAGTCGCAATCGGGACATGTATTTAACTAATGTGTTTTCCTTACGAAACAGTGACAAAGAAATGAATGGAAGCTTACCTTGGAAAAAAAACCTTTAGGTTTTTCTCCTTTTTTTTGGAGAGCCCTCCTTATCCGAGCCTCCCTAGAAATAAAAAAAATTATTACCGCTATTGTTTAAGCAAAATGGAGAAATAGTGCGGAGGTTCTCAGATATTTCTGAATACTGAAGGGCTGTTTCAAATGCATTATTATTTACTAAGAAAATTGTCAATCATCAGTTCGACTTTATTTAAAGTATGCTTTCCGAAAGCAAATGCATGAGTCACTAAAAAACAGAAATCGCTTTAACTTTGCCATAGAATTTTGAAGAATTCCGTTGATTTTTCAAAAATCCTATCTTCAGATAGTGACTTGATGACCAAGGGATCACCTTTGAAGTATGCCTTTCAAACGAGAAAAAAAAAAGAATTTTCCAAATTGGTCTATGCGTGTTCAAGTTATCGGAGAGACACAGATTCCGACGAACTGAGAACGTAATTCTTTGAAGTCGGTTAAAAAAAGAAATTCTGAATGCGCATAAAATTTTATACATTTGGCACTAAAAAACAATTTTTCCTTGACTTACTAAAATTTTCTTAGCTAAAATTTCCTTGGTATTAAAAACTAAAACTTTTTCCAATCTAGGATTCATTTGAGAGCTAATTTAATTAGAACCTTTTAAACCTTAAATGTTTCCTTGGCTAATTTACATTTCATAATAAACTCTTATAACTCTTATTAAAAGTCACATTTATCTTTACTTGACCCGTTAAAGATCAACACCACTCTAGAAACATAGTATCTATCTACTGTGATGTTGCATATATAATAAAGATCAAAACACTACTAGAGCAATAACAAATCCTGTTTTGCTTCAGAGGATCATTTATTCAAAATTTGAGATACGACAAATAATGATTAATACATTTGGGATATTTAGGGGGTGCACAAAGGCAGAATAACCCCTAAATATCGAGAAGACCACCAAAAGCTGCACACGTATACTTATAATCCACATTCAAAGTTAGCTAATAAGAGAGCTCAGCATTAAGTGCAGTGCTGAAGAAAATTAATAGCGCTCTGTAATTTATTTCCCTTTTAGCCGTTTTGCCAAAACGGTGCTGCAAAACCTCAAAACTTTAGGAAATTATACAGAGCAAACAAAACATTTTAGAAGGCATGAAGTTTTCGAGACCTACTTTAATATATAAAAAAATAAAGTCAAAAAATAAAACTGCATAAATTTCTCCTCCTATTGCATGAATATTAAAACTTGTGTTTCTTAATTTAGGACGCATTAATTCCAATTAATGAAACAGCAGAAGTTTCTGAACTTCTGCTTTAAAGTAGCTGTCAAATTTTAAATCCACCTCACTGTAATTTTATATTTTACTAAACGGCTGGTAACTCTTATATTTTTTTAAAACTTCGTGAAATTTATCTACTGAAAATTTGTTGCAAATACCGGATAGTACGTAATATTTTTTTAAAATTATATCACTGTTTTTTAACATCAGAAAGGAGTAATAGAAATGCAACAAGATTCAGCTGCTTTAAGCTACGGATACACCTTTGCGATTTTCCTAAAATAACTGAACAAAATTACAGAAAACTAAGCTTAATAACTAAATTATGCCTTTCCGAGTGACTTTGTGATTTCTAGTGTGAGTTATGTGTTTTCTTGGTGTCTCTAACAAAGTCATAGTGCTCAAAGATGTCATTTAGAAGAAAATGAAACCACATTAAGTTCTTAGCTGAGATCTTTGTGAGCAATTTGCTAACCGAGTGCCGCAGAAAGGAAGATAAAATACACTTACAGCGATTTGAGAATAAAACCACAAAGGTGCTATATTATTCTTTTACGAAACACTTTTAACTTCTACAAGCTAACAGCTATTTCCTTTTACTATAATTTGCAAATGAGACCCAGTTATATAGAAGCAATCCGAACTGAAAGCTGAAAATTTAAATATTGGCTCGCGACTGCGTTCATTTATACTTAATATGTATACTGAAAAGCTTAATCACTTATTTGGTGCCTTCGTATACTGCTTAGAATGTAAAAAGCTTATTTACAAGAAACTGCATTTTGGGATTTACTCAAGACAAACCAGAACAAGACAAATTTGGGGCAACAGTACATACATCTTTGGGACAGAATTAAGAATTGGTTATGTTTTACTAAAGGAATTACTTAAGCCTTACATATTCCTGCAGGTGGTCGTTGTAAGCCCCAGATACTACAGACTTCAAAAGTTCTAATTGGATCACGAGTACAAAATAAATACAAGTACGTTAAAACAACTTACGTCTTGGCTTTTTCTCCTGTGTGTGGGAGATTTTATAGGAGTCACTGGAGGCGACTTAGCCGCTTTTTCTTTGAGTCTTGGTGACCTGCGTGGGGAATCAGAACCACCTGCTGGAGGGGAAAAAAATACATGAGATTTTTTAAATGAAGAAGCAGTAGAAATGAATAAAATTGGTTTCCGATCCGCACACTCGTTTCAAGACTTTACAGTAGCAATTGTTATCCCAAAACGTATATTGAATGCTTCAAAGTATTTGAAACAATAGCATCATATTATCAGCATGAAATATTACTTTTCGGAGGTTCATTTCCTCGTATAAATATTTCACCGCCCCTTTCCATTGTTATTTAAATCGCGTTTTCCCTTTTGTATCTATCAGTACATCAAAAATGTTACCGCCAATTATAGTTAACCTATCAAATGTCAATCACAAAAGTTGGCCTCCACGTGTGAACCTTAGGGTGCCACGCCCCCCTCCCCCCCAAAAAAATCGCAATTCTACTTTTCAATTCGCACACCCTCTAATTTTTTCCCTTTTAGGTCAAGACCGTTCAAAAAAAAGTTTCAAGTAATTTGCACAACGGCAACCCGTGTTTGAAAGTGTGATCCTGCCCTGTGTAAAATAGGCCGAATATATATATATATATTTTTTTTGATAAAAAGTTGCCCCTATAGCCCCACATGTACCACAAAAATATTTGTCTACCAGAAAGCCTAAAATTTTATTTATATATTTTTCAAAAATTTATATTTTTGATTTATCCTAAAAAATTACCGTATAGATTTCAATAAAATATCAAGTTCAAAAATTAGCACACGCATTTTCAAATCAAAACTTCCAAATGAATACTAAAAGAATAATGCATTTAAAATGAAATATTTAACTTCAACTTGAAAAATCCACATTTTGAGAGTACTATGTGGGAGTCTAATATTGCATGAAAGTAAAAACGTATATTTAAAGCTTATTACCGTCTTTACTGTTTATATATTTCAGCTAGATAACTTTTTAAAATGTACCTAACATTAAAACAAATCGGAGAAAAAAAATCAAATTTTTGAAGAAAATTACAAATTTATGGCTTCTGCTGGACGCCTAAATATTTTTTTAATGTGAATAAATATGTGTGTGGTACATATCAGGCTGTAGGGGCAATGTTTCAACTACACAAAATTTTCGACTTGAGAGAAAAAGATTCGGCCATGTACAGAGTACTAATTCACACTTTCATCAGGTGCAAGTCGGCACAGGATGCCTTTGTTTAAATTATATGAATCGTTTTTAGCAATTATTTTGACCTTAAAGGAAAAATATAAGAGGAAGTAAGACTTGAAGTATCAACTTTTTTTTTGTTTAAATACCCTACCTCCAAATTTAAGTGCTGTCCTGTTTTCGAGCGACATCTACTTCGATGGAATAATACTTAATTGCTAGAAAGTCGCCCGTCAAGGTATGACGAATGAAAATTGCTTCTACTCTTCATTTTAACGAAGCAATTGCCTTTTATTTGGCGATACTTTGATTGTTGAAATTTTAAGCACTAAAATTTTAAGTACTTAACTCGAGTGGATTAACCCTAAACTCCAGTAGATAGAGTTAATAGTTGACCACTTTCTCCTTTCTTCTCACCAATAAAACATTTAAGTGACCGGAGCCAGTTCAGCCTTGTCACAATGAAGCCTTTCCATGCATATCAAACATCACCGAAAAATATTATCAAATGATCATGCTATGGCACGAATTTCATTGTTAATGACTTTAGGAGCGTTCCTCGATCATTCGCTAATACACACTATATGAACAAAAGCATTGGGACACTTTCAAAAAATCACATTTTTACGGATTTCTCGAGAAATAAAAACCCAATTGCTCTAACTTGTTTTTCTCATAAAAGGTATACTCTAAGTGTCATTTTCCCATTAAAAATTAAGTCTGTTATTCATTTAGGGCACGAGCAACAAATTGAGGTAACAAAAAAAAAAGGGGGGGATTATTTTTTCATTGGAAACAGCTGGGAATAATCTATAAATTTCAAGAATGAGTTAAAACCTATCTAGAATTAATTTTTATATTTTCGTTAAAGTATCTCTTATACTCACGGAGATATAAGCGTTTCTTTCAAAAATGCAAATATTTTTTGAAAGTTCTTGGCTCATGTCAAGCACAGTTTTCCGTCGAACGTTACTAAACTTAGAATGTTTACAGCATATTAGAGAAACAAAATTATATTTGAAGTTAAAATATTGAAAATGTAATTTTAAAGCAATTAATTTTTAACTGCGCATGCGCGAAAGATAGCAATTTATAACCTTCATTATCGGAAGCCCAGATACATCCTACATCAAGGAAAAAATCCACCTTCATATCATTGAAATCTAAAAAGGTATCAGCGATCTAATGAGCCGAATTTAAATAATCCTTGGCTAGACGATGAATAGTGAGGGTTCGTTCACAAATAATTTGTTCTTATCATGAAACACTCTGCAACGGTAGCAGTAAAGTGTTGCCAGTTTGCGAACGACCCCTTACCATTCGTCGCTATCCAAGAAATATAGAAATTTGACTCATTAGACCGCCGATAACTGTTTGAATTTATGAGATATTAAGGTGGAATTTTTTTAAAGAGTTGTAGGAAATATCTGAGCTTTGGATTGTAAACGTCTTAAATTGCTATCTTTCGCGCATGCGCAGGGAAAAGTTAACTGCTTTAAACGTTTGTTTTTCATTAAAATTTTAATATTTTAACGTCTAATTTTAACTTATCGAAAAACTGCGTGATATGAGCCGAAAACCTGCAAAAAAAAATTTGTATTTATGAAAGAAGTATTTCTGTATCCGTGGGTATAAAAGATGCTTTCACGAGAATGTAAAAATTAATTTGATATATTTTTATCTTCTTTCTGAAATGTATAGCCCATTCACAGCTATTTACAATGAAAAATGAACAGAAACCTTTTTTTGTTTCCTCATTTTGTTGCTGGTCCCCTAAATAAATAGCAAACTTAATGGTTATTGGAAAATGACAGAGTACACTTTTTATTTAAAAAACATTACTGAGCAATTGATCTTTTATTTCTCGAGAAATCCGTAAAAATGTGAATTTCAGAAAGTGTAACAATACTTTTAGTCATATTATATATATACAACATGATATACGTATTTTAAATATAAATTCAAATACATTGGAAAATATGAAAGAATAAATACAAAAGGTTTTTTCATTTTTATGTTCTTGTGTTTTGCCTCTTCAATTTTATATATATATATATATATATATATATATATATATATATATATATATATATATATATATATATATATATATATATATATATATATATGGAAATTGCTTTAAAACACTACGGCGATCGAGACGCGGCTTGCTTTCATCAGTACGGAACTCTTTAATGTGTTTCATGATGTTAATTAGGCACGATATTACGAAGGTCCAAGCCGGAATGAAAAATGTGCCGCTACTATAGCAGCATTGAAGTTTTCGTTAATAATAGCTTACTCTAGTTTGCATCTTCATTCCAGACACAGAATAAATTAAGAACTAAGTACACAAGTATCGTAAAGGGAAAATCTGACCAAGAATATTAAAACTAGCAAAAATCGTTAAACATGGTTGGCGCGAGTTTCGGAGTTATTAACATAAAATTTAAACAGAAAAGGAAAGATTTGATCTTATGAATGTAAGGACATCCAACAAAAGCAACGGGGCGGAACAAAAGGCATCATAAATAAAACTCTGATCGACAGAACAGGCAATTTAAAGTTTTACAATAGTAATAACAATAAAACAATAGTAATTCAATCACTATTTTTACGAGTGTATTGTAGCCTCAAAAAAAAAAAAAAATTACATTTCGGCAGATATACGAGTAAATATTTAATAGTTTTTCAAGATATTACTGTATGATGCAGAAATACTACGAAAAATTGAATTATTTATAACATTCACTTTACAGGAAACTTTCTCAGTTCAACAGTCGCTGAATAGAATGGTCATTTTTTCAGAAATTCAGGCGGAAATTGCATTTGAAATATCCTCTACTTGTTATTCCGACTCGGTCAATTAAAAACTTTCATTGTATTATGGTCGGTCGAGAAAAATTATCCTTTCGCGTCAAAAAAATATCAAAAATACAGACATCGTAGAATTTGGGTAGAATAAGTCGGTACTGAAGTAATGTGGGTGGGACTTAAGAGAGATTGTTTGAAAAATAAGGGAAGGGACATACCTTGAGAACCAGAGCCGACTTTTTTTGGCGACGATAGCAGAAGACCCGAGGCCGATGAGCTGCTGGCTATTGGAGTGGAATCCCTGTTTGGCAACACGACAGAGAGACTGGTGGACATCAAAGGAGCTGCAGTGGTAGATGCTGCTATGGTCGAGACGGGTGCAAGAGAAGAGCTGGTGGCTGGAGTCGAATCTGTGTCAGACGGATCTATTGAACCGCTGGTGGAGAGCACCGGAGCGGCAGCAGCGGAGGTGGTGTAGGTGGGCAAGGCAGGTCCAATGAACGATAAGCAGACTGGTGTGGAGTCTGTATCAGAGGGGTCGAGGGAGCCACTCGAAGGGACTGCTGAAGAGAATTGCAGTCGCCGCCTGGTGGTATCTATGTTTCCCGCTCCCGGAGGAGTTGGATCTACATAGGGGGCCGACTCCATGACCTGCTCCCTTGATACTGGAATGCGATCCAGCAGAACTCTCAAATCAGATGATGCAGCTTCCATCTGAGATTTGGCCGCCAAGCCATCTGTGGTAGCCTGGACGAGTTCTCCCTTCATCTCTCTTGCTTCGGTGGTTGCCGCCCTGACTTCCGTCGTCACCTCCTGGGCTTCATCCGTAGCTGCCTTCAACAGCTCCAACCGCTCGTCGCTCCTTCGACGAGCGGCGTTCCTGGCCCTTCGCCTCCTATTCCTGAGTCGAACCACGTCAGGGTCGACAACAGGGGGAGGGGAAGGTGCCTGGTATGCTTGCGGATCTGTAAGCATAATAAGGATTAAGCATAAAAACGGAATGCAATAGTTGTGAAGACCACAAATAAAGCCTGATTAAAAACTTTAAGGCCAGTAAAAAAAAGTGAGAAAATGGGAAATATAAATGAATTTTAATATTACTGAATTATTAATTATTAATGTTCATTTGTAAGAAATAATGCAACAGACACGTTTTTTTTAAAGTATGTAATTACCAGAAATACAGTGGTATATTCAAAGTTAATATTTCAGCCTGAGTAACTACTTTAAGGCCACCAGTATTTTGCACACAGCAGTTAATAAGATTGTGAAAACCATCCAACTTTTCGTTGTTTTAACTTCTTCGACGTGTTGGTGCTCTTTGTGAAGATGTCGAAAGTTAAAAAATGAAGAAAGATTGAAGCTTATTATTCAAGGGGGATGAGTAGCCGTACTTCGTTCGTTTCCGTTCGTTTGCTAAAGAAGTAGGAAGATCGAAAACTGTTTAATACTTTATTGAGATTGAAAGACAATACAGGCAAAAAAAAAAAAAAAAACACGGGTAGAAAACCTTGAGCTTTCCTCGCGTGATGAAAGAATCGCAAACTTACACCTACTGGAAAGTACTCAACCAGGAAAATTAATCGGGCAACAGGCTTAAATATTTGTCAAAAAACGATAGATAACATTATTAGAAGGTGCGGAAGTTTTATTTATGCAGCAAAGTTGGGTGAGTCTCAGTTACTGAATAGGCACAAAATAGAGCGTTTGAACTTCAGCCAGAAAGTCATGACCTTATCATGTTAGCATATCAAAATGTCCTCGCAAGTCATTTTACCAAATGCTGAATTTACTGAAGAAAATTGGAAGTATCACCAGGACAATGCACCTATCCATTCAAGAAACAGTACAAAAAAACTGGCTCCAAGTCAACAATGTTGAAATGGCCAGCTAAGTCTGCAGATCTTAACCCTATAGAGAAATTATGAGGTGACTTAGCAAGTAGAGCTTATGCAAATAAGGAACATCTTACTTAATCAATAGACCTGAAATCTACTGTCAAAGATGAATGGTATATCCCGAACTTTGTCAAAAAGTAGGTTCATACATGAAAACAGGAATATTTGAAGTAATTTGAAGAAATGGCTCCTACATAAGCTTAGGAATGTTTGATTTTTTGTCATCATGCTTTTTTCCATGGTGGCCTTAAAGAGTTTACTTAGGTTCATATATTAATCTGCAATATTTTCTAATAATAACACAGTTACTACTCACTAAACCAAACCTACTTCTTTCATTTAAAACGAGGATCTAAGGTAAAATTTCAAAGCATTTATGAAATCAACAGATTTGCCTTAAAATTTCACTTAAGTAAGCTCTTACATCTCTTAAAAACACTGAAAATTACAAGTTTCTATCAATAAAACTTTAAGAAATGGAGCATAAAGTTTAGTGATTCTATGTTACACATAGACTGTTCCAAATCTAATTAAGAATAAATTAAAACAAATTTCGGAGAACTATTGCAGCATTACATCTCTAGCCAAAAGGTATAGGCATATGTCCGATCCATTTACATAAAATCTAATGATATATGTTTTTAAAACTCGGCAGGTTGTTTGCACTGAGATTTAAAACTTGCAGTTTTAAGCATAAAACATTTTACTGGAGCAAAGGGTATGGGGCTTAAATATTAATAAGTAAATACTACCTTCGGTTCCGTTAGAAATTATTGTACATATTTTATATAGATTTAAAAAATATTGTCAAAGTTGACACATTGTGTCTATTTAACGTTATTTCGACAAAGAAACCCAATAGTAACTACAGCCATGAAAGTTAGTTCAAAATTACTTCAGACCCGGGGGTTTCACCTCTGAGCAATTTTTATAAATTTCGAATCGTCTTTTTTTTGTAATTAAGTTAAAAGTTCACAAAATGTACTAACAAGGGCATTAATTCACACATCACTTAACATTCTGTGTTATAAAAGAGTATTTCTGAAACGGATGAAGTTTGCTCCAGTTTTCACGATTAGTTCAAACAGGATATAAGGTACTTAATCCCCCCCCCCTATCCTCAGCAAATTTTAAATTATACCCACTTCAAGCTCAGAGGTAGGAGCAAAATGTTACTGCAGTGAATAAACTTGACAACTACCTTTCAAACATACAACACGGCAGTGTTGTCGTGATCCAGAGATTCCTGTAAAACTTGGTACAAGTTCATTCAGATCAATCAAATGAGGGCGGGGGGGGGGGGGCGTGGTGTTCTTCGAAACTTGAATAACTCATTTAGGTGTATTTTCACCATGTTTCATTTTTTCTTCGAGACGGAGGGGATTACATTTTTCTGATTATAACTGATTCTAATCAAGTACTTCCGAACAGACATTTTAACTCTTTGCAAGCTAAAAAGTTTGCAAGGATGACTTAAGAGGTAGAAAAATTGGGGGGTGAACCAAATTATGTTTAAATAGTAAGTTGTAGCAGAGATAGCTTGATCTATGTGCTTTAAAAAAAATCAGGAAATGTATAGAATTAACTTTACACACTGCAACTGTCATTTTCAATTTTTTTATTGGAACAGAACTCATTCTACCTTGTTTAGTAACAGCTTTTCGAAAACATTTACGAAATAACGAGCACTTTCACCCGTTTCTACTTCATTCAATCCATAAAAATATTCAAGAGAAATTGTTTTGCAAATCGCCATCGGAATTTGAACCTGTGTTGTCTGTACGATTTTCGATTTTTAAAGAAACAGTGACCACTTTTTATTTTTGGTCAGCCTATGCTTAACATCAAGAGTAACCATTCATATTCGTCATTATAGACTCATATCTTTGAAAAACATTATCTCGAAAACTAGGAAAGAAAAAAATGGGTTTCAAAATAAATTGTTTTACCTTTAAGGGTGTAAGGGATAAGGGACCTTATTATTCTGTAGTTGAAACAGTGAAGAATTTTAAAGACTGAGCTATTTTAAACGATTAAGCATTTTTTAAAGAGATTAAGCGAAAAGTAACTTGAAAGGGGAAAAATATTGGTCTGCCAGTCAGAAGATTATGTTCCGCCGTATATAAAGTGCTTGAATACTAACCGTCATTGAAGACCGCTCGATGAGTCGAAGCCGAAACATCATCCAAGTATTCAGTCTCTGAAAAAAAAAAAAGAGTGTTTCAATACACAAAATAATACTCATTTGCCTCTTCTAACACAATGATATCTCTAATTTTAGTCAGAAGCAATGTTCGAATTTCTTCCCATTAATAGGTTTCGTTCCTGAAAAAATTACATACTGGACGTTACGTTTCATTTGCGTTAAATTCTAGAATGGTACCTGAAAATATGTATTAAATTTAATTGAATTTTACATCTCATTAAAACAACCGATTGGTTGTTTTGAATTATTAATTATAAGGTCAGCTGGGAGTAGAACGATAGCGTAAGATAAAATGTGTAAATAGTTTGCATTCAAAAAATAAACATCGACGGTTAAAAAAAATGTTAAGGATTAGTTTAACTATTTCAAATCACGAAGATATTTCTAAGCAATGACTAAATTTACTGACATTCGCATTTCATCCTTAACTGTTTCAGAGCTTTCACATTTTTGTAATCTAGTGGAGACGTAGTTTGTGCGTAAAAGTAACATTATATTTTATGCTCCCTCCAAAGTTTTGAATGTTAAGAGCCTGTTTTTGTAAGAACAGGGCAGAAATGGGGGTGTTCGGATTTTCAGCATTTTTAATTTGTCAAATTTTTATGGTGAATTCTTTTAAAGATTTTAGAAGACATGTATTTTTTCTTTTCCTCCAAAAAAAATTTTGGAGACCTGTAAAAATTCGTAAAGCGGAGTCCGACGTAGAGGTTTTTCCGAATCAGCGTTTTTTAAAATGCGATTATTTCATTATTAAGCATCAACCAAAAAAAATTCTTCTGTTCACAATATGACATTTAGTACCTAAATTGAAATATATCATAAAATTTGTGGTTGATCTTCAGTACAGCTTTTCAGGGGTCGCCAAACTTTGTAGAAAAAAACGATAAAGTGTCATGTTTGAGGCTCTCTGGTTCCCTGCATTCAGGCTCAGCCATGGTTTTTGTACATAATTCGTGTAATAATATATATATATGAATTATTCAATGCCCTTATTAGTTGCAAGGCTCACCCTCTGCGCTGCCAAGAAATGGCAGTTTTTGTATTGAAAAATGCTAAAAAGTGCAGTTTTCATCAGTCTTTATCTCAGTGCACTGATGACCAGTGTGGAACTGGATGCTTGCATTTCAAAATAAATATTTGTATTTTTCACAAACAAGTGACAGAACTATGGGCAAATTGTTTACAAGAACACAATAAGTATTTCAAGTTAGTCAACATACCCGGATTTAAAAACCTTCCTCCAGGTACTTCCACATATTATTAAAAAAAACTAGTATGATCAAAAACTTACAATAAAAGAATTATAAACTTTCCAATAGACTGATTATGCTTACTCGCATACTTTATAATATGATAACTAGAAGCAAAGTGAAAAAAAACATCAAAATATGAAAAAAATGTATTTTTAGAGGCCTGTATCGCAGTGCACTGAGGGTTAGTATAGAATTTGATAACTGCATTTCAAACTAGAGTATGTCATTTCACAAACAAGTTATATAACTATGGGCAATGATTCTTCAGGCTCATTAAATGCACTTCAAGTTGAGGAAATTGCATAAGAGTTAACGACGCATCCACTTAGTTGTACTCAAGCTATAATGCTTTGTCTTGCATTTCTTTTAAGGCAGCTATACCTTTGTTTTATAATGTCATAAAATTGCTTTTATCATAAATGATGAGATATTACTTCCTAATTGTTTGCTATCATGGTAGTTTAGTGCAGGGACAATAATTTTTGTCACTATAATGTACAGCCTAAACGAATATCAACGAACTATAACGTACAATACAAACGAAAGAAAGCTATCTTAATTAAAATAATTAAAAATATACCTAAAACACCTTCAAAAAGGTTTACAAATAACTTACGTTTTCACCGCAGCAATAACCGTTTTTATTTAACTTTGCTTCCAGTTATCATAGTATAAAGTATGCGAGTAAGCATAATCAGTTTATTTGCAAGTCTATAACTCTTTTATGATAAGTTTTTGATCATACTAGTTTTTTAAATAACATCTGGAAGTCCCCGGAGGAAATTTTAAACCCGGATATGTTAGTTCATCTTACTGGTTTTAAATACGTATTGTGTTCTTGAAAAGTGTTTGCCCATAGTTCTGTCACTTGATTGTGAAAGTACACATACTTAGTTTGAAATGCAGGCACCAAGTTCTATACTGACCCTCAATGCACTGAGATACAAGCCCCTAAAAAGTATACTTTTTATCATATTTTGGTGACAAAATTGCAATTTAGTAGCATCAGTGAGCATTAAACATGCGTTTAATGAGACTATATATTAATTTATATATATCACTGCACAAATTGTTCGCAAAAACCATGGTGGAGCCTCAGTGCATGGAACCACGAGGGGTCAAACATGTCCTATTTTCACATTCTTCGGCACAGTTTAACTACCCCAGCCAGGGTCCACGGAAGGTCAGCCAGAAAATTTACGATATATTTCATTTGAGGCACTAAATATCATGTCGTAATCACAAAGGTTACTTTTGCTGATGCTCAATGCGCAGAGATAATTGAATATTAAAAAATGTCGATTTGACACAGCTGACTGTATCGCTATCGAAATTTCAGCAAAACGAAATTGAGTTATATAGTTAAAAACGTTATGTACTACTGTTAGTAATCGTAACACTTAATATAAAAACGTTGAACACTTACTGTGTTCGAGGCAGAACACTTTGTATTCAAGGGTCTTGATCCGCTCTTGATCTTCCCTTGCGTTGTTCTCCAGCCTCGAGACTCTCCTCGTGTGTGCAGTCTTCCATCGTAGGAGTTCTGCGACTTGGTCCAAAAGAGTCTGTTGGTTCGCCATTGTGTCTGGGAAAAGAGTAAGTAATGTTTCAAATACGAAATTCCAATTGAATTAATTTTCCTAACGAAAAAACAGATTTTAAGAAGTCAAAGAACAAAAATTACAGTGTGAGTACCCATGAGATTTCATAGTTTTTTTCTTTAGAACGTATGGCTTTTTTATTTCTCAACTCAAATTTAGCTCCTTCAGAAGTCCTACAGGTGCATAGTTTTGTTTTGAATCATCATTCTTAAAGCACGCAGAAATTGATACCATTATGATACCTTATACCTCCTATTAAAAATTTGTCAAATTGTTTTTCATAAACTACTTGGTTGAATTTGCCATTCCGTTTAAGTCATTGACAATATTTTCATTAATTAAGCATTTTTGAACTGAGAACGTTCTTTTGAGGTTTGCAGAGTTTGTTCTACATTTTAATCGCCTACATCAGGAATCTCCAAACTATGGCCCTGAGAACATAAAATGTGGCCTGCGACAACTGGTCAACTTTTAAGAGACAGTTTTTATAAAAACCGGACAGAAATGGGCTGTTCGGATATACACCATTTTTTGATTTTGCTCAAATTTTTATGGTGAATTCTTCTAAAGATTTTAGAAAACTCGTTTTTTTCCTTTTCCTCCAAAAAACTTTTTGGTGACCTGTAAAAATTCGTAAAGTGAAGCCCGACGTAGATGTTTTTCCAAATCAGTGTTTTTTAAAATTCAATTACAGTCGAGCCCCGACTTACGCGAGGGACGCGTTCCAAGACTCCTCGCATAAATCGAGATTTCGCGTTGTAGAAAAATGTACGAATGCAATTTTTTTTAGAAACATATCAACTTCTTTTAGTCACTGTTAAACATCCCTTAAATTGCTTTAAAGCATTCTTCAACTATACATTAGTTTCTTACATAAAGAACTGAACTTTTACCGTTTTCAAAAAATAAAGAAAGCCGTTTTGTTCAACAAAAATTACTTTAAGATGCACAAAATGAATGATCAATGCGAGGGTAAAACATAAAATAAAACACGGCACGCACAGTGTAGCAATAGTAAAATGTTGCACTATAATAGTACTAAACAGCAGATACAGTAATAATTATTCATGAGTTGAAAAATAAAGATGGTGATGATTTATGCTCCATGATCAGATCGTTATTTTTTTGAATACATTTTTATGTACGATGGCTTCGCCTTTTCTTTTATAACGTTTCCATTTATTCAACAGCCTCTTTTCCTGATCTCTTTAATCCACAGTACATCAAGAGCAGCTTCCATTTTCATAATACATATTTCCTTTGCTTAGACACTACTCTACAAAGTTCAATATTGAAACAAAGTTCTGAACGTTTACGGATTTTTGTTTTGACTTCTAATTGTACGTACGGAAGACTCACTCATACTTATTGTCGTGCTACCGTCGACGTTTCGTGGTTGTTCAAGCACATCGACATTTTTTTTTTTTTTTTGCAAAAACTTTCTTTTTTTCCCATCTTCAAACATTGGATGAAACAGCACCCTAAGGTGTCATTATATTTCATCAACTTTCAAAATTAGAATGAAAAAAATAAATAAATAAATAAAAGATGCTAAGTTGATATTTGATGCACCAACAACGCGATGCGTAGAATCATTAGAACTTTCGCTGTCAGTGATGTTAAAATGATGCAATGACATCCACGAAATCAATATTTAGTAACCAATAATAAAGTCTATGCTTCCTACCAAAAAAAAAAAAAATCGCGTTGTTGCCGAGGAATTCGCGTTAGCTCTAAAATTCGTTACTTGTGAAGAATTCGCGTTATAGCCTTTTCGCGTAAGTCGAATCGCGCTGCGGCGGGAGTCGACTGCATTTCTGTGTACTGAACATCCGCCGAAAAAATCTTGTGTTGACAATATGACCTTCAGTGGACCCTGGCAGGAGTGGCTGAACTGAGCCGAGGAAAGTGAAAATGTGAGACGTTGAAGGCCTCTTTGTTCCATGCACTGAGGCTCCACCATGGTTTTTGGACTTAATTTGTGTAAAATATATATAAATTATTCAATACCCTCATTAGTGGCTTGGCTCCATGGAGCTATGAGTAATAAGGAGACGACATGAGCGAGATACGCTGAAGCCGTTTTGGAAGCTTAGTTAACTGTTCTTTTGACTGGCAGCCATCTTGTGGTGTTCAAAACATTGAAAGACTGCATTTCATAACATGGTGTGTTTCTGATGTTCAGGAGTTGAACATGACAAGTTGTTCAGCTGTAACGATTTTTTTACTTGATGCTTTTATTTTGATTTTATATCGACAAAATTTTATGCTGTAGCCATATTATATATTATTTTTTAAAAAAATGAGCAATAATTCGCGACTATTGGGAAAATTCGCGAAAACAGCGATCCCCGCACTTTTTGCGTAGTTACGGTAATTATTTATTCTTTATTCCCAGTCAGACCATGTAAAATCATAGCAGAATGTTTAAGTATTCACTTCTTTAGCATCTCCTTAAAAGGGATGGACCAAAATCGGGAAAATGATCACACGTTTTTGAGTGTTTTTTTCAAAGAAAAAAATCGATAAAATTTTTCGGAAATTCTGACCCGCGTATAAGTCGACTTCCAACTTTAAACATCATTTTTTGTAATAAATTTCTCGACTTATTCGCGAGTATATACGGTAGTGGATTACTTGCTCAAGGTCTTTTGGGAGCTCTTTTATTACCATTTTTTTAACCTTCTCGTCTGTAATGTTTATATTCTTTTGCGTTATTTAATTTATAACTAACCGACATTTATTCAATTATTATTTTTTTTTGTAATGGCAGCAACAGTGACAGTAGAAATTAGAATGATAAAAATGTTTTGATGGAATGAATGTTTTTCTCACCCGTTGTAGGCGCAATCTATCATTTTTTATTTTATGTCAATGTAATTGCCCTTAATTTATTTTTTGTATATTTAAAATTTTTCTCAGCAAAAATACTTCTGAAAGCTGATCAATATTATTCTATTATCCGAGGGCTTCTTAACGTTATCTATGGGTAAAAATTTGGTTCTAGGATTTTTTGTTCGTATAAGAGGAGCATTCGTTTATCCTTTACCTAATTAAGCAGGCTGACAGTATTTTCTTTAATCCTAAAGTACAAGTGCTGTCCAAGAAGTATCTGACCTTACTGTTTTTGTGTGAAAAGTGTAAATAAAACTATTTTTGTTTATAATATATTTAAACTCATTTCACAGCAATTGTTCAGTTTTTGTTATTGTTCTGAATCCTTTTATTTATACTTCAGTGGTACAATGCTTTTACGCAAGTCCTTTTTATGTCGAAGTGGAATATTATAAGGGTTTTATTTCCTGTACGTTTTCAAAAAGTAATGTTGTCCTTGATTCAAACATTGTAAAATATTGTACTCCCTTTATTTTTTGGAATAAATATTCAAAAACACATTTTGTTGCTCTGGAATGTGCTTTTCAAAACTGAAAAATATATTTTATATTGATACAAGTAATATCCAGAGTAAAAATTCCTGTTTTTTTTTTGGAAAATAATAAAAAAAAAATCGGATTTATTTGATTTAAATCCGATTTTTTTGATTCTATAGAAAAAAAATTAGAACATTTGTAAAATATAATTAAATTTAATATTGATATTTTTCTAAATTTACCACTATTATATTTTGAGTATTTCAGTAAAAAGCTTTCATGACATGATGAAAAATCTGTTTAATACAAAGCATATGATTCTTGTCAAATTTAATTTAAATGACATATTAGTGCACTTTAAATTGGTAAAAAAAGAGGAAAATAAACAAATTGGCCTTATAGCATATGCCTTTTTCTAATCTTCACTAGCTTTGTTATTTTATTTATTTATTTTTATTTATTTTTTTTTTGTATAAAAATTATATTTTACAATAGGAAAGAGCTGGCAATTTTATTTGCCCACTTTCAGGTAAAGTATTTCGAAAACTGGTCCCGAGACCATCTACAATTATAGTTAACAAAAAATGTATAAACTTCAATCTCTTCGATTGATGATTTCTCAAAAATAAATTTATGAGCATACTCTAAATTTTTTAACAACAATTTATGCTTGGAGCAGTATTAATAAGTTTATCTTTTCCAATGTGTACAAAAATGCACACAATATAGCAACAAAGTATGGAATTTTTCTGCACACCCATTTTATATCTATGTGCAACAAAATCCCTCATTGTTTTCATAAAAAAAGTTCCTTAATCCAGTGACTACTTATTGAAAAAAATATTGTGCAGACACAAAAAAAAAAAAAGAAAAAAAAATGTGGTAAAAGAGAGATAATTTAAATAAAAATGGTCAAGTGAGGAAAAACACCTAGGACAAAATCAATATAATGAAAGAGGGTTAGACTAAAAAAATTCAGAACTAATAATATTAAAAAAATTCAGGGAGATTTCCAGGGTTTAAGTTAAAAAATGATTTAAATCATTGACACCCAGGTAATATTTTTGCTATGTAATCCTAAAGTATTCAGTAAATAAATATTTGTAATATTCATTTTGATTTGCATCTTCCCTTTTCAAAAAAATAAATTGGGAATAAGTAATTCAAATCAAGTGGAAAAGGCTCTATTCATTTTCTTATTCCCATCTTTCAATTATGTTTAAAGCTCTTTTTGAGAACATTTACTAAATGCAAATTATTTCGTTGGTTTTAGTTAATTTTACTTTACATAATACTTGATGAATAAAGTATTCAAATATCCAGTGGTTTAAATTTATTTCAAATACGATACGTAAAGGATTTGTTCGAAAAAAAGTCACCGTTCTTTATATAAGAGCCTTGAAATTATTACTAGACGGTTGGAAATAAATTTTATACCCTGCTTTTAGCATTATTTTTGATAAAACCTCCTTCGCTCTGAAAAAAAAAAAAAAAAAAAAAAAAACCACACACCCTATACCAAAACAGAATATATGCACAGTAACAGCATTTTAATTCTTGAATTAATTGAAGAGCTCTTATTCTTAGAGCAACGATTTTCCACCATTTCTTTTCATTAAACTGACGGGAAAAAACATTGGATTATTGCTCTTCAGAAAACCATAAATTATCTATTATTGTTCAAAAGCAAAGGCATTGAGTCAACCAGCGCATCGAGTCGAAATCATACGATGAAAGCCACAAGATGGCCGCGAATCTTCGCGGTTGCTTCACTTCCACTGCGGAGTTTCAGCGGTGATGTCTTCTCCTTATTACTCATAGCTCCATGCTTGGCTCACCCTCTGCGCTGACGAAAGTTGGTGGTTTCTCTATCGAAATATGCTAAAAAGTGCAGTTTTTACAAGTCTTTATCTCAGTGCACTGAGGGTCAGTGTAGAACTGGATACCTGCATTTCAAGCTAGAGTATGTATATTTTCTCAAGTGACAGAACTACGGGCAAATTCTTTTCCAGAACACATTACGTATTTCAAAACAGTAAAATGAACCATTCAGTTTGCAGTTCAATGAACATATTCTGGTTTAAACTTTCCCCCAGGAACTTCCAGATACTTTTGAAAAACTAGTATGATCAAAACTTACCATAAAAGAGTTATAGACTTGCAAATAGACTGATTATGCTTAGTCGCATACTTTATAGTATTATAACTGAAAGCAAAGTTTAAAAAAAAAGAAACTTGTTATTGCAGTAAAAATGTAAGTTATTTGTATCACATTTTTTTGAAGGTGTTTTAGACATATTTTTAAATATTTTAATTCAGATAGCTTTTTTCCCGTTTGATAATTACTTATTTTATACCATTTTAGGTTGTACATAGTGACAAAAATTATTTTATCTGCACTAAATTATCATGATAGCAAACAATTTCAAAGTCATATTTTATTACTTATGATGAGAGCAATATTATGACATTATAAAACAATTGTACAATTGCTTAATTGACTAGTGGGACAATAAAATGCAAGACAAAGCATATAACCTTATTACAACTAACTAAAAGCGTCGTTAACTCGTATGCAATTTCCTCATATTGAAGTGCATTTTATGAGCCTTCAGAACAATTGCCCATACTTCTGTCACTTGTTTGTGAAAATACACCTACTCTCATTTGAAAGTCAGGTAGGTATCCAGTTCTACACTGACCCTCTGTCACTAAGATCAAGGCTCATGAAAACTGCACTTTTTAGCATTTTCGATACAAAAACCGCCAATTTTTGTCAGCGCTGAGGGTGAGACATGCAACTAATGATAGGATTGAATAATTTACACATAGTATTGCACAAATTACATACAAAAATCATGGTGGAACCTCCGTGCATGGAACCAGGAGGGGTCAAACATGTCACATTTTCACTTTCTTCGGCACAGTTTAACTACCCCAGCCAGGGTCCACTGAAGGTCAGCCAGAAAATTTACGATATATTTAATTTGACGCACTAAATATCATGTTGTAATCACAAAGATTACTTTTGCTGATGCTCAATGCACAGAGATAATTGAACATTAAAAATAGTCGATTTGAGAAAAACCTAAGTCGGGATCAACTTTCGGAATTTCTGTGGGTCACAAAAAATTTTTTTGGAAGAAAAAAAATACGTGTCTCCTAAAACCATTCGAAAAATCCACTGTAAAATTTTAGCGTAATCAAAAATGTCATGTACCTGAGCTGCCCGACTCTTATAAAAACTGGCTCTTAATAAAACAACAAAACCAATGCTACTGGGTATCTTTAAGTTCACTATAAGAATTTATGTATTTACATTGTGCGAATATAAAATTTTCACAGATTAGGAAAATGCAACATCAATCGTTTAAATGTTTAGTACCATTGTGTAATTCAGTTCCTGTATGTAAGGGTCATTTTCTCGATTGTGTTCCATTCAATGGAAATCCTTTTACCAGTAGCGTTCAGAGAGTTTTACTTCTAGGTGGAATGAAGGAAATTTCTGTCTGCGCTATTGGTTTGATAGATATCAGTAATAGTATTTGATTCTATTGAACTCTGTTAGAGTTGAATATGTCTTTCAATCTTACAATTAAAAAATCATTACATGTTATGCCATTTCTTTCATTAGAAATTCAGAACGCATATGAAAAGTTCGATTGGGGAAAAGATCAAAGATGAGAGTCGGGAAGAATGTGACAATCCAAAACAAAATGTGCAATAGCTTTACCAGCTTATCCAATAACTGTAGCAGCGAAAGCCTGAAGCTGCTACTTTAACTGGAAGAGCTTGAAAAAAAAATTCACATTTTATTTCGGCATGAATGCAGCAGTGTCATTTCTTCTAACTCTCCCCTACAGATAAAGATGTTGGAAAATATTTCCAAGTCAATTCAGGATTAATAAGGACATACAAAAAATTTCTAACGGGTACTGAATAATTACTAACGATGTATTTAAAAAATATTCAATGTCATGTTATTTGGTATTTACAGAAAGACCTGTTTACAATTAATTTTGATTACTGAATCCAAATTGAATGACCAAGTAAATTAACGAATATCAGTCTTGCTGCAATTAGAGAAAATGGTTTCGCCACCGGCGTTCATTTTTCTGATATCTGGCGGATGAGAACTGAAGATTTGAAGTAAAAGTTGAAACTTGTGTTTAAATTCTATGAATGCAGAAACACTTAGAACTGAATGAAATGAGCAAAAAGTAGTTTTTCGACTGAAATATGCTTTCAATTCTTAATTACAATTCGTATAAGGAGGGGGGTCGTGGGAGGAGGGGGGTCGACCCGAGTCTCAGAACATTCGACTGTCTAGTGGGTATCACGACGGCCAACAAGTTTGGAACACAGCTGTAATTATAGTCAGAGTGGTGTAGCTTAATGTCCAGGTTAGTAACGCACGGCAACTAATTAACTTATTTAACTACGGAGTCTCAAAGTTGATAATTTGAAACAAAAAGAATCACAGTTTTGTGTCAATTACAGTAAAATGCCCGAGTCAGTAACTTTGAGCAAAGGCTGTAATTATGCTCAACGAGATATAGTTTTAGACTCATGTCAGAAAACCATGAGATCTAATCATTTTAATTAAATGGTCCCAAAAATAATAACTTCAGTATAAAAGAGCGTTTTTTCACAAGTTTATATGAGCGCTACTGAAAATCTTGAGTTTACACTCGAATAAATACTAGAACGAATCAACAGCTAAATGTACTTTAAGCTCCCAAAGTTTCATGCTTCCACTGCTATAAAACTTTCTGTAACCTTGACCACAATATGGCAATTCTTTTCTCAAAGTTGAGCCGCCCATTTTGAGCACTATATTTTGGAGATTCTAGATTCTCAGAATTTGGATCTCGGAAGCTGAAAATTTTCAGGTTAGTTTCAAAGACATCTTTACACTTCTATGAATTTCATCCCATTCGGGGATGATCGAACAGGGACAGATTGAGAAATTTAGCTCAGTTGACGCGGAATCACCCTGATTTAACATTGTGATAATTCACAGGCATCTTTTGTTATTTTTGACTTTATAATGATCATAAATCATTTATTTTCAACTATATATTAGGAAGAGAATTGCAGTTAGGTAAGCGATTGAGTTCATAATTACTGTATAATTTGCATATACACTACTTAGTAATAAATTTTTACAAATAAACGAATTTATTAAATAAGGCTCAAAAGTAAAAATTTAATTATGACGTCGAAAAAAACCAAAAAAAAAAAAAGCAGCAACATACGTTTGTTAGACAATAACAGAAGATTCAGGTGAATTGTCCATAATGATTATATCAGAATGACTTCACGTCAGCTGATCCGGTTTTTCAAACTGTCCCCACTTGATCATCTAATGGGATGAAATTTTATAGAGGCGTAGAGATGTCAGTGAAACTTAACTGATGCTAATTTTCAGCTTCCGAGAGCTGAATCCTGAGGATCTAGAATCTCCAAAATATAGTGCTCCAAAGTGGCGGATCAGTTTCGTGAGAAAAATTGCCATGTTGTGGTCAAGGTTACAGAAAGTTTTATCCCAACAAAACATAAATGTGAAAAAGAAGCCAAGTTCGGTTGAAATGAGGTGCGAGAAAGACGGCGTCACCGACAAAAGTTCAGATCTAAAGAGTTACCAAGTTAAATAGCAGTTCCTCATAGAAGTTGGATTTTCCCCATGCTCTTCAATTAATTCTGAAAACAATTTTTTCCTTTGCTTTGATAATTTATTTTAAACTTGCGGCAAGTTTTTGTCATCACTATTTTTTCTTTTTTTTAATTTTTTTTCCAAACTTGCCAAGTTTTAAATCCAATATCAAAGAAAGTAAAAAAATATTTTCTAAGTGAATTGAAGAACGTGGGAAAATCCAACTTCTATGAGGAACTGCTATGGAACTTGGTAACTCTTTAGATCTGAACTTTTTTTTCGGTAACACCGTCTTTCCCGCAACTCATTTCAACCGATTTTTGCTTCTTTTCACATTTTGTTTTGTTGGGATATCATTACTTTTTGAAAAGCAAAATCAAAGGTTATGTTCTAATTTAGAGAGTTATAAATGCAAAAGCGTATATTACAAATATATGATTTCTATTTTTTTTTCTGCTGTTATGGTTCACTGGTTTGCGGTTTCTTTTTATTAGAAGTTATGAAGATATTTTGATAACTGGGGTCTTGGCACGATCGCCAATTATGGCAATAATCATTTGTTTTCCCATTTATCAGCAAGGCTAACAAACATTTGCTCTTGGTCTTTGGCTTCCTCAAATTCGTTGACAATTAGGAAAATTGCTAAGACTCATCTCAAAATCTGTCTGGAGTTTCTTTATTGTTCGGAGGGATTATCATAACGTAGATCGTAAAATATGCAGAATTTGCGAAAATATTTCTCAATTGTTGAAGTTATTGCTGCCACTTTTTCTCCTCCTGTAAAATTTTGCATTTAATTGAGATCTAAAGTTTTATAAAATTTTAAAGCCGATTATTTTTGATTTTAAAGGCTTAGCTCTAGATTTGCCATTTTAATTATTTGATGGATCATTTTTCATTTTAGCGGAACTTAAAGTATTGTTACAAGCCCCATTTTGGTTAGAAATTAAATTGGTAATTTAAAACATCAACAACCTTGTTTTTGGCAACGTTTGACAAGCCCATTTGTTTTGATTTATTTGGCAAAATATTTTGCCAATCGCGCGGTGAAGTGATTACGCCGTGATGCTCGAAAAAAATAGCAGTTTTTTGGATTTTAATGTAGATTTTTGACTTTTTTAGATTTTTCCCTTTACATATGCATGAAAATCTATCTTTATGCCAAATTTCAAGTGTGTGAGACATTTGGAAGTTCGTAAACATTTTGATGAGTGAGTGAGTGTAAAAAATGACACTTTGCAGATAGCAATAATTCCATAACTATAAGAGATACATTTATGAAATTTAGGATTATAGGTCTGCTAGGCAGCTCTATTAGACATACAAAATTGCAAGCACGTAGATTTAATAGTTTTTGAAAAATGAGGGAGTCAAAAGTTGCTTAAAATGGTTCGTGTAAGAAACACACTGGCAGATGTGTCGCCTGATTTCCAAACTTGGCTGACACACTGCCGTGTGTCTAAACTAAAATGGAAGCATTAAAATTTGGGAACTTAAAGTAAAAAAGTCTGTTGATTCGTTCTGGTATCTAGGCGAGTTTAAACTCATAAGATATTGAGTAGCACGCATATAAACTCGAGTAAAAACGCTCTTTTATACTAAAATCATCATTTGAGACGTTTAATTAAGTAGTATGATTAGATCTGATGGTTTTCTGACATGAGTCTAAAACTACACCACGTAGAGCATAACTACAGATCTTGCTCAAAGTTATTGATTCGGGCGTTATGGAGTAACTGACCTAGAACTTTGATTCTTGTTGTTTCAAATTATCATCTTTGAGACTGCGTAATTAAATAGTTGAATAGTTTTCATTAATTTCTAACCTAGACCTTAAGCTTTACCATTCGGACTATAACTACAGCTGTGTCCCAAAGTTGTTGACCCGTCGCGAGGAAAGTTATTGACCTCTAAACTTGGGCGTTTTTAAATCATCGACTTTGAGACTGTTTAATACTAAACGAGAAGTATTTTATATTTTTCTTAGTAAATATACTGTGGTGAGTGATTAATTATATACTTATTTCCGAGGGTTATTCACTGGTTTAGCAGATATCCGGGCCTAAACAAGGCAAAAAAAGTAGCAGTTTCAATTCACCTTTGCATTCAAAGCCATGAGTGAGTCACCAAAGTATTTTTGCTAGCATGTACTTAGTATCAAGTAGTATCCCCGTTTAAAAGAATTGGCTTGGTTCACTCATTGCTTTTGAAGGAAAACAATCACATATTTAGCTCTTTTTTCGTGACCTTAAACTTTGACTACTACTGAAGGTCAAACAAATTAGTTTTTTAGAAAAATGAACTTCACTTTTTCTTATCATAGTACCACTACCACATCCTGAAATTTTTACGAAAACGTAAGACAACTATCAAAAGTGTCCAGCTTTAAAAAAAAATTACTTAATAGTACCTGAAAATAACATGTGTAGAGATTTCCATTTAAGTGTCAACCTGTGAAATAATGTAAAAATTCCTAATTTTTCCTCCCCCTCAATACGATGAAGATGCCCATGGTTGTTCTATGCAAATGATGGTGGCACAATCATATTTAATGACATGTCTTAAAGATTACGGAACGTGAGTGAAGGAATTTTAGTGAAGTTATTTAAATGTTAGTTTGACAATTACTCAGTTTATGGTGATATTAACGAGTCCTTCGTTAAAAACTCCTCTAACAATAGACGTTGGGTGAAGACTTGCACACGTGAGAATGCAACACTTGTGACCATGGTTTGTTTTACTGAGCTAACTTCAAGCAAAATATTGGCAGTACCAGTTCTACCTCTTGGCCACAATAATAGAGCAATTAGACACTTGAGGAGTTTACTTTCGAAACTGATTACATCCAGTTTTATATTTTTTCGCAAAACGAAAAAACTGTTTTACACAGAAACACTGTTAGAATTTCGAATTTTTCGCAATAATTTGGTAGAATAACAAGTGAAAATTGTCATAAATAGAGGAATTTTTCCTCAATTTTACCAAACCTAAATTAGCAATTTTATTTTGGATCTACTCCCTTTTGGTGTAAAACAGTGGGTATCATCCCTTTTGCAAAAAATCACATATTTTATTCAGAAATAAACTTTATTTGATTGGAAGAAAATGTTTAACATTTTTCTAATACATTATTTTTACTTTCATTCTACTTTAATCATTCCCACTTGCGTGATTCTTCTCATTGAAAATTAATACCAAAAAAAAAAAATAAATAAATAAATAAAAAAGACATTCGATCCATTTAAGTATGAAAAATTAAACCACCCAAACCATTTCAAATAACGTTGTAGGTATTAATATTAGGAAATCCCCAATTTTTACCACGATTAATCACAATTGTTATCACAAATAATCACAGTTTAATCAACAATTAACAGTTTAATAGTAATATTAACTTAGTAATCACAATTTGAGGTCACACTTGCCTAACTGACAACAGACTTGCACAAGGTGCTGCGATCTCGTAATACGGACAGGTATCCTGCTTGATTGGAAATGCTCAGCCAGTACTTCGCTCCGCTATTTTATTTGTGAAATACTTTAGAACTAGAAGTGGCAAATTCAAATTTTGATATGTGCCCTTTTGATATGAAAGTGAATGAGTGGATACCAGCAAATAAGGAATAAGTTCCAGTTTTCTGTGAAAGACCTGGCGATAAAAATTGGGATGAATAGGCATCGTTGAGGTGGTAAAATCAATGTTTACGCATTTTTCAACAGTCTATATAAACCACTTTGAGAAGAAAGAAATTCATATGTCTGTAGGGCTTACATTTAAGGTTCTGAAAACGGAAAAAACAACATTTTTCTGAAAATGAATAGAATCCGTTTTGAAAGTAAACTCCTCATTTAATGTTTCTGTGGTGGAAACTTCTTTGGGCAGCTGTTGCATGTAATTTTATAACTGTTTTTTTACTCGTAAACACATTTTAAACTAATTGTTAAGCAAATTTATTTGAATCCGTCATTTTGAAAAGAGGTCAACTTCTCTTTTTAAAAATTTTCTGGAGAAAAGAAAAATGTACAGCCACTCTTTTTCAATTTTCATTTAATTTTTCTTTTAAGGTGTCATGAAACGTATTTGAAATTGACATGATCCTAAAATTTTGCTGTAATAATTGTCTAAAACTTTTTTTTTTAACGGGAGGTAACCCGTTTTCGAAATGAACATTGGTTTTACAGAATAAACGTTATTGCAAAACATTGAACATTGTTTTTTCTTACAAAATATTGAATTTTAATGTGAAAACTTTAAGGAGGATTTTAAATGACAAAAAATAAAATAAAACATAATGGTAATTAAAATTCTTCAGCTGCTTCTTCGATGGCTGTAGTGGGTCAATCGTAAATTTCCTGATAGAAATTTTGATGAGCATCTTGTGATAGTGAAGTATTTTTTTTTCCATTTATTGGAATTTTGTCCTGATAAGCGGGATTGTTTGCTGGGTCTAGAATAAAAAGCTTATTCGTTTCTATATATTTTAATAGGCAAAACATTTCATGTAAGCAATCAATGAATGGAAAGTGAAAAACAAAGTCATAAAGCACAAATTGCCGATTACTGCAGACACAGTTTTCGCCGTTTCAAGGAACGGCTTTTTCAATGCAAAATGCAATTAGCTTATGAACGAAAAGACATCCGACCAGTAAACTGCAATTTGTGCTTTTTGACGTTATCTCTTACTTTTCAGCACAAAAGGTATTTATCCTAATCAATGAATGGTTTAGCCCTTGCAACACCAGGTTCAAGATTTGTAAAAATAAACTCGTAATAGTTGTTTACAGCAAAAAAATAAAACTTTGCTTCTTGTGAATCTATTTGTCGGAACTTCTACTAGACTGGACTTTCTTTTAAAATAATCTGGTCTCCAATTTTTGAAATCGGCTACATCCTGATGAGCCACGTGCTTTACATTGAACTTTTTAGAATTTAAGGAGGATACAATACAATCTTCGTACTGTAGAGGTGGGTAAATCCGGCCTTCATGTCGAAAACGTGGAGGAGTTCCATTATGAAAAAAGGTCATCTCGCAAAGATGACTCCCTTTCAAAATGAATGATGGTGGGGGTCTTACAACGAACTACATCAGAAAAATATATTTGAGTCGATTTCACGTGGAACTGGTGTGCTAAAGTTAAACACGGCTGAGCTGAAGGTGAGAAACCGCCATAAAGTGATTTTTAAAAAAAATATGGAGTTGACCCCTTTTCAAAACTACAGATTCCATTATTGCAAACCATTACATGAACATTCAAGTATATTTATCATTATGGTTAAACTTGTCTATTCAATTGGGATTTTTCTTTTTTGCAAAGTTATTTTAAGGTATGATTGGACAATGAACAGAACATCTGGGGCACATGTGAACTGTCCTCACAGCCTCTCGATAATTGTTAATATAAGTGCAACTAATTTTAAGTGTTTGAAAATGCGTTTATTTATAACTAGCAGTACCCGCACAGCGATGCCCGTGCTAAAAATTTAATGGAAGTCCGTTGAATAAAAAACTGACGTCGACTCCCCTTCTGATGTGAAATTATAGTTTTTCTTTGTATAAAATGCGTACACACCTTTTCAAAAAAAAAAGCTATTCAAGTTTCTTTGGAATTTAAAACTTTTCTTCAAATCATTAAATTAGATTTACAGTTGCTTTCAAACTCTATTTAGCGAGTGAAGCGGTTGTTACTGCATTTTAAAATATTTCGCCAAATTCACAAAAAATACATCAAATAATATCTTTCAAATGTAAAAATAATTCCGCGGCTCTATTGTTTATCGCCAAAATTGCCCAGCAACAACGCTATCATAATCCATCCGTCTAAAAAAGAAAAACATCGAGGGGGGGGGGAGGGGGAGAAAACATCCCGTGGAACATTCAAAAATCGTCGTCAGAGAAAAAGAAAATGTCGTACATTTCACTCGAATAAAAACAAATCAAAAGTTTCTTTTCTTTCAAAACAAATCGCCAAAACAATGAATTACATTAACGGTTGCCTTAAAACAATAATCCTAGACTGAACTGCTCTGCGCCTAACCTACCAAGCGACCACGCTACCGGAGCCCAGCCCTTTTGCGAGTGAAGCGGACGTTTTTTCTTTGGCATTAATAAATGTTTCGCCAAACAAACAAAAAGATATGAAATCACATTAACAGTAGCTTCCAAATCTTTACATATTAAGAGCTGCATTGCCCGGCTTTGCCCAGTCTACTTTGAAAACAAAAATTGTGTCAAGTGACATTCACTTGACACAATTTATTTTCAACAATTAATTAAAAGAATAACTTAATAACTTAAAGAATAACTTAAATAAAAGAAAAAAACACCATGCAAAATTACCCTTCTGAACAATGACGACAGATATTAAAATATTTTTAAGAAATTAAAATGCGAAAGATGGAACCATGGAAACACGAAAATCTGAATCAAAATGACATATTTCGAAATTGATTTAAAAACGCTTGTAACTTTTTTCCTTTGAAGATAGAACTAATTTTTTCGACGAAAGTTCGAGAGAGATCTGGAGTAAATAATTTCACTTTTTCCAATACTGTCAAAAAGCAAACTGTGGGACAATTTCTTCACTTTATATTGAGGGATTTAATGAAGAAAGTAGTGCCTAAATTTCAGCTAAGCCTAAAACAATTCGAGGCGAAAACGCAAAATTGCTCCCACCGTAATTAAGTTAGAACATTGAAATAAATTGTTTAGAGCGCAGAAAATTCTACCCTTTTTAACGATATATAATATTAATACGTGCAAGTAATTTTTCACCCCCTTAATAGCCAATAATAAGTACTTTACGTGAAATTTGGGCCTAAATTTGAATAAAAAAAGAACAATTTATCAGATTTTTTCGAATTATAGCCTATGTTACTCAGTAAGAAAGCACCTTTCATATAGTGAAAGAATTTTTTAAATAGGTGCAGTGGTTCCGGAGATTACCTCGAACATATAAACACACAAAAATCCGCCCTCTCTCTTTATATTAGTAAAGATGATTTTGCTCTAATCAGTTTGTGAATTTGTTACTCGTTATAATTGTTGAATATTTATTTATGTACTTTTTCATT
Organism: Uloborus diversus; assembly: GCF_026930045.1. Classification (NCBI taxonomy): domain Eukaryota; kingdom Metazoa; phylum Arthropoda; class Arachnida; order Araneae; family Uloboridae; genus Uloborus; species Uloborus diversus. The sequence continues at coordinate 169,136 of NW_026559220.1, read as the reverse complement.
CTTTTGTTGCTATATAGTTTGTCTACAATTAAATGTTAGATAATACTTACAGGAACTAAAAACACGCAAAATATTTTTCCTTTCGTTAAAAACTTTTTAAAAGCTTTTTAAAATACATTATCATTTTTATACCAATTTAAAAGCAATACATAATATTGCTTACATGATAAATAAAATGTTCTACGCAGTCTTATAAGTTTTTTCGTTTATATTCAATGATCAGAATGGACTAAAAGCCTTTAAAATTTGACGAAGCTTCCCCCCCCCCCCCGAAAAAAAAGCCCTATCCATTTTTGCCCTTGCAGGTGTCAGATGCAGGCCATCCCTAGCAATCCCACCATACTAAGACTCCGTAAATCAACAAACCTGGAACTACGATTTTGGAAGATTCCCTTAAGTTAAAGGTTTCATACACTTAGCCTGTTAATTTAACCAACCCCTATGCCCTTCATGGCAGGGAAGTTTCTTAAGCTGTACGAAAGATTTGCTATTACGGGTGGAAATTTTCTTACGTGACTTTAGATTGTGCATTTTTGAAACATGCTTCGTACCCATAGGGAAAATGATTGCTAAGCAAACGTTGATTACGTTGAACGGCATAGTAATTCCAAATTGAAAAAATATTTAAATAAAATTATTAGTTCCAAAACTTATTTCAAAATTACTCCAATGCAGCAACTAATTTGGGAAAACAATTTAGACATCAAAGAGGACAAATTTTCGTCATCATGGTTACAAAATGTTTGCTGTTATTCAAGATTAAATCAAGCATTCAACTTAACGCTGCGAACGCACTATCCACTGGCCTCCGTAACTGGGAAAACACATGCACAAACACGCACTAGGGTTTCCAATCCCGTATCAATCTCAGTCCCGCGGTGTTTCGGGATTTGAGGAGCCAATCTCGTGGGATAGCGGGGGATGTTCTAAAAGTTCAATTTTTATGTCGAATAGAAAAAGTAACTATAAAACAAGTGTATCTATCGCCAGGGAGTTCATACACTAAATATTGTATTAGATTGAGGAAAGCCTTCAAACATAGAATAAAAAAAACTTATAACTTGTTTATTATTTTACTAAGAAACTTCTAACAGTGCCATCTTTATCAGAAAAACCAGAGCTTTCCATGGACATATAATGTTAAATAAATGCAAGTATTTTTCCCCCCCATATTAGAGAATTTATATAAAAATTGCCCCCTATGGGAGGTTTTTCACCCCATAATGGAACGAAAAGTTCCCTATGTGTTACTCTAAAGTGTAAGCCATATTATTGTAAAATTTCATTAAAAACCATTCAGTAGTTTTTGCGTGAAGGAATAACAAATATTCCTCACAAACTTTTGCATACATAATAGTATTAAGATAATCAAACAAAACATATTTATGATAGTGATTATTATTAGTAGTAATCTTTACTAATAATAAGGCTGAAAGTCGCTCTGTTTGGATATCCGGATCTCTTTGTAGCGCCTAGACCGTTCGGCCAATTTTCATGAAATTTGGCACAAAAGGAGTTTGTAGCATAAGGGGGGGAGGGGGTGCACCTGAACGCGATTTCTCGAAAACTTGATTTTGTTCTTTTTGTATTCCAATTTTAAGAACATTTCACGGAGCAAATTATCATAACGTGGACGAGTAAATTACCAAATTATCAGAAAGTGGAACCGTAACATGGGCGACCAAATTAACATAGAAATTGGTGCGAAATTCACCATTTGTAAATATGCCGGCGAATCAAATGACTTAAGTTCTCTACTATGGCCAAACCATGCGGGTACCACTAGTTATTAAAATAACAGAGCAACTCAAAACAATATTATTTTTAAGTTTCAAATGCAGATTGATAGTATAGTTTACTTTAAATCTTATGGCTAAATTACAAATACAAAGCATTTAAAAAAGGCTGAAAAAATTAAAAGTTACGTACCGAATCCTGCTTGAAATATTATCCAAAACCACAAGATCAAAACTACTAGCATTGAGTACCGTTCAAAGGTGGCGGAAATTTCCAAATTGCCTCCTTTTATATGAATCTATTACATTTTGCGCAGTTGCGCAGAGAAAAACGAGAGACATGGGTTCGAGAGCCCCTCCTCTTCGATACTTAGGAATTAGGAGCCCAACTGTCCTGAATTGTTAGGATTGTCCTTACTTTTAGAACCGTTTCCTGATTCTGAACATTTTGTGATTTTGCACTCGCATTCGACTTCTCATCCTAATTTGTCCTGAACTTTTGTGTGAAATTTCATGATAAACAAGTTCAAAGTTCAACTTGTGACGCGTATTACGTTAATTTAACTAACTTCTGTGATTATAAACCACAATTATGTACCTGAGAGCCAGAGGGACGTAAATCACACTATGATAGTCTTACAGGAGAGGGGAAAGTTTTTACTGGTGCATACAAAGCTCTCTTAACCCTGGTAAAAAATTGAAGAGTTTTTTTTTTTTTTTTGATTTTTTGAAAGAATTGTGTTACATGGTTCTATGCGGAAAAGGCTTCTGCATTCAACGCACAAATAAAAATGGCAGTTTTTGGAATTACGTCCCTCTGTCTCTGAGGCTCAGAATTTACTGTAGCATATATATTTTTCTTAGAGTAAGATTTCAGGATACATAAATGTTCATATGCTATGCTTCATGTTTGTTCAAAGATCTTACCGTGTCATCAAAGTTTTGCCTGACATCATTATACCCCCGGCAGAAAAAACTTTTTACAGTTAAGTGTCTATCGCTGCAGAATAATGTGATTCATGTTTAACAAGTTCATTCGCAGCCGAGCGGTCCTGTTTGCCAGAGTGCGACGCAGGAGGTCGTGGGTTCAGTTCCCAACAGTGCATTGTGCGTGGTTTCCTTCGTTTGTGATCCAAATCCGTCTTGCATTGTCTTTCCTGCCATTAATAAACGTAAATGGTCGTCGTTATCACATGTATAAGCGGATGCGAAGCGCTCAGCAAGCAGCCATCTTAAACATTGAGTGAGAGTGTGTTTCAGAACGAAATCTAAAATTGTGAAGAAGTATGGCTTCATTTTCAAACAGGATCTTTATACAGCCTCCGCAGTTTATTTGTTTGTGTATATTGTTAAGTTTTATACATAAATTGTCTATATCTAGCAGAAGAAACGCTGAGGTTGTATTCTTCACTAAAATTCTGTACGCCAGAGCCGGACTAACGTAATTACGTAATTGCTACTTTAAAGGTGAACATGTGATGAGAGTTGGGCTCTTTTAACGCTTATAAATAACCACGAAGGATTTTTTTTTCTTTTCAGGGTTACGTTCACATAGCTCGATGAGAAATAGCATTCTTCGTACAGTGCACAAACAAACGGAAGATCGCAATTTTTGAACTTTCATAAGTCTGGCTCTTACGCTCCCTTTTTAGAACCTCCCTCCCCTCCTCTGATTCAGAGCCATTTATTTCATTCAGAGGGGGAAAAGAGCATCACAATAACGGTAAAGATTATTCTGATTGACTAGAGCTCAAAATCTTTTGCATATGTAGCAAAAAGGAAAACATGGGTGGCACCCCCCCCCTACAAACACGCTGTGCAGCAAAAAAACTCTCAAATGCTTCTGAGGATATTTCGGCTGATTCTTCTGCAAATTGACCCCCTGAATCCGAATATGATCTCCGTTTTCCTCCTATACGTACCGATTTTTGTAGAAAAGCATCCCCTTTTTTTTTAATTTTGGAGGGGGGAGGGGGCTTTACTGATGGCCGAGGGGAGGAACGCATAAACGCTGATGGCTGTCGTGGCAGTTGAACGGGCCTCTGCTTTCCCAAGCGCCCGAGTTTGTAATTCACAAAAGTTACGGTGTATGGTCGGGTTCGCGCGGAGGTCGCTGAAAAAATTTAAGATAATTAAGAATTTCATGAATTTTATTCCAAATTTTAATTTGTTGGGCTGCGTTTCTCAATTTCTTTGACACGTCGAAACTTTTTAGATATCTAGTTTTTCGCGGAACCCTGGCTTTTCATTGAATGTAGAGTTCTGAAAATTGTTTATTTGCAATCAAAAAAGACGATTTTCAATTTTATTAAAATTCTTTTAACAGGATATTCAAACAAATTCTTCAACTTTTATGAGATGCGTGTTAACTTATTTTTCTTGGTTTATCCCCAGTTTCGTCGACATTCCAAACACCCCGCCCCCCCCCTTAAATTTGCAAAATATATGATAGCAACTGAAATATGGGGGGAGGGGCGCGGGAATTCCGTGTCCGAAAAACGGGTTAGACACCTTTTTGTCGTATCACACTAAATAGGTGAAGTTATATTAAGCATATTTTCAGTTTGTTAAACTATATTTTTCATTCAGTTTTTACGGAATACAAGCAAAAATTTCCCGCTGGTGCATTGGTTTTTTTCAAAACTTCAGTTTAGTTTTTCCTACGTAGAAGCGAGAGAAAAATATTGATTGAGCCCTTAACAAGTTATTACTAAGATTTACACAGCGGGAATATTAGTTTCAAATTCAGTCTAGTGAATTGCTAAATGTACTTAAAAAAAAAAAAAAATACTCTCTACAGATTACTAAAAAAATTGATAGTACAAACTATCTAAATCAAAGTTGCATAAATTTGGTGCGAGCTAATTATGTCAATATGTGAAACGTGGAATGCTGAAAATGATCGTTTTCTATGCTAAGAACTATAACATATCTGGATTAAATATTTTAATTTATGAAAAAAATCTGAAACGTTAAATATGCAAGATTAAAAAATGTTTTTTTTTGGACTGCTTTTAAGCAAATGAACACATTAAATCGGAAAAAGTTCTCAACAGACTACTTACTAATGAAAGTAAAACAAACAAATTAAATAATATTTTGTAGCGTAACAACGTGAGGGCAAACGCCAAGGGCGTCCGAATGGGAGGTCACTGTCACCTACCAAAAATTTCCTTACTCGACGAGTTTTGTTCGATTCGGCAAAATGACAATTTGCACGGTAAAATTTTTGCGGGAAAAAGTTGTATGTTTTCTTTTTTGCAGAATAAAAACGTTGAATATAGTCTGGAAAATGAATAACCTGTGTTTTTAATTCGTTTACATGGTCCGAGAATTCGCTAACTGGAATTGACCTTGTAAATAAAGTAAAATTAATGGACGAACGTTGTATGTTCCAAACCTAGTTTGAGGCTTCCTTGCATAAGAAAAAAGTAGAAAATTGAATGGGAAAACGTTGTATGTTTCTCTCCGTGGCCCGTTTTGTACATTGCACTAAGCAGATTCGTTTTTTGGCTGTAGTGAAAAGTTATTGCTTTCAATTTACGTTTTTCCCTCCACCCACTCATTTGGCGAAATTTTGGGTTCCATTCGAGTAGTTCCGTATTTGCAATGGATTTATAACTCTCTGATATATAGCTCGTTCCTGCTAAACAAAGCAGTGTTACCAATAAGAAAAAAGTGGGATAGGATATGTAATTGGAAAAGGCATTCTGTGAAAACAAATCCGGTGTAATTTCTCTCCTTTTCGTGATTTGATTTCGAATTTCGTCACTTTTTGACCGGTACACCCTACCTTGCTGACTGTATGAGTCATTCATTTTAAACAGTTTAGAGAAAAGATAATATATTGAAAAGCGGGGCTCGATTTTTAAATTGATACTTTTAATTTAAAAAAAAATCGCAAATCGCAAATGGCTTATTTTCACTCGAGCAAAGTTGATGTTGCTCTGATTTTTCAGATTACCTTGACGACGGTTGTTATAAGTATCTATTTAGGGAGCGAAATTTTCGTCGTCATTGTTAGATTGTCTGCGGTTTGATTTGTATTTTTTCCACTGCTTAACTGAAGCAGACGTAACACAAAAAAAAGTTATTGCCTAAAATAATTGTTGTCCCGAAAAAACTAACTTAAACACCAAAACTTTATCTCAATACAAAATTTACAGTTTACTAACTCCCATCATTTAAAATTTATAAGATACAAAAATACATAACGTTATACGCTGCAAATAGTCTTTATGATAAGTATACTGATAGACATCAGTCATTAAATATTTTACTTTTATTATCATATTCTCATCTTAATTTCGTTTTTATTGATATCCCTCGCATTACCTATTCTAGAAGAATGTCAGTCATAATAGGACGGGTGAAAAATTTTCTTGTCCATTCCATTTGTAGAAATAAACTCAACGAGTAGGGTCCTATCGCAGTTCGTAATTGCGAAAAACTTATTTTACAAACTTGTGGCCTAGTAATTTAACCGAATTATCCCGCACGTAAATTCAGCCCTGCTTATAGTAATGATCTGCTTCGTTACGAAAAACACTTGCAATTCCGACACTACATTAGTACGACTTCAGTAAATTCGAAAACTAGTGAAAATGAATGAATTTGTGCTCGCAGTGTTGCGTGTAAATATGCAATTGAATGTTCTCCTTTTAGATCACAATTTCTTTAAGAATTTCTGGAAAAGAAATGGAAATTTCAAATTTCAGAAATTTCATTTTACCTGTAATTTAAAATGATTCAAAACACATCCAGCTCCTTAATCTTAATTTCTTCCCGCTGAACTGGAAAATGTTTTCAGTATTGAAGCTAAATTCAGTGAAACAGAGCTTAGTTTATACCCGTGGAAGAAATATCTTACCTAAAGTTACAAATTTCTCGGTTAAAACAAATTTACTTACTGAATTTTTATTAAATGCAACTTCATTTCAAGCGTATATAAAGTAACAGTAGTTTATGTGTTTATTCGTGATACTTTATTCAACCAGGGTTAGTGACTTTTCTAAAAAAAAGTAAGAAGTTGACTTTTTATTTAAATCGTATTCTTTTGATTTAAATGGAAATTTTTTGATTCAAATCAAAATTTTATTTTAATCTTCAAAAAATTGTAGTTATTAATTACTTTACATTTACACAACACACACATCTTCACATAATATATTTCATACAGTAGATGAAACCATTCAGCTTATTTTTAAAACTAAGAAAAGTTATTTCTATTGAATACATTTTAATGATGTATAAGTACGTTTTAATACTTAGATAAGAAGTGATTTTGTTTTATGCTTTGCTTAAAATAAGGTTTCCATCATCATGTAAATTTTAGTGTAAAATGGTATGTTGAGTCGTTAAATTTCTTTACTATATTTACAATGGTGTATAAAAAACTGCACATTTTTATTTGGTTCTGTACTAATTTGAAGTTTAATTCTGGAGTAAACGCAAGATTAACAGAGTGAAAATCTGTTTTCACACAGAAAGAGGGATCTATGTCGTTTTGCCCGTCGAAGTTAAGATTGTATAAGGTAGTGTAGTTAAATTTAGAGCAGCACATTCTAAAAATGAAAAAAACTATCATAAAAATAAAATGAACTGATATTATTTAATGATTTTTTAAAAAAATTGCGTGGTTCAAATCAATTGATTTAAATCAATGATTTTTGTTTTGAATCACTTGATTTAAATCAACGAACCCTGATTATTACTAATATAAATGAGAAAGGATCAAATAAGCTCTGTGCGACAATATGATAAAAGTGGAAAAATAACCAACTAAAGCAAATTCTGACGAAATAGCTATATGCCATATTTTCTTCAGAATTTGTGCTTTATTTACGTTGGTTTTTCACTTTTTTCTTATTACTAATATAGTGGCAGATTTTAGAAGAAGGTTGACTTGGGTTGCATGGTTTACTTAAAAGGCACTATTCTATACTCCATGAAACCTAAAAAATAAGTTCATGTTTTTTTTAATCAAATGAAAATCAAATACTTTGATAGTAAATGAAAACCTTTAAGCGTCTTATTTTTAGTCAGAGTTGGGTTTTTCGGGCAGAACAGTTTCTTCTTGAACAAATGTTAAGACTCAAAATTCATTCAATAAACACTGGGCCACCACTAACGTCTAAGAAAGCATCTAAAGCTGCGATTTTAAAGCAAAAATCTTGGCGACTATCTTAACCTGATTTGGGGGTAAAAACTACCGTTTTGCAATAATTTGTAAAAAAAAAAAAAAAAAAAAAAACGGAGACTATTTCAGCGAAGAAACGACGATACTCTTTTTCTTCTCATTCCCCTTGAGCGAAAAAAAAATAAATAAAATTCGATAACAAATTTACCTTACCCTTTAAAAAAAAAGAGGGAGCCTGTATTTTACCGCGTTCTTTTCTTTTTTTTTTTTAAATTAAGCATTTAAAAGAGTTGGAAAGTAAAATGTAATAAATAAATTTAAGAACAGAAATGTATGATGTTCATATTTTTTAAACGAAGAGTTAATTTTTGCGATCGCAATTTTTGTAAGAGGAGAGTCATTGTGTTTTAAGTTTTTTTTTTTTTCCAAGGGCTTAGGAAGAATTTTTGGAAAATTCGCTCCGCGCAAAATTCTAGCCTCAACTGTGAGTGGTTCGGCTTACATAATGCGCAGCCAGGATATGTCCTATTTATTAAAAGTATCATTACATTAAAATGATATAATGCTATTTTTTCTTGAATGAAGACTATTTCAAATTAATTTCTGTATCTGGTGATTAGTTCGGAGGTTATTTTTCAAACTGCAGGCTACTAAAGCAGCTATTCTTAGAGAGGAACTCAGTGGCAACCGCGTAAACAGCAGGATCGGACTTTTAATGTAATCAAGTCCAAGGGCTTTCTCACGGGAGGCCACTGCGACCTTCCACAGCAACAAATTTCTTAATCGACTATTTTAGGCCTACGATTCGACAAAATCACCATTCGGAAAAATCTTGCAGTCCTATTCGGCATTTATATTGTTTTCATTGGCTTTATATTGTCATATGGATACTTGATCCCTGGGAACATGCGTATCCCGCTACACGAAAGGATCAAGTATCCCTAATATGTGATTTTTACAAACATACTTAATCTATTATCAACAATCAGTGGCAATTTACTAAAAATATGTCTCAAGACTGTCCATACTCTCTTATTACACTACGATTTTTTTAAGTTGTATATAACGGATAAGGTAAACTTCAGAATGCTTTCCTAAAAAAAAGTTTCCCTTGACACGTTCAGACAATCATTTCTTGAGCTAAAACAAGAACTCCTCAAGCTAAAACAAAAACTCTTAAACAAAATGGCTGAAAAAAACTAAGTGTTGCCAGTTTTTATGTACAATTATAACTTTAACATAATTGTCAGGTTTCAAACATACACTTAATGATTTTGATACATTTTTGGCTGTTGGATTATGTATCCCCAGGTATCAAGTATCCTTGATCTCCCCAAGTATTAATAATTTGCAACTAATCGTGTATTGCAATTAAAGTTAAAAACAATTTTCAGAAAAAGAAATCTTAGACTTCCCACAACTTTCGGTACTTATTTTTAACCGACTTCTGAAAAGGAGGTTATGATTTCGTATTGCGGCTTTTTATGTGTGTTTTCGAATTATTCCAACACTACTAAACGATTTGAATTTTTTTTTGTTTGTAAGGGTATAATGCCCAGATGGCCCCATCGTAATTTTTTCTGGATCTGAAAAGGGTTCTCAGAGAAATCCAAGATACTTTAAATTTCATACGTTGTGGTCACGTGGTGTTGCTGTGAATGATATTTAATTCTCGCGACACATGGATGATTAATTTTCTCAACGCTGCGCCGCATGGTAATTTGTTTACTATAGGTGTTACTAATGTATATATTACTGCGTAGCAAAGCAGTAAATTAAATATATTTTGCTACTTTAATTGTTGAATCAATTACCTTGATATTTTATTTACTATTAAACAACTTTTTTAGGCACTAAAATACTAAGTTCTTTATTTAATATTCCAATTTTTAATTATATTTGGTGTTCAATTGAAGGGGAATTGAATACAGAACACCACTCCCCCACGATTTAATTAATATTCTTTAATTATATACATTATAACTGTATGATTTCTGAAATTTGACCAATATTCTCGATTTACTATTTCACGATGCCGCCAGTTCAATTTGAAATTAGGGTTATATTAATTAGCAGGCTTCAAAAAAAGGAGGAGGTTCTGAACTCGTCGGATTTGTTTTTCCTTTGTACAATGTTCCATAAATACTCGAAGACACCTGTACCCAGGGGCATGTACAGGGAGGAGGGAGGGACACCTGCTGGCCCGGGCCCAAGCCTGGAGGGGGCCCAATCTTTTTGTAACTAACGGTGAAATATAGGGGTAAACAATATGGAGAGGGGCGCGAAAAAGTCATTTGTGATGGGCTGCAAATTTTCCGCGCACGCCCCTACCTGTACCGATAAGGAAAATTCTTTTTTTGTTTGAAACATCATAGTTCCTTGGCGGTCTAATGTTAATCAAGTTCAGCGATGATGAAATTGAGGGAACTCTTCAAATATCATACTCACATTTAAATCGATGTGTACTTTATTAACTTTGTATATCGTCTCACTTAGTGAATCGGTTTTTATGCTTTTTTTTTGTCCAGTGGTGGTTCTGTTTAGGGGTGGTCTAACTTAGGTTCCAAATCTTTGATTTACCCTATTTGTTATTTAGGTAACAGTTAAGGGTAAAACAATAAATTTCATGCAATTTCCCTCACAAACGATTAAATATAAAACCCATTGATAACAAAGGCCATAAAACAAAGGTTTATACTTTCTTTATCTATAGTTAAAGAAAGTACTAAAAATATATATTATTAGGAGTAATGATAATGAAATTTTTGAATTAAGGATTCTCTGAAGCAAACATAAAATTCATTATAGAGGGAATTTTTAATCTTCATCTATAGTGGGCCATGTGAAGAAACATGCGACTTTTATCATGGGTTACATGGCACTAATTGCGAAACATAAATTACAGTTTACAATGTTACAATTCTAAAATTTACAAATTTAAACTTAAAGCGATTTTTTTTTAGTGACTCGTGCATTTGCTTTCGGAAAGCAAACTTTGGTAAACTTGAACTTATGGTGAAGATAATTTTTTTTACATAGTTACGCATTTGAAAAAGCCTTTCTTCACAGTCGTCGGAAGTCTCCGAGACGCTCGCCGTGTTGTTTACACCACTAAAAACCAAAAAATAAATTACTTTTAAATAAAAAGAACAGCCTTCAAAAAATACCCAGGAACTAGAAAGCAAAAAATAACTGATTACACTTACATTCTATTTCCTACCCAAACATAGAAATGAAATGTATTTTACAATTTCAGTTCAAAAATAAACTAAACTAAACACCGAAATATAAAATAAACACTGATTTAAATCACTATACGATGAATTATTTTAAATACCTAACTAATTATATACGATCTCTTAATTTTTAATAACCTTTTGAAGTCGGGGTCTCCTATAAACTACTACCTAACGTAACTGAGTAGGTTTAGTTTTAAAGATTAATTTCGCGTATAGTTAAATTAGTGTTTAATTCACATGATTCGGTGGGTTGTCAGTTATTTGAAGACGGTTTTTTTCTATTTAAAAGTAATTTTAAATTGCGTTCTTTTTTGCGAAGAAATGTTCTTAAAGAATATATATCTCTTACAAGTACAGTAAAGTATCGATAACTCGATGTTTATACTTCAAATATTCCTTTATCTCGTAGTTTTCATCAGATCCCAAACATTTGAAACTGTTGTGGAAACTTTCACTCGAACTACGAATAACTCGTTCGTTTTTGCCGGTCTCTTGGGACTTCGGGTTATATAGAGTTGAATGTATTTCACATCATTTCCATGAAAGTTTTAAGATTTGCAATGCAAAAAATTCTTACTCAAAGTAAAACGTGAAAATAGTTTCCAAAAATTCAATAATTTTAGTCGTTTGCACCAACGTGAAACAAAAATCGTCTGCGACCTGCGAGAAAAATAATCCTATTTAAAAGGAAACGAAATTAAATTTTCTTTTTCTAATGTCAAAAAGTTCTGTGTTCGTTCCAGTCGTCAAAACATCAAAAATGAATTTTCAGATTAAAAAAATAAACCAAAGAAGTGATTACAGAAAATAAATTTTCAAACTAATTGCAATCAACTTTAGCCAAGGCGATGAAAGCTCTTCCCCTTACCTAAATGCAACATTTAACAGAGAGTCCTCGTGGAAAACCAGACCAGTAAAGAAAAGTAAAATTCGGAATTCAAGAACCAATCTGCAATTTGAGAAGGACAAGAAAACTGAACTCAGAATTAACTTAAAAGGGAAAATTTTTATCTACCGATTCGTGATTTAAATAAAAATGATTTTATTCTGAAGAAAGACGGAATGAGTTTCTAGAAAGTTAAAGTATTTAGTAGGTAAAAAGTTCTTCATGGGGATAGATTCAATTGTTGGTATTTAGCGACTTTTAAAACATGAAGTATCCTCTTCATTTCATTTTCATTTTGCAGAGGCCACTATTAGCCGCCAAATTAGGCATTCAAATGGATTGAAATACTTTTCAGAATGAGAAAGGTTTCAAGTTGAAAAGTAAATGTTTCGGAAATGCAACATCTTTTTTTCCCGTGCTGATTCCCCCCTCTTTAATTGAGGTAAGAAGCGCGTTCAAGGTCAACTGAAAGTTCAGTAGTTCTCGCGCTTTGGGGTGAGCGAGTTTGATTTTGGGAGGAATTGAAATTTGCCTGATACTCCTTATGAGAGATCACGAGAGGTCACCGTGACTTCCCAGGAAATTTCCGTACTCGGCAAATTTTGTGTGACGATTTGGCCAATTTGAAAGCATAATTTTAATCTTTCAATTTTTAAATGCCCAAATGTCAGGCAAATAGAGAATTTTTCACCCTCCCAAGCGTTTTAGTTCGGGGCACACCCAAATACCCTTTGTTTCTTGTTTGTATTAATTTGCTTGAAATACACGTCGTACGCTTGCGTTCAGAGTTTGACTGATATTTTGGGAGTTCGATGGACGAAGAACTAAACTTTTTTGTTGGTTACAATTGGTGCGGAAAGTTGTTTTGATTCGTTATGCGATGGTTATTGACTTACAAGGAGACGGCACGACCGTGGTCGGAGATTTGCGTCAACTTTTTTTGTGGTGAAAGAGGACCCCTAGTACTTTACGTGGTTAAAGTAATGCGACGCAATACTCAGAAAATTATGAGAAAAATCGATTTCAAGTCGCCATGCAGTCTCCTAGGCGCCTTATGAGTTTAAAATGTCAGTCTTGTGACGAGCCGCCACAAGGCTCTTCTTCTTCTTCTTTTTTTTTTTTATTGCTATCACAATAATTAGTGGTAACGCTTTTCACCCCTATATTACTTTCTGAAATTTATTTTTGCCAAAGATCGTAAACTTTTTCATTCACTGAAAAACATTCTTGCTCGTTATTCTGTACGGTTTGTTTTAGCTAGTAAAGGTTTTTGACCAGTGGTCCCCTTACGGTTATAAGGGACATTTGTTCATAAGAAATTAGGATCTTTCTTTTTTTTTTTGGTTATCACAGCAATTATTAAAACATAATTTCTCTTCCCTTCATAATTTTTAAGAATTTATTTACATCATTTTTCTTTAAATTATTTTCTTTTTCTTCCTGCAAAACAAATTAAAACAATTCATATTTTTCATTCTCAAGTATGTGAGGAGGAACATTGAGTTTTAAATGAGAATAACCAAGTCTATAAGAAAAAAATAAATTAAAAAAAAATGATTATGTACAAAAACTGCAGTGGTAGTTATCATATAAACAAACAAAGCAATAATTTTTGCGACATCTTGCGCAACAACTGAAAGCGTATTTTTTTACAATTGCAGGGAGTTTGCAATATATCAGTCGAAAAACATACCTCAAAAACATTCATGAAAATATTTCGAAAAGTGGATAATTTAGACGCAGACCAGGTATACTGAATCATGTCTTGGAATATTGGTGACGATAATTGATGGTGAATAATTAAATTAATTTTTATACAATATTCCCGGGAATTAATTTCTCTATTTTGCTCTAACGACTTGCTGCGATTTTGCCAGCGCTTTATGAAATTTTTGAATTGTCTGTAGAAGTAAACATTACAAGGTTGCGCCATGGTACAAGGATTCTTTGGGAATTTCCTCTCCTATTCCAGAAGAGCCAGCAACTTCTTCAGCCAACATTTTTAATTTTGATTGTACGATAACTTGACGTTTAATGGAATAGACACGTAAGTTCACGTTCTCCACGGAAAACTAACTGCAGTGCAATGCTCACAGGTTCTCGCAATCTTTTGAGCAGATGTCCCTTTAAGGGGACCTCAGGTCAAAAACCTTTACTAAGCAAACCAAGCCGTACAGAATACCGAGCAAGAATGTTTTCCATCGAATAAAATTTTTGCGATCTTTCGCAAAAATAAATTTCAGAAAGTAATCTAAGGGTGAAAAGCGTTACCATTAATTGTTGTGACAGCAAAAAAAAAAAAGAGAAAGAGAAAAGGATCCAGAGTGGGATTCGATCATGTTATCTCTGGAGCACAAGCTCGCGCCTTAACCAACTAGGCTAGCGGCGGCTCGTCAAGAGATTGTCATTTTAAACTCATAAGGCGCCTAGGAAACTCCATGGCGACTTTAAATCGATTTTTCTCATAATTTTCTGAGTATTGCATCGTATTACTTTAACCACGTAAGGTATTTGGGGTCCTCTTTCACCACAAAAAAAAAAAAAAATGGCGCAAATCTCCGACCCCACGGTCATGCCGTCTCCTTGTTAGTATCCATGCGAGAATTCCCTTCCCGTTTTCTCAAACGACTCTTCCGAGGTCAGTCGTCCTGCTATCAGAACCAGGGGTGGACGCAGACTGCTATTTTAGGGAGGGATGGGGGTCATGGGGAAGAATATTCCGCCCCACCCCCGCTATAAACAATCCCACGAGAAATTTCTGAAGCTGCTTGACTGTTAATAAAAAAACACTAAATTGGCCATTAATACGGCACATACTAACGTACGAAAGTTACAAATCAATTTTATTAAAAATGAAAAGAATATTATAATTATTTACTTCAAAAAAATAAAAATAAAAAGGAAAAAAAAAAACTTGACTGAAGTCGTTTACATTTTGAGCACAAAGATCACGCATAATATTGTCGACGTTTGGAGCGGAGGGGGTCATAACCACCATAATCCTCCCCTTGCATCCTCCCCTGATCAAAGCCATACTGTTTAGCTATGTAAGTTTTCTGCAATTCGTAAATGTTCTATGCCAAAATCAGAGTTATAAGCTTAGTGTAAGACTTGAATGGTGTTTTTTTTCGAACTTTTTTTTTCTGATGAAACTTTTTGATGTCGTCATTTTTCTCATGTCCTTGTAAGTAAACATTTTCAAACTTAACAATTTTTTGAAGTCAGTTCTACGATGTTGACCTTGCTTAATATTTAGAAGAAAATTTTCACGATAGATTGCTTCTTTGTTGCCAGAAAGCAGTGTTTGAAAAGATAACGTACAGTTAAAAAAACTTTTTTTAAATAAGCCTTGAAACTTTCAAGAGTTGGTTGCGATCCAACAACTGGGGAAATTACTTCTGAGGCAACTTCCCCCAGCTTACGTTGCAGTATCCAGTGTTCGTGGTCATATAAGAAAAAAAAATCCTCTGAAAGTGTAGTAACGTTGCCCTAAGGAGAAAGCTAAAGAAACTTTGAGAAAGAAGGTCAGAAAGCGAAAGTAAACAGAATAATTTATTTAACTCTATGAATTAATCAGACCTGACACTTCGAATCTTTCCAGGGGGAGGGGAATATGTATATTATATACACTACGCGCCGCTTAATGAAATCACTTTGGGACAAATACAATTTGATAAAATTAACCGACTGATAACAATAACCGAAAGGAATCCAGGAGACACAAAATAATGATTTTTTTTTAATTAAGGTGTAATTCTAATTAAGGTGTATTTATTTTGGCAACCTCAAATTAAAATCGCAGTGACTCAACTGAACGCAGTTTTGAATTACTAAATTAACAGAATGGAAAAGTCTGAATTATAAAAAGTTAAAGCTAAATTATACAATTTTTAATCACACAGTAATAGATGAAGTAAAGTATGGCCGTTTTTCCTGACATTCGTAAACCAGTTTCAAAGCATATTCAGCTTTTCTATCTTTTTCAGCATGGTTTTGCTTGTTGTTTAAATTTTAATTTAACTTCGCTTTGTTTTCAATCTCGACACAATTCTTTAATAGTTTACAAAGTAATGGCAACAATGGAGGCCCTACATCAATGCCTGCAACATGTCCCTGACCTCCCACTTAAGTGATGAACCCTTAACAAGGGAGGTGCAGTCTCACAGACCTCTCAAAAGTTAATCCGATCTCCCCCATTTCATTTTCCGTCTGATTGAATGGTTTTTCCGAATATCTTTTTGTTTCCCGTGACCATGACCCCCCCCCCCCCCCCCGCTTATCAGCATCTTTAGGCAAGTGCATCTCATTCCTCGAAATACGACGCGAAAGACTAATAGTTAAAGGGTTGTAAAAAATTCCCGGAACGTGATACGATCAATTTTCTGGTACTAAAATTTTCTGTATATATTAAAGAATTAAAGACCCATTCCATTTCAGATCAGGCAGGGTCTGTCACATGATCATCACCGATTTTTTTGAAAAAATTACAGTAGTTACAACTAAGGGACATATGATATATACCAAAAGGATTTTGCAAGAAAAAAATTTTTTCTTCAGTTACAGCCTATTAAAATTCTGCACAGAATCCGCCATTTTGGAAAAAACCGGCAAAACACTCCATTTGAAATTGACACTATTTCAAAAGTATTTAACCTATTCGAATAATTCTTTTTTCTAAAAATAAATAAGGACCCTAAATCCTCTAGACATCATTTTTGAAAGTTTAGTTAGATTTTTTGATAAAGAAAAAAAATCATTTTTGCCGCGAAAAAACTGCATTTTTACCTATTTCATGATTTTTTTTCTCCATGAAAAAAAAGTTTTTTTTACTAAACGGAGACGGCAGTCTAAAGCCCTTATATGATAGTTTCATATATATTTTATTAGAATCCTTGGATGCATACAGCCTAGGAAATAAAATTTGAAATTCTGAAAATTTTCAAAAATTAGCGACTTTTGAAGTGATCTTACTCAAAAAACCCATTTTTTAAAAAATCTAAAAATTGGCTCATTTGAACCACATATAATGCTTAAGAAGTGGATAGACACCGCATCCAGTATTTTTTCCCATAAAATGTTTTATGATTTTTTGAAAGTGACCTTATCGCCCATGGCATGCATGTAAAATAAAAATTTCTAATAATTTCAGTCACTGAAAATCTGATCTTATTAATGGATTAATGCCTAATATCTACAATGATGGTGCACTTTATCAGCAAAAAATAAAATTTTACTGACTTTTATAATATAGCAATATCAAACCGCTTTTGATGACCCAGTCAATTCGTCTTTTTGTAAGACTCTGTGTGTAGCCTTTAGATAGAAGAGCCTTTGGTGATTATATTAATGACTAATTCAGTGGCTCCCAAAAGCGTTCGCACACCTTGAAATTTTGTAGTAAAACCAAAATAACGCTAAACTGAATTCGAATATGAAGTCCAATTTTTTTTCACATCATTCCTATGCCATTCTGAATAAAACCCAGCAGTTGTTTTTTTTTTTTTTTTGAAAATATCTGATGACCCAGTCAATTCGCATTTTTGTATTTCGCTATATAAATGTATTTTCTGTTGATCAGCGCCTAATTGTTATGGGAGCTGAGCTCCCATACTTCCTTATTTGTTTTACTCGAATTTTTGTAATTTTGACCGAATTTAGGCCACTTAAGCAATAAAACAAGTTCTGAAGACTATAGGGATCCTGCACTTCTTTTGTTAGAAATTGGATCCCTGGCTATAATAGTCACCTTTAGTGAGATCTGTTTGGTTACCTCAACTTACAACCATGTTCAATTGATTACTTCTCTCATAAAACAGGTGGGCTTTTTAAATTCTTAAACTACAAGTGAGTTTTACGGTTTGAATTTAGTATAAATATTCTTACGTATAAAAGTAATCATACGAGGTAGGATCCAAAAATTATGTGACAACATTCGCCAATGACAACCAAAGCATGAAATCAAAATTAATCATTTTAAATGCATTGTATTGTTCTTCCCTTTGATGATTTCCCTGTCTTGTAATTGAGTTGAAGAGAATGACTATTGAAAGAGAAAAAATATGATTTGTTGCTGCATATGAAAGTAACGGTGAATGCATAGCTTTGGAGACAAAATAAACTAATATTTATTAAAAAAAAGGAAAGATTTTAACTGTTACTGATAAAGTACATCACTATTATAGCTAGTCATTAATATAATCACCACAGGCTCTTCTACCTATAAACTACACACAGAGTCTTACAAAAAGACGAATTGACTGGATCATCAAAAGCAGTTTGTTACTGATATATTATTAAAAGTCAGTAAGATTTTAGTTATTCCTGATAAAGTGCACCGTTTTTGTAGCTATTAGGCATTAATATAATCAGATTTTCAGTGACTGAAATTATTAGACATTTTTATTTTACATGCATGCCATGGGCGATAAGGTCACTTTCAAAAAATCATAAAACATTTTATGGGGAAAAATACCGGATGCGGTGTCTATCCACTAGTTAAGCATTATATGGGGTACAAATGAGCCAATTTTTAGATTTTTAAAAAATGGGTTTTTTTGAGTAAAATCACTTTAAAAATCGCTAATTTTAAAAAATTTTCAAAATTTCAAATTTTATTTACGAGGCTGTATGCACTCAAGGATTCTAATAAAATATGTTATGAAACTATCATATAAGGGCTTTAGACTGCCATCTCCGTTTACTAAAAAAAATTTTTTTTCATGGAGAAAAAAAAATCATAAAATTGGTAAAAATGCAGTTTTTTGGCGGCAAAAATGAATTTTTTTCTTTATTAAAAAACCTAACTAAACTTTCAAAAACGATGTCTAGAGGATATATGGGTCCTTATTTATTTTTAGAAACAAGAATTATTCGAATAAGTTAAATACTTTTGAAATAGTGTCGATTTCAAATGGAGTGTTTTGCCGGTTTTTTCCAAAATGGCGGATTTTGTGCAGAATTTTAATAGGCTGTAACTGAAGAAAAAAAAATTTTCTTGCAAAATCCTTTTGGGATAGTTCATATGTACCTTAGTTGTAACTACTGTATTTTTTTCAAAAAAATCGGTGATGGTCATATGACACTTTTCATAACTGCCTGCCTGATTTGAAATGGAATGACTCTAAAATTAAATCCTTAATAAATAATAGATTAATTTTTTTATGATTAAATAGTTATTTACTGCAGCAGATATTTTCTCCAAAAGTCTCAAGACTGTAGCAAAATTTTTTTTGAAAAAGGTACATTTCGATTCAAAATTCAAAAATATTTTTTCTCCATGCTAATAAAAGTTCAAAAAACATCTAGGAAAAATTACAGGAACGTATCTTAATCACACGATTTTTAAAAAATTGTAAATCGTCTCTGAGACCTCACGTTCCCTTTAGCGTCCTATTTTTTCACTTCCCCTAATGAAACTTACATTTGAAGCAGTGCTTAGAGGGTTCAACATGCTTGAACCACTCAACCCTTTGTCACTAAGTGTCACACTTCGTCTAACTACTATATCACGCCATAGTACAGTAACATGTTATAAAAGTGATTTTATTTACGCCAAAATGTGTGACGTCACACATCTTGTGACCCCCTCCTTTCCCTCTGCCCGAAACTCACGATTTCGCCTGCCCTCAAAGCGTGACATCATTTTTTGGACGACCCTTTAATTCGGTGATGTGGAGGAAAGCATGCTTAGTTATGCCCCCAAAAACGAATTCGTTCCCCCGAAACACCCAATCGTCCAATAATAAGTCACCTAAAAGTGCATAAAATTTATTAATTCATTTCATTAGCAATGAAAAAAAGTATTCCAAATCATTGCTTGTAAAAATAATTAATGAATTGAAAATATCTCTGAAATTGTTCACATTTTGTTCATAAGGTGTTTGAACACAATGGAAACGAAAAATATTGTCGGCGGTTAAGGGGGAAGGGGGGTCATGGCCCCCATGACCCTCCACTTGTACTCGCACCAATAGAAACCTCGAAAACTTACCTCGGACATAAAAGTTGTGTCACCTTCAATTATCAAGCTTAAATTAATGGGAAAAAAATGCTGTGAAATTTTTCCTCAGCGTGTAGAAAAGAACAACTTATAGACCACAAAATTTAAATTCAGACCTTTTTGAAATTTTTCCAAAATCCAAAAATTCGGTTTTTGAACAATCACGATTGCTAATTGTTTTCACTTGTCCGTCCTTGACATTCTGGTTCATTTTTCAACCTCACCGTCCTCTGCAACTCCTACCCACCGCCCATCTCCTACACACACGCAATCTCATACACACTCTCACACACACGCTTTTACACACATACACGCAAACGTGCATTCACGCAAGTCTACGCACACACACAAGCCTACACATTCACAAACACAACTATACACGAGTAACCGCCCAAGAGGAGGGGCAGGCTTGGGGGGACAGGAGCCGTTTCTAGAAAAAATATAACTCTAATGACTAGAGTCCTGTCGTAGCTCGTGATTGCGAAAAATATAATTTGAATTGAAAATTTCAGAACTCAAACTCATTTTTTATAATTGTTATTAATATACGTCAACATTCTATTAGGGGAGAATACTTCCGAAAAAACATTAATTAAAAGAGGGAAAACATCCCCTTAGAATCAAGACGTCAGTCCCTAAAATACCCGGATAGAATAAGAGAAACATGTTTCAAATAACGTCAAGGGTTGTTTTAAAAATCCCCATTAAGACACGGAAATTATTTAGGCCGAAGAAATTTTTCAAAGTCACGTCAACAAATCGTCTAAAACAACCCAGCAGAATAGGATCAATAGCCTCCAACAAATCAACAGTCAATTAAGCATAGCACCAGTAGCGTTTTTTTTTTTTTTTTTTGAGCAATCACGATTGCTTATTGCTTTCATTTGACTGTTTTGGCGTGCTATCATTTTATCCCCCCCCGGCCACCCTCTGCAGCATCACCATCGACCGGCTCCTCACGATGCTGCTCCTCTAGCGAAAACCGTCTCCAGGTTGCATTCATGTCCTACACACACGCGCATAAATACACACACCTGCAAACACACATAAATACACACACCTGCACACATACATACATACATACATACATACACACATCTGCCCACACACGCATACACTCATGCCTGCACACAGACACAACACACACGCACACACCTACACACACGTGCACACAAACTCATGCCTGGATACAGACACAAACACACACGCATACGTACAAATTCCTATACACCTACACATAGACACACCCATACCCACACACTCATGCCTGGGCACAAACACACAACCCTACATACACACACACACTCGTGATTGCGAAAAACGTAATCTGAATTCAAGAAGCCAAAATTCAAATTATTATTTTTTTTTCAGTATTCAGCAACGGAGATTAAACATCCCAAAAGTAGTCTGCACCAGCATTATATTTGCCGTAACACTTACGCAATAAATCAGCATAAAAGAATGCTTGAAATTAAAATGCTGAATTAAAACAATGCGAGCTAAACGAAGGCTAAAAAGCTTCAAAATAAAATATAAAACTGATGCATAAAAGGTACTGCGTGAGCAAGTGCTTTTGACTTCAGGGGCCGCTGTGAACTCCTACATAGATTTCTGCATCATTTCTGTTCTTTTTTTGAGCAATCACGATTGCTTATTGCTTTCATTTGACTGTTTTCGGAGAGCTATCATTTTATTTTCCCACTGCCACCCTCCGCACCATCACCGTCGACGGGCTCCTCACGATGCTCCTCCTATAGCGAAAGCCGTCTCCAGGTTGCATCCATGTCCCCGTAACACACGCGCATACATACACAACTACACACGCATACTCACACACACAAACACATACGCACACATACAACTACACACACACATACACAAACATTTACGCACACACAAATACATACAGACACCTACACATGCACACATACACAAAAACATACACACACACACACAACTACCCACACATTCATGCCTGCACACAGACACAAACACACATGCCTACACACATACACATACCCACACATACCCCCCACACCCAAACACACACGCCTACATGCACACACTCGTGATTGCGAAAAACATAATTTGAATTCAAGATGTCAAAATTCAAATTAATTTTTCTTTTTTTTTTCCTATTTTACTCTGAATTGTATTTTCTGTTTTAAATTTAAGAAATTCACGCGGGGAAAAAATTCTCAGAAATAGTGTGCAGAGCTCCTCAAAAATATGGGACGGGCGTGGTGGTGTTGCTATGCTACCGGGATAATAATATTCCCTAAAAATCTCGGGTAGAATAAGAATAGTTGTATCATTCGGACACGAGGTGGTTAGTTAAAATTCTGAAAAACATGCCCTCAGCTAGTTGACTGTCGTATTTCGTTGCCTTCACACGATGCAACGTAGTTGAACCAACTTTTTTTTTTCTAATAAGCAGAATTTATTCAAGCAGCTGCTCCACAACACTATTTAAACTGATCTGAGTTGACTCAACTGGCTTTCTCATGTGTCGACATTGAACCTCATATCAGCTTTTTCCGAGAGTGTTCTCCCAGTAATCCACTATGCACAATATGTGTATGCGATCATATACATAATATGTCCAGATATCCTTTAAGGTATAACCCAAAGTTGATAGCGTTCTGGGTTTTCCAGGGAGAAGAAAAAAAATTGGTAAAATTAAAGTTTCATATTTTTCTTACGCTTCGAAAAAAATAACTTCAATTAACTAACCACTATGACGTTTAATAACAACTCTTAAGGTTCCCTTGGTAAAAATTGAAACCAATAGCTAAATCATTTTATTGTTTTAGGAAAATTCAAAAATGCGATGATAGAATCTGAATTATAAGTGAACATTTTTGAAGCTTGAGGGAATACGTAATTGAAAGTACACGGTATACATGGAGTATGGAAACACCTCTGTGACTAGAGCGAACGCTGGGCTATGCCCGAAAAGGTGAATCAACTAGTGGATTCAACTGAACGGGGCGAGAATGGTCGCGGCACATGTGCCTGGTGGCTTTATTAGTTGACTATCCCGTGTGAAGGATGACCGGCGATTCCTTCACTTTTTTCCCTGCCTACACATACTGATAGCCTAATGTGACCAGATTTTTCAAGCTAAAAATCAGGACACATGAGGGGGGGGGGGGGGTAGAGTAGTTTTTTTCCACAGGCTTCATATTTTACGTAACAGAAAAATGCCAAGAAATAACTCAAATGTAGCAATAAAGAACTCAAGTTGAAAATAATTTAATAGTATTGATGTAAAGAATACTGCATCACACAACAAATTTATTAATCAAAATTATTACTTTCAGTTGTACTTGCTGTTAGAAGCAATTTTAAGAAGCAAATTCTTGTTGCCTTTCAGAAAATCAGGGAATTCCTTGCATGAATAAGAAAAGATAATTTTAGTTAAAAGAACTTTTTGAAGTGGCAACTGATAATTGCGTTTTTCAGATGTCCAAATTTTATTCACCAAGAAAAATGTTCTCCCAACAACTGCTGTTGTGTTATTTTTGAAGTTGTCATTCAAAACGCATTTGCGTTTACCCATCTCGTAAAATTATGATAATCATACAACGTGTAACAGTTCTTTCTTTTCTTTCTTTCACACACAGATTGAGGTTTCTGCTAATCCACTAGGGAAGCTTATACCTCTATTAATCCACAATGTTTCCAGGATTTTGTTTTTCCAGGACAGCACAAAGACAACACAATAGATGGTGGAGCCATCTATGGACAGTTCGAGAGACAATTTAGAACCAGGCCAGGAGCCGAATAACTTCCTAGTCTGGCACCCCCAGAGGTATCGTTTCACTTGGAGGACATTGTGACCACGAGCATATTTAACGTCGCCCAGTCACCATTAATGACGACGGTGGGTCTTCGACCACTGGGGATCGCACCTGAGACCCTCTGGTCCCGAGTCCAATGCCTTACCGAGCAGGCTACCACAGCCCCGTGTAACAGTTACAATCACAATGAATGGAAATAATTTATTTTCCCCCGTTCGCGGCCAACACCTGACGCTTAACAGCTCCTCCTCTTCAATCCAAATCATGGTGGAGGTAGTTCAGCGTATTAAACATTAAAGAATAACATTTTACATGGCGTTCTTACGCTTACTGACAGCAAAAAATCGAAAAAGCATTAAAAAAATCTAGATTGTATGTTATATTTCTTGTGGGACGGAATTAAAACAAAAAAGTGGGACACTTCGGCGGGACAGTAAGACAAAAAAGCGGGATGTCTGGTCACATTATGATAGCCACCCGTTCGAAAGTTGATTCAATCTATTTGCTTCGTGTGAAAGAGACCTTTTATCCGTCTCATAAAATCGAAATGGGATGAAGCACCATGTTGACAGTAAAAGCTTCTATTATAAGTTAAAATTCAATGATCATCTGCCTGCTACAGGAAAAAGATTAGTTCACGAAAAAAAAAAGAAGCATGAAATGGACAAATAAAATTCAAATCTTCAAGAAGCAATAACACAGCGCCTCTGTTTGTGTATATTTCGGTCGTCTGCAATATGAAATTCCAGCTAATACGCGTAAAAATTATAGTTAAAATCATTCATAACTGCTGAATTCGCGGAAATTATAACAGTCTTTCACCCACGACAAAGAAAAAAAGTGTTGTATAGAGCTGCGAAAAGAATGGCTAACTATCGCAAAAGTCAGAAATCTGATCAAAATCGGTTTAGTAGTCTTGGTAAATAAAAAATGCAGGCAGCGAAAACTCGTGTGACACAATCCCGAATTGACAATATGGCGATTGGTTCTTGCTATAATGAATTTTTATTACTGTCATGTGTTTAGTGACACTTGCCAGGTTAAGACAAATCGACTGACGTAAGAGTCATCAAAATTGGCAAGGCGTTTAGTCTCTACAACGTCACATAGGAAAAAATATACATACATACGATACATACATGCATACATACATATACTCATAAAACACATCACCCTCCTTTGCATCGATTCCGCGCAGTCGTGTAAAAAAGAATGAAAGGAAAAATTTGATATTTCTTTTCTTTCAATCGTCCGCAAAAAAGAAATAACAGCTAATGAGTGTAAAATTAGAAAGAGGAAAAAAATCTAAAAATTCTCCTTAGGTTAAGGACAAGAATCTTCATTAGTATAAGAGAAACATTTCTCAAATAACGTCGAGGGTTCCTTTAAGAATCTCCATCAAGACGCAGAAAATAGTCCTAAAATAACTTTTTTATGCTAAAGAAAATTGCCATCAACTCCTAAGAACGGTATTAGAATAGGGACACAAGAAAGCCTCCAAATTTTTCCCATTTGAAAAAGGAAAGTATTCCCACCAAACTCTTCATTCTTCTTAAAGGAATAACTTCGTTGAAAAGGAGTAAGTCAATTTAAAAATAATAGTGCTGACTTACGACAATTTAACAAAAAAGAGATTCAAGTAACGTTGACTAAGGATAAATATTCTCCCCCTTAAGTCTCAGTGAGAGTATCTGTCCCAAAATAATCTCGACAAAATAAGGCAAAAAGTTGTTGAATATAGTCAACAATCCCTTTAAAATTTCCGACCATGATAAGAATTTCAAAAAAATAAGGTAAACAGGGCCTCTAAAATCGCTTTACGATAAGAGTTAACAAAAAAAAAATCATCTAAAAGTCCCATTTAAAAAGAGGGTCGCGAGAGAAAATAGAAATAATTTAAAGAATTAAGTTTTTAAGAATATTTTCTTTATTTTTCGCTAAAATAAAAAGTATTTCTCCTTATATCCCCAAAAACGTTTACTTAAACTTCGGCGCGACTTCTCCGTTCCATTTAAATTTATTTCATATATTTCAGTTCAAAATTACATTTAAATTAAACGCAT
This sequence comes from Uloborus diversus, assembly GCF_026930045.1. Classification (NCBI taxonomy): domain Eukaryota; kingdom Metazoa; phylum Arthropoda; class Arachnida; order Araneae; family Uloboridae; genus Uloborus; species Uloborus diversus. The sequence continues at coordinate 143,271 of NW_026559220.1, read as the reverse complement.
CATAATTTTTAACTTCTTAAGCTAAAACTAAATCATTTAAATGCTACTAAAAATAAGGGTTTTGCAAAGTTTGTCAAATCTTAACCGAAATTTTTAAAGCACATATTTATTTTTCTTTTCACAAAAACGATCTCTTTCTAATGAAACAACGTAATTTTTTCTCTTTCAAACAAGAAGCTTTTGGGTATGCTCGAACAAAGCAAATATTTAACCGGAGACTAGCGCATGCTAATAAAGTTACCGATTGATTAAAATGTTTGAAAATATTGTACTGAAAACTACTGACCTCATCAAATCAACCTCCGGGTTCAAACGGCTGCTCTTTTCAAACATACCCCTTTATTTGATTGCGCTTGCTCCTTTCGAAAAACAACTCTGCACTTTCAGGTCTTGCTACGGACGCGGCGTAGTGCGTGCTGATTTTATGAGAGGAATCTCCCCCCCCCCCCCCGAGATTTTAAGAATTAACGTTGTTTGTCTTTTCAGGATAGTTTAAATATTATTCGGGGAAAGGGGAGAATATACCGATTGTACTGGGGTAAGTACAAATATTTAAAATTACAGTATAATACATGTTTTTCTGAAAAAGGTTCGACATCTGAGTGATGTCGATATTCGTCGGTGAATGTCAACATTTACGTCGCTAAGACATCGACGGAAGACTGAAGACTTCCGGTGAAAGTCGAAATTCTTCAATTTCGGTCTTTTACGGTAACATAATTATACTGGTATACCTCGTAGAACTCGGTACCTGTACAATACTCTACCAAGCATTGTATTTATTAGGGGCCGTTTATTAATTACGTAAGGGTCCCAAGGGGGGGGGGGTTAAAAAAATCTTAAGTAACTTTACATAGGGGGAGGGGCTCTAAAACAACCAAAATCACCCTTACGCAATTAATGAATGACCTTTTATAACACGGATTCGATATTACTCGATATAAAAGTTGAATTTAATACTATATGGTTTTGATGCACCGCGATTTTACACAATTGAATTTCATTTTTCTTACATTATGCGGAATTTGTCAGACGCTAAATAAAAAAAAAAATGTGACAAGACAATTATATTTATTTCACTTATATGTATATGTTGTTGTTACTGCTCAGATGAACTTAATTGCTACAGAAAATCTGATTTGATTATCTTTTTGACAATATATGTTTCGTTCTTTGCAAATGAAGGCAATCCAAGATTTTTCTTTTCTTTTTAAAACATTTTCATGGAAGTAAATAAAGTGTCATGTATGTTTCATTGGAGTGAAGTTCCACCTATCATTAAAATTGTACACCTTAAGACTTCAATTGTTTTGGGTACATTCTGTTCAATGCTTCTTATAACACGGTTTCAATACAACACGGTGCATATTGCCCTAGTTTTTGTTTTGTGCGTACATATTTACTTTTAAAAATTAATAAAAATAATTTAAAGTATCGTGTAACACGGTTTCTATATAGCACGGTAAGAATCAAGTTTTATGCGAGCTATACCAGGATAATTTCAACAGTATCCTGGTCTGTGTTAGTTTGTCATAAAAATAGGGGAATGTGGGGCCAAGTGTAAAAAAGCTTACTTGTTTTATATAGCTAACTTCCGGTTCAACATGATCAAATTAGAAATTTGTTTTAAAAATTGCAGTACAGGTATAAAGAACAATATGTTTCAAATAAAACTTGCAACGAAACATTATATTTTTATTATGGTATTGAATTTTCACTTTAAAGAAAAGGGGGAAATTTTTCCTTTTTTTTATGGGGCAAAGTAAAAATAGAATAGTTTTTCTACGAAATATTTTCTAATTGTATATTAAAAATATTTTTGATCAAATGAATGAGTAAATAAAATAATAAATGAATAAAGGAGTAAATAGTAAAATAAACGAATAAATAAATGAATAAATAAGTGAATTATTAAATAACTGAATGTAAATAAATGAATTACAAATGAATACATATGTGATGTAATGAACAATTAAATAAATAATCGTAATAAACTATTTTAGTTTCCTTCATTCCACTTTGCCTCGCATGCACTTTACTCATTATACCAAACATTAATAAAGAAAATACTCATGTTAAATAAAGAAATACAGCACTGAATAAAATTAGGACTCAGTTGAAACTTGAGATTAGTTTCTTTGAGTTGATTTCAAGAAGTTTTATCATTTTATATTAACAACAAGCAACGAAAAAAATTAAAAAAAAAAAAAAAAAAACCTCCGACTGAGTCGCAACTGTAGAATCAAAAGGAAAAATTAAATCCTTTTAAAAGCCTTATATTGTTAAAAATCAATGCCAAGTGTTTTATTTGTTATTAAATAGAAACTGGCAACAGACAAAAAAATGAAATGATTGCGTTTTATTCCCTTGTCCACCAACAATGAATTCGGTTATCAATCGCGTGAATAAAAGCTTAACTGTAATGAAAATCTGCTTTAAAAATGTTATAATTCGAATTTCATGAAACATATAAGTTCTAAACACATTTTATCGGACGCAGAAAAAAGTTCTTTTCACTTTGGCATTAAAATTAAAACTTTTTAACTATTTTTTCACTGCTAAAGTCGCATAAAACCTTTGAAAGCTTTCTAATTAATATCTTCTTTGATTTAGGTTATCCGAAGACGCAACCTAGTAAGAACACTCTCGATCAACACTCCTTTCGAACATTTTTTTTTTAATCGGTCCATCAGTTTAGGCGCTAGAGTGTCACAGACAGGCACACAGATACAGACACGTCAAACTTATAGCCCCCTTCCTTTGTGTGTCGGGTTTTAAAAATATTGGACTTACAACAAAATATCACAATTTGAGTATCAACTTTCGAAAACAACCTGTACTATCGTATGCTTTCGTCCTTGGATCTTCACAGATAACTTTTTAACAAATCAGAACTTTTTAATCAAATATTCCAGGTTTCTCCATCTGGTGGGGAAACTGGGCGTCAAAATTCTTGTGGTAAATGCATCCGTCGATACTGTTGCTGCATGGAAGAATGATTACTGGATGGACACACTTGATTACTAATTTTAACTTTGCATAAAATATTTCCTCTTGAAATGTATGGATGGGGGGGGACGGGGGTACTGCTTCGTTTTACGGGAATAAAGGGGCTCTAGGTGGACTGTGTTACCCCTCTTGGGGTATATTTAGTATGACATAATATTTCTTCTTGAAATTTACTCAAATTCCGAAAAAATGCTCAAAACAGCAATTTTTCGATTCCGCCATTCCGAAACCCGACGCACAATGTGGTGGGACTTTTCACCTGTTTTTATTGGGAGGATAATAAACAATTTGCACCAAGTTTAGCTTTTTTTTTGGATGTTTGGGTCCGACCCCTATTTTTACTGTACTATAAGGCGCGATATTGTGCTGATCGAATCCCACTCTGGACTCTTTTCACTTCTTTTTTTCTTTTTTTGTTGCTATCACAATAAATAGGTGTAACGCTTTTCATCAATCGATTTTTCTCAGAATTGCCTGAGTATTGCGTCGTATTATTTTAACCACGTAATGTACTTGGGGTCCTCCTTCACCACAAAAAAAAAAAAAAAAAAAAAAGACGCAAATCTCCGACCCCACGATCGTGACGTCTCCTTGTTAGTATCAATGTGAGAATTCCCTTCCCGTTTTCTCAAACGAAAATAAACTCTTCCGAGGTCAATCGTCCTGTTATCAGAATCAGGGGTGGACGCAGACTGCTATTTTAGGGAGGAGTGAGGATCATGGTGAAGAGTAATCCGCCCCCCCCCCCCCTACTAGAAACAATCCTACAAAATTTTTTTGAAGCTGCTTGGGTGTTAATAAAAACACTAAATTGGACATTAATACGGCACATAATAACGTACGAAAGTTACAAATCAATTTTATTGAAAACAAAAAGAATATTTCAATTATTTACTTCAAAGAAAAAAGAGAAAAAAAACTTGAAAAGATTCCTGAAGTCGTTTACACTTTGAGCACAAAGATCACGCATAATATTGTCGACTTTTGGAGCGGAGGGGGGTCATAACCACCATAATCCTCCCCTTGCATCCTCCCCTGATCAGAGCCATACTGTTTAGCTATGTAAGTTTTCTGCAATTCGTAAATGTTCTATGCTAAAAGAAGAGTTATAAGCTTAGTATAAAACTTAAATGGTGTTTCTTTTTTCTTTTCAAACTTTTTTTTCTAATGAAACTTCTTGATGTCGTCATTTTTCTCATGTCCTCATAAGTAAACATTTTCAAACTTAACAATACTTTGAAGTCAGTTCTACGATGTTGATCTTGCTTAATATTTAGAAGAAAATTTTCACGATTGATTGCTTCTTCGTCGCCTGAAAGCAGTGTTTGAAAAGATAACGTACAGTTAAAAAAACTTTTTTTAAATAAGCCTTGAAACTTTCAAGAGTTGGTTGCGATCCAACAACTGGGGAAATTACTTCTGAAGCAACTTCCCCCAGCTTACCGTTACAGTATCCAGTATTCTTGGTCAGATAAGGAAAAAAAAAAGTTTAAATCCCTGAAAGAACGGTAACGTTGCCCTAAGAAGAAAGCTAGAGAAGCTTTGAGAAAAAATATCAAAAAGCGAAAGTAAACAGAATAATTAATTTAACTCTATTTATGAATTAATCAGACCTGACATTTTGAATCTTTCCAGGGGAAGGGGAATGCATTCAAACCTCCATATATCGAACTTCCACATATCGAAATTTTCTATATATCTTAATGATTACTATTTCTGGGGTCTAGGTCTGCAAAAAGGTAGTTCCTCTAACGCAGCCTGTTCGGAGAAGAAGAACGAGGTGATGTGTTCATCACATGACTTCTTTTTACGCTGATTCAATGATAATTGTGCCTTGGACTTGGAGTAAGCAAAGAACACTTTACATATTTTCAGCCCAAGTTTGTTTGGAACCGAAGCAAAAATAAAAACGTTTCATTTAGATTAATTTTCCCAATATTGGCAATTTTAATGTGATTTACTGGTTAACTCCCTAAATATCGCCAATAGCGAGAAAGCTAAAACAGTCAAATTTATCGCCAAGTCGGCGTCAAAACGTGGCGACCAAAAGCTTGGCGATATATCGCCAAGTGTTTGCAAAATTATAAGATCACTTGAGTCTGTATTGACATTAACAATGATTTCCCACAAAAAGGTGTAAAAGACCCTCTTTGGAACATCCGAATGCAACCAAACAGGGAGGTGCACAACTAGATCCCACTAGAAGTCTACGTATCAAATTTAAACTTTCTAGGACATACCGTTCTTGAGTTATGTGACATGCATACGCACATACAGACATCACGGGAAAACTCGTTGTAATTAATTCGGGAGTCGTCAAAATGGATATTTCGCTGGGTCTAGACGTTCTTAGGCACTTATCCACGTGTGGGCGAGTTGAAAAAAAAAAAACTAAACATTTATTCGAGGGTGAGTAAAATGGAAATTAAGGCCGATTTTTGAGTGAAAATTTTTTAGAAGGAAGTAAAAAGGAGATACAGTAAAATCCTTTTACAACGAATGCCAATACAAATTTTCGTTTCAACGAAACGAATTTTTAGTCCCAATGTAATTAGTGTTACATTGTTTAAATTCCGCTACAACGAAGTTCTCGTTACAGTGAACAAAATGTTATGTCCCTTGAAGTTCGCTGTAACGGATATCTCTAGATTAATAAAAGGTAATTTCACTCACAAAATTTAGCATTGCACAAAACTGCCCAAAATTAACAGCCACAAACCTTCATACTGAACATATTACGTACTGTAAAAAAACATACCGCACATCGGCATGGAAAGTAACATAATTCAAAAAATCAGGATTGGAGAAAATAAAGGTTAAACGCAATATTAGTTTTAAGTGATTTAAGCTATAGGTTACAACACGCGTAAAAAGTTTATTTTGCGATATTTTAAATTTTAGTTTTTGTCTAAGTTAATAATGCCAAACTTAGATTTCGAAAACCTTTCATCTAAATCATGAAGTTATAATAATGTTTGATTATATAGTTTTTACGCAACCAAGCACCAGGTACGTAAGCTAAAATTACGCGAGTTTTACGGTAAAAAAAAGAGGTTATTCATTATTTACGTAAGGATAATTTTGGCAATTTTGACCTCCCCCCCCCGTAAACCTATGTTAGAGGATACGTAAGATTTTTCAAAACCCTCTCCCGTGTTCTTACGCTGGATTCTATTTCGTTTTATAAAATAATACCACTAGCTGAATTTAATGTTATTTCTCCATTACTGCAATTTTAATGTGATTCAATAGTTGAACTCTCTAAATATCACTAACAGTAGGCAAATTAAAACCAGATTTTAAAAAAATCCACCAAATTTGTCACCATCACTATATCACCAAGTGTCTACCGAATTGTAATATCACTTGAGTTTGCATCGAAATTAACAATGATTTACCCCCAAAAAGGTGCAAAAGACCCCTTTAGAAACACCCGAATGCAACCAAAAACGGAAGTGCGCAACTAGACCCTGCTAGGAGTCCAAGTACCAAATTTCAACTTTCCAGGACATACCGTTCTTGAGTTATGCAACATACATACGCACATACTTACATAAATACGTACATACAGTCGTCACGAGAAAACTCGTTATAATTAACTCGGGAATCTTCAAAATAGATATTTCAGGCGTCTATACGTTTTTTAAGCACTTACCCAAGTGTGGTCGAGTCGAAAGAAAAACTCGGCATTCATTCGTATGAGCAAAATGGAAATTAAGGTCGATTTTTGAGTGATTTTTTTTTTTTTTTTTCGCGAATACGATACTTCCTTTTTTGTAAAAGGAAATTTATAACGAATCTTACATCACTGGAATCGTTATAAACTCACTACTATTAAATTATTTTTAGAAATCTATTTGTGGGAAGAAATAGTTACTAAAAATTTGGAATCTAAGCTAGATGTTTTTTCGATTTTTTTTGTATATGATGCGATACTAATTAAAAATAAAGCATGCCATACGTAATGCGATTCTATTACTATATTTTTCATACTATTCATTATTTGTAAAACAAGTAAGAATCAGCTCAGTTCAATACGCTTTTTACCTCCCAGACCCAAATGAAATAGGATCCTTGCGAAACCACTTGATCGTGATATTTCTAACTGAAAATATGGACTCGGAAACTATACGTAAGAATGGCTTTGAACTCCCCTCCCCCTCGGGATCCAAAAATAATTCATGGTCCCAAGGAACATTAAAATTTTGCTTTAAAGTTAGTTGATTCAAGAAACAAAATTTTGAACTGTCAATTTTCTTGCCGGGTGCAATATGTCAGCGGCGATAGGCAACCTGTACCAACTGCCGATCTGCTTTCCAAGCTTGGCGAACAACAAGATCGATTTTGTGGGGGAGGCGGCTGATCCTCCCCTCGCTGTGTAACTGGTAAAATCAAAATAATATTTTCTTACGGTAAAAATTTGTAAAACATGCCCACTGTTAAAAAGTCAGGAAAAATTTCTGGTAATTTTTATTGTAAAATGGTGAACTTACAGCATCGCTGATTTTTACGGTAATTTATACAGGAGAAATAAGCGATCCCAGCTCCAATAGGTTGCCGTGGATTACCGAGGAAACCGTAAAATTTTACAGTAACATTTGATTTTTACGTTAATAGTTACTGGCAACATGGATACCAATAACAATTACCCGTAAAGGTTCCGGAAAATTTTTAACATCGCAGGTTTTATCTGTAAATTCATAGACACTGTTGTGGACTTATTTCATGAACTTCTTTTTCTTTTCTTGAAAACAAAAAATTGTAGCATTTCAGAGATTAGGGTAACGGCACCAGTTACAGTCATACTTGAGACGTCGTTCTCAGGTTAACTCAATTTTCTGAGCCTTTTAATGTGTTTGGACTTTTGAAGCTATTTCATCCTCATGCAACCTCATAAAACGCTTCTGGATCCTCTGAATTAGTTAATTTTATTTTTATTTGCTCAATTTTGAATAATGGTCCGACCCCCCTGTAACAGACACCGACTGATTCTGGTGTTCCCCAGCAACAGATAGGATGAGGAAAGGATGGGTAATGGACATAATTTCCACTTTTCTCTTCAAAATTTGCATAAAATCTTTTTTTCTAGAACTAAAACCTTATTAAATTCAAATGAACATGAAACACTGGCAGTCACCGTAGTAGCTGTTTATCACCTTCCACCACTGCCTATTAAGTACCAACTGGCTCATAAAATACTCTGATAACACAAGATGGTTGCACCGTATTCATGGGTCACAGCACTATCAGTTTTACCCGCCTAAAACTCTTATTATTTAAATCCAAACTTTCGACTGTGTTACTGGACCCTTGTCTGTTACTGGTGCCGTTACCCTATAAAATGTTTTTATAAATATTCATATACCTTTCCACTTAGTAGTTTAACCTAATTTTTTCACAGAAAGCAATATTTTTTCGCAGAAAACGATATTTTTTTTCTCTGACAAAAAACATGGTTCATAAAGCTGTCACGATGGACTGAAAACGGGTTAGGGATCGAACAGTCGGTCCTGATAGACGGGTTACCTACCGCTGAAATGTGTATTAAAAAAAAAAGTAGGTAATATAGGATCTAGTTTAAGTTGGCGTGCACATCACTTTGAAAAATTTAAACGGGATAATTGACACTTATTTATTACTGGCTGACCCAGCAAACGATGTTCGGCCATATTAATAGTTTCGAGTGAACATTTTGGTTGTTAACTAAACAATAACGAATGTAACCAATTGTGCTGAATATTAAAATAATCGGTTATCCAACGTTATGAAGCGCACAATAATGCAACTGACTGCAGGCACGTGTTTCGGTATTACAAGGTACACCTTTTTCAATGCAAAGTATGAGCTGGATGAAGTCATCCGAGAAAAACAATACGGTGGAACAGAAGATAGTATAAATACCAAAAAATGGAAATTAAAAAAACAAAAAATAAAATGACACATGGAGCCGAAATTTATTGCATATTTCCATTAGGGGAAAAAAATCCTTAAATAATAAATTTCCTAGAATACCTATAAACAATTCAAAATTGTTTATGGGTTTTCTTAGAAATTTATTACTTAACGGTTTATCTTCCTGATGCTCCTGTTCCACCGTGTTGTTTCTCTCGGATGACTTTTCATCCAGAATCTCATACTTCTTTGCATTGAAAAAGATGTTCCTTGTAACACCGAAACACATAGCTAATAATTTGCATTATTTTTTACTTCATAAGGTTGGATAACTGATTATTTTAATAAAGAATGAATTAAGTTTGTGGGGATGAGATCTTTGACAAAAAGAGGAATGGTGCACTGTAGACGATGATCACCGATAAAAACAAAAAATACCAAGCATTCATTTTCTCAATACAGTAAGGCACACACACAAATAGATAAAACTTTTGTATCGTTCAAAATCCTACTTTGTGATACAAAACAAATGCGGAGTAAAATGTCAAAATGACGCGATGCTCCGGAAAAACGTCGGAGAAATCTCAATGATTAAAAAAAAATTGTTACCATATTCTGTTTGTCTACAAATAAAATGTTTGTAATTATTGTAAGCAAGGTTTTTACAATGATTTTCAAAAATAACTTTTACGAGGATTTTCAGCAATGGATTTTACAATGATTTTCAAAAAAAAAAAGTTCAAGATAAGGACACCCTGATTTCCTAGCGGTGTGAAATACCCTTCACGACCTATTCTCATACCTACCAACTACACATAAAAAATTTCATAAAAATCGGTCGAGCCGTTTCAGAGGAGTTGGAACACTAAAACCGTGACAGATTTTTATATATTAGATTCACTTGGGAGCACAAAAATCAGTAAATTATTGTTTGTGCTACTTTTATTCTATTTTTTAAGCTCTCCACTAGCGCAGCCAGGAAAACCTTCTGGAGGGGGTTTTTGATCAATAATACCTTCTGGAGGGGAGTGGTGATCGAAAATACTAGCTGGGGGGGGGTGATCAAAAATATGTCCCGGGGTTGATTGTTTGTTCAAAAATACCTTCTATAGGGAGTTCTTTGATCAAAAAATCTTCTGGGGTTTGTTTTTGATCAGAAATACCTTCTGGAGGGAATTTCTTTATGGAAAGAGCCCTTTCATATGCTTAAACAACCGTACTAAAATATGCATTTATATTAAAAACGATGCCTCTGGGGGTTTTCACCCCCTCCCCTCTTTGCTGCACCACTGAAGCTCTCACGCCTTTCTTTAAATTCTTGGACGTCCCTCATGTTGAGAACCGTTGTTCTAAAGTTTTCAGGATCTTTTTTAAAACTTTAAGTCAACAATTATTGCTTCCAACGGTTAAAAGTTTTATAAATGGGAAAAATTCGCAGTTTCAAACCAGAAAGAATAACTTCGTGCTGTTTCATGTTCCACAGATTTATCAACAGTAAGTTTACCACAAGGATGAACCATCTCGAATTCTCAGTTGAATCAAACGTTTGTGATTAGCAATCTGAAAAAGAAGCGATTTTAAATAGAATCGTACATGGGGAGGGGAATGTATCGTTGTCTCGTGGCGGACAAGCGAGGCCAGATTGACCTTGAGGGAACTGTGAAAGGAAAATAGAAATGAGTTTCAAATTGAGGAGGGGGTTACTTTCTGATCGAGGAAAGGCGCAGTTTGTTTCAAATGCAAGTTTGTTTTTCTCTTCGCGTGCGTTTAAGAAGGTTGGGCGGGGGGGAGTTCGGAACGGAGAAATGCCCTACAACTTTTAATTGCATTTGGAAATTAATGCTGTCGAGAAGAAAAAAAAAATTTGGCCAATTTCTGCTTTATTTTTGTCTATAACTTCGTATAAGTCAGAAGTTCAAACCTATTTCTGAATTCTCGTTTTTGTCTTCAGGTTGACTAGGACATTTTAGAACACGAAATTGCTTTGTGGTACACTTTTCCAATAGGGTGACTTTTTATGCAGACTTTGTCAAGAGTGAGTCGAGTTTTTAATTTTTTTATATGGGAAAACAGTCTAGTTTTTATGGAACTACTAATGAACATCAGATTAAAGAGTGAGTTACCTCCCGTAAACCAGAGCTAAACTACATGCAAAATACCAAGAGCCCGGTTATCACATCCATTGACTGTAGTTGCATCCTTCTTTTGAACTCATCAGTGTGGAATAGTGAATATTGCATTTCGGTATCTTAGCCTTGGCTTATGGGCGGTAACATGAGCGGATTTTAGGGAGAGGCAGTCCCCCCCCCCCACCAAAAAAAGGGATAAATTAATTTAACTATTTCATTTCTTATTTTTAACTGACTCTCTTTTCAATTTTTTTTTTTTTTTTAGTTATTTAAAAAGAACACAAAATACATGCAGCATCTTTCAAATAGCAGCATCTCAAAAGCATTTTTGTTTGCTAAAGAAGTAATGCTAAAGTCGGAGGCCAGAGCTGCAAAATGCATTTAACTCACTGGTTTCAAATTTAGTGGAAGGTAATATCACAATTCATTCATTAATTATTCTTTGAAGGAATCAATAATTAAGTTCTTTAAAAAATGTATGGACGTGCCTGAAATAGTCATTTTGATGCAGGAAGCTATTTGCGAAATCATAGATTTATTTTTCAGCTTAAAAAAATTTAAAATGAAGAAAATCAGATAGTAGTTTCATTGCAAAACCATGATATTATTGGAAACGGTATGTAGTTTCAGAAAATGTCACCTCAATCGTACTCATGGCTTTAAGAACAAATCAGGAACTACTTTGAAATTCGAAAAGAAATAGTAATGATATAATCTGAATTCTTCAGTAAAACTTATGTGTTATGAAGCTATGATTTTCTTAATTACATACTATTTTATAATTAATATATAAATTAATTTTTAAAATTCAAATGAAGTATGGGTTTATTAAGTACCCTTGCCCTCGAGTTATAATCATGACAACATGCCTAATTAAAACCGTTCATTTTAATCCGATATAATATCCAATATAAAAATATAAATACTAAATCCAATATAATATCAGCAAGATGGTAATCTTGCTGATATTATATTGGATTTAGTATGAAATTCGCTTGAAATGCTAAAGATAGTTTACATCCGAATTGAAAGCATATTAGAAGCATTATTTTTGAAAATTCGATTTTGTTCTTTTTCTGTTCCGTTTTGAAGGAAGTTTTACCGAGCAAATAATCACAACGTGGAATAATAAATTACAAAACTATCATAACGTGAAACCGCAACATTGGCGAGCAAATGAACATGGCAAATTGGCGAGAAATTCTTCATCCCTGATTTGTAAATATACAGGCGAGCCAAAAGACCTTTTAATTTTCAACTACGGGCAAAGCCGTGCGGGTACCACTAGTTAATGGAATAAACGTAATTGTGAATGTTGAGACATGACTCCCCTTGTAGAATACTAAAATCTTAACACCATTTTGCAGAATTCAGATAAAATAATGTTTTGTAACAATTGTGATCATGGAATCTTAAGCATTTTTAGCGCCGATTTCAAACAGGGCCCCCACCCCTCCCTTTATCAGAATCTCGAATTTTATAGTTACTCAGAAAAAAATGAGATAATTAGTCAAAAAATAACTTTTGTCGTAAAAATCACTGATAAAATAGAGTAAAAATTTTTCTGACAGATGGAATGTTCGGCAAACAAAGGTGACCCCATGTAAGAAACGTCTTGCTAAATTGTGAGCAACGTTACATCTTGTAAAATTAGAAGTTTTGAGCTTTATTTATTTATTTATTTATTTTTTTGTACAGTTCTTCATTTTAGTACCCTATGCGTTTAAAACAGAGCCCAGAAATTATCCGATATTGAAGACTCTATCAGTAGAGGATTTTAGTGTGTGTAGGGGGGGGGTGAACAGGCGCCCGTGTCAATCCCAAAGGAATAAAACTAATCTAAGCTATATCATTAAATATTTTTAACTTCACTTCTACTATAGCATGTATTAAATTTTTAGAAACTTATTAAAAAAATCAGGCACACACGAAGCAAAAAAAAAAAAAAAATATGAACAAGGAAGGGGGGGAGGCAATTTACTGTCCGCTGTCCCTTTTAAATGCTATTTCTGTATCCGTCGCTGTACTGTTCCATCAGTGGGAAGTTCTCCATCCAAAAGGAAGACGATTCGATAATTAAAACTCCGCTTTCGAACAATAGACGAAAACAAACGGTTTTTCAAATGTATACCCAACGAAAGAAACAATCATTAAAAAATCACCCTCAGTGGACATAAAGCAATAAGCCACCCCTTTATGCGCAAAAACCAAAAGTTTATGCCAAGATAGCAAGCATTCTGAATTCCCTTTGCAATTATAGCTTGACCACGAAAAGAAGGCGGATGATCTTGAAGCAAAAACATCATTTGTAATAGGTTTTTTGGTATTATTTTCGAATCAATAGGATTAGAGAGACTACCTGTTACTATTCGGTACTTTCTGGCAGATTTTACCTTCTACAAATTATACAAATGATGTTTTTGCTTCAATGTCATCCGCCATCTATTCGTGGTCAAGATTCACCAGCAACTGAAAATCACATCTTTAAGACAAATTGGTTTTGGAACGCTTTGCTTCGAGCAGTCTTAAATTCCCTAAGTTTCCTTCTTTTCAGCATTTGAAAGTGAAAGAAAGGGGGGGGGGGGAGACGAGCATTCTTCTTTCGGTGTCTTCTTTCTCCTCTGCTTTCGTCACCTGGCGCATATCAATAAATTGTTAGGAATTTGCACGTTGTCCAATAGGCGGAGAACTAAGATTGCGCTTGCGTACGGATTGAAATTCTTATTTCTTTTTCAGTAGTTTACACAATGCTTCGAAGTTGATCTGCTGGGAAACGCTTCAAAACAAATTGTGTTCAGTTTGAGGTAAGTTTGAATTTATTTTCTGGTTGTCTTTGTTTTAGCTGATAAATGTTTTCCTTGTTTAATGTTGCCCTTAATTAAAAGTATTTTGGTGAAAAATGAAGATTAAACGGCGCAAACATTTTTCGATAAAAAATTGGACTAGTAGAAAGCATGCAATAGAAGTTCTTAGACGTAACAGTTGATCTGCATACGTTGACCCATATATGTTTAATAGTGTTAATAAGCAGCGTTAGTTTTATATAGTTTCAATGATAGTATTTGGCATTTATGCATGCATATATTTGATGCTGTGTACGATTTATGTATCAATATTCTGATTCATTTCAGATATTCATTTTTTCTTTTTTACTATCCAATAAAATAACGCTCGAATATTGTTCTGCTCTGATGCTGGTCTACATGCGAATATTATCGCAGTAGCGAATTTATTATGTTGGAATTGCGAAGGCCCTCCGCGAAATAATTTAACAGACAAATTATTGTTTTTTGTGAAAAATTTACTATTGTGTATATTGTAATATTTTTTTAATATCAATACTATACAGTTTAATACATATTTATGTGTTTATATTCCAAATTATACTGATTTAATAACACTGCGGACAGAGGTTTCGGTGCTCTTTAGTGTTGACTTCTTACTACTAACTCATGTTGCACCATTATCTAGGATGTTTGTGATTGTCTTTTGTAATTTACGCTGTAGGTGTAACTTTATTTTGTTCACTGTTTGTTATGTATGCGTGTCACTAGCGCAGCCAGAAATACTTTCTGTGCGGGGGGGGGGGGGGGCGGTAGTCAAAAATACCTCCTGTAGAGGGGGTGATCCAAAACACCTTCTGGAGGGTTTTTGATAAAAATTACTTTCTGAAGGGGATTTTTTTAAAATCAAATATACCTTCTAAAGGGCTTTTTTGATAAAACAGCCCTATTATATGCATAAACTACTGTATTAGAATTTGCATTTATGTTAAAACCAATGGCTCTGGGGGGGGGGGGGTTCTCCTGCCCTCGCTGCGCCAATGATGGGTGTGTGTTAATAAATATTAATAATCTTATTTAAATCATTTTCCCGGATTGAGTTCAAAACCTCTTGTGAAACAAATTATTTACTCAGTTCAGTTGATCTGTATGTAATAATGCGTCGTCTATAGGTTTTTAACGGTTGTGCGTGCCCTTTAGTCAAAATTTACTTTAAAATAGCCCTGGGTTTATTGCCGTAAAGTTCGAGAATCGCCGCCCTGTTATTCCAAATTGTAAAAAATGGTTATTTTTATTTTCTTAACATATTCAAGGCCGTTTTAAAACAATTGCAGTCAAAGTCCCCGCTTTTATAATGTTAAATTATAACACTAATTATTGCTCTGTTTGAAAAATCAAACTTGCAGAAGAAAGCCTCGTTTTGAGATTTTTTCTGATGTTTTTTACATCCATAAGCTGGAATGTTTTTCCATTTATGAAAGGAGTTTCTTTTAACTCCGAAACGCGTGTCATTTTTTTTTAAATTTTGTTTTTGATTTAACTTGTTTTAATCTGATGATGTTAAACAATTGCACATTATTGTTGCCGCATTTATTAAATAATACGATTAAAGGAATATGGTTATTATTTTAAAGCAAATGTTAATTTAAAATCGTTAAACAAGCAAACAAGCAAATAAGCAAATGGTTGGAGGGGGGGGGGAATTCACTCGTGTTTTGGGATTTCGTTAGTTGTCTTTACATCCACTAGCACTGTTTTTCTTTTCTTTTTGCATTGAAAAAGTGTCCCCTTGTGTCAACGAAACGTGTGTTGGTAGTGTTGTTTGCAAATTTTAGTTGGTAGTGTTGTTTGCAAACTTGTTTAACGTAGATGGTATTACTTTTTTATTAGAGTACAATTATTACAAAAGTCTTTGTTTCTAGTTTGCTGATTTATTCTTTCATTTTGCATTTTGGTTAAACTGCAAAACTTTCACAAAATTTACCGTCACTTTCATATCGTAGTTTGAAGACGAGGGAAGAGCCATCTTAGGGGCTGCCCATAAATGTCCCTTTTTTCAACATCTTGCCCCTCTGTGCCTTTTATCACAAAGCGTGACATTTAACCTTACCCCCTCCCCAGGGGTGGAGACCGAAAAAACTTTTGGAGGGGCCCGGAAATTGAATCGCTCAACCCCCCCACCCCCACCCCATACAATAATTGATACCAGTTTTCGTGACTTTATTTTTTAAATGTTTTTTAGGATCCCTTGCATAAATCTTGTGCACTAATGTTTGTGCTTTTAGCCTCCCCCCCTCTCTTCCTTTTTGTCACAAGAAGTCACATTTCCCCTTAACACCCTCCCCCCTTTGTCAAACGTCTCACTCTTTTTCAGAACCATATCCTAACTTTAAAAAAAAATCGTGATGTCACACCTCTTATCCTCCGCCCTTGCCTCTTCGCAATTTTACGAACCCCCTCCTCCCCTCGAAGGGAGATATCATTTGTGAACAGCCCCTTAGTATGAGAAGGGTCAAGCACCGGGTTCACTGGATTTTCTATATTGGGCGATTCTCGCAAAAATGTCCCGTGCGTAACGCTATTTATTTTTTATAACTAACCGAAGTCTTCAAATAATAATGCTGTTGGGGGAAAATGCATGCTTAAATATACTATCAAAGCATAACAGTTAATCACATATATAATTAAGAGTTACTTGAATTAAATACAAATCTTAGGGTTGATAAAAATCTTAGCGTTACGCACGGTTTTTTTTTTTTTTTTTTGAGAATCGCCCATTGAATATATTTAAGCATTGCTGTTGATTACAGATGTTTATTTCCGTCACTATGTGACTGATATTTAAACCAGATGACTGTAGGAATTGTCATTAAATTTTTTGAGTAAGGTATTTTTTTAAAGATTTTTTGTTTTGAGTTTTTCCCTTATCGACTTCTATGTATTCTTTTTGAGTTTAACTTTATCAGCCATATGGCCTATTGCTGCGTGATCAGTAAAATTTTTCTCGCATGAATAAAAACAGTAATGGAAAGAAAAACGTTCAAAGCACAAATTTTCAAAAATTTCCGGCCTGTGTTTTGTGGTTTCAAAATATCTTTGTTACTCAAAAGATGAAAGCTTACGGGTGTAAATTAATTCGGTATAAGTTCGGGAGGGGGAGTGAATTCAAAGTTGTGATCATACAGTAAAAATCCAAATTGTATCCTTTTTTAAATTCAAAAGTGCTGTTCATCCCCAACTATTATGAGTGACTAATGCTTTTTCAAATATAAAATCGCTAGCATTACCCGCACGGCGATGCCCGTGCTAAGAAGTTAAAGGATGTCCGTTTAATAATTAATGTGGTTAAACATCGATATGACTAACTTGACAATGACTAACTTGACATATCGGAATAGTAATCTGAAAATTTTGTATTTAGATGAGGTTTTACTGTTTAAGTTCATCTGTATAGGTGTTTTCTCCTGAAAATCGTTTTATACCAAATCACCTTTTTAAAAAAAATCTGCTTGAGTTCACCCCTGAAACAATTATAAACAAAATCAAACCGCAGCCGATTTGTAGCCTTAAATAAATTTAAAAGCCAATTTCGCCCCTAAATAAATATATTAAAAATTACCATCGTCGTGGCGATCTGAAATATTCACAGTAACAAACTGAATAGGTTATTTCAAAAAGGGTGTAAGTCCAATGGATTCCCGCTGGATTTAAGCCCTTTCTGAAATAATCGATTCAACTTTGCTCAAGTGAGGATAGTAAGCAATTCGTGATTTCTCAATTTCTA
Source organism: Uloborus diversus (assembly GCF_026930045.1). Taxonomy (NCBI): domain Eukaryota; kingdom Metazoa; phylum Arthropoda; class Arachnida; order Araneae; family Uloboridae; genus Uloborus; species Uloborus diversus. The sequence goes on along the minus strand of NW_026559220.1, from coordinate 125,674 downwards.
TTCTATTTCTATTCAAGAGTCACAACTGACTACAACTGTATATGTCAAGGTCTGCATACTAGTGCCTTGCCTCCATTATTTTATATACCGATAGATGGCAGCACCATCATCGGATCGAACAGTTAATGAGAATTTAGAACTAGTCCAAGAGCTAATAGCTACCTGGTACTAGCACCCCCAGAGGTATCGTTTCACTTGGAGGACATTGAGACCACGAGCATATTTAACGTCGCCCAGTCCCCTTTAATGACGACGGTGGGTCTTCGACCAGCGGGGATCGAACCCGAGCCCCTCCGGCCCCGAGTCCAATGCCCTACCGATCAGGCTACCACGGCCCTAATTTCTCAATAGTAATAAAAAAAAACTTTTCAACTGCTGATGCCATTCTGATGGTAGGTATTTATCAACCATTCGGAAAGTGTGTAATCTCTGTAAATGTAACTTTTGCGCAGGGGTAGGTTTGTAAAGGTGCTGCCAAGTTCAGTTTGGTATGATATTCTAAGACTAGAGCTAGTCATTGGCGCACACAAGGGAGGGGTCCAGGGGGTCCGAACCACTCCCAAAGGTCCTCCTTTTTTTCCCCCGATTGAACATTATTCTATGTATTTCGTACGTAGAATAATTTCGAGCAAGGTAATAATATCAGTTCTAATAAGTGAAAAAAAAAATCATAAAATATTTTTCAAAATATTTTGCACTTTTCCTGATGAGAAGCGGAATGGTAATTATAAATGAATACACTGCAATAACCATGTTTTGAGTTTTGTAATTAAATATTGAAATTAGATTCTATGAACTTGAATCCATTGTTTTAATTATGAGAAAAGCTAAAGGCGTAAATTATTTTGCTTTTAGATTCTTCATTTAAGAATATTTCATTAAATAATGCTAATTATTTATTCAAAAGTTTATTTTTTATTGTTTTTCGTTCTCGGGAGCAGATAAAATCAAGTCGATATGTTTAACGGCGTATTGAGGTATGATATAAAAAAGAGACTTTCGACCTTGGACCCTTCCCTTGCAAAATCTCTGTTCGCGCCACTTGAGCTAATAACATGTTCATTAGGGTGTCACAAAAAACATGAGTCTCCTTATATTTTTCCTTTCTGGTCAAAACAATTGTACATTTGTTGTCGGCAAACCGTGCCGACTTGCGCCTGAAAGCATGAACCAGCTCTGTGTACAAGGCCGAATACTATAAATATATTAAGTACGAAATTTCATGTTGATAAAACGTTGCTATATCCCCTCATGAACCACAAAAATATTTATCCAAATTAAGAAATATTTAGGTGTCCAGCAGTAGGCCTAAAATTTATTTCCTTCAAAAAATTGATTTTTTTTTAATTATGTAATTTGTATTGTTGCATGTTAGCACCATCTTTAATCCCATTTTAACTCCCCAAAAATGAGAAGTATTTGTTATATCAGTCATATTCTCCTTGTTAAAAAGCAAAAGTATTTTTAAACCCTTTACAAATAATGTACAAGCAATGAACGCTTGATTACAAGCAGTTTACTTTAGAATCAATGAAAATATAATTAGTAGTACCTTCTAAAATTATTTTCAAAACAATTCCAAGTTCTCGGACATGGCATTGTACCCTTTTTGTGAGAATGACCTCAATTTTTGAAAACTATCATCTGTGGGGTTTTTCAGGTATTAAATTTGGTATGAATGTGAGAAAATTTTTTTTATTACCACTCAATTCACCGGCATAGTTCCCGAAATTTCAGTTGAAACAAGTCCGTCAATATGGACCTTTTGTATTTCGCACGAAGTTCAGTTCGAAACAAAATCCTAAATCTGTTTTTTAAATTCTAAATTCAGAGGTTGCTTTTGATGCTCTAATTTAAACTCTGTTCAATTATTAAGTGGAAGAATTTTTTAATTTGGATTAAATTATTTCTTACAGCGCGGGTGAGAGGCTGTCATAAAATATTTCCTTTATAAAATAACTTTATGCTCTTACATATACTATAAATACTTATGCTTTACATAGTATATACGTATACATTTGATTTATTTTTCTACTAATTAACCATTCTTTTCCTCAGCTGAGGTTGTAAAAAGCAACAGGTCTTCAGCTTCTCATGCTAAAGGTATGTTCTTTTTTTAATGTTATTTAAATTTAATTCTGTTACTTATTTGCGAAAATGTGTAGTTCTTAAACTTTGTGCGTGTTTAATGTTTTTTATCACTTAAAACGGGAATGCAATTCTGAAACTTCATGTCAACGCTGCACAGAAAAAAAAAAAACTGCATTTAAATGTTTAAAAGTGTATTAACGTCTTAAAACTGTAAAATAGATAGTTAACACTCAGTTGCTAATGCATGAGGTTTAAGGGGATCAAAACAATCTTATATTGATTAAGCAGATTAAGAAATTTTTTGCAGATTTTATCAATAGAATTTTTAAATTGTTTTGGTTCTAACTCGCTCCTTCAGTGCAAAACACTGGAGCGTTTCAAATAATAGGGGGGGGGGGTATACGTAGATATTCATTGAAATACCGTGACAAAATTCCTTTAAACACTAGCCTCTTTTTGTGTTGTCTAGTATTTTGCTTAAAGAACTTCAGCAAGCTTTTTCTTTTAATCCAGCAAAACTTTATAATAAATTTCATGTAATGTTTAGATTAATTTCTTGCAACTTATTTGTTTTATTTTGATGACCTTTTCATTTTCACTGTTGTGAAACTTTCTTTCACTTAGCGTTTTTAAGTGCTTCATAAATTGGCATTTTTAACGATTAAGAAGTCAAACTTTTGAGATTTATCGAAGTCAAAATAATTTTCATTGAATCTTTTAAATTTTACTATAATACTAGTTTTTTGTTCATCAAAGAGCTAGGAATTTCCGTTGACTTTTTGTTAATGAGTGTTTGTATTTCTATACAATCGAAAATTTTCCATATACCTGCTTTTCAACTTGCTACAAAGTTTCACAACTTTTTTTTTTAAATCCCCCCCTCCCAAAAAAACTCTTCCTCTGATAAATTTGTCTTGCAAGAGAGAGGATGTAAAATGAAAAGTTAAATTTTCATTAGGTGTACAGTGGCTCACAAGTTTCCGTACCATTTTCAATGAAATAGTGCTCTTTCCATTAATGAAAATTAAATTTTGGAATAGGCGTGTAATAAGATCTATGATCCGTTTTTAACAACAGCCTTTACACTACTTGGAAATAGATTTCGTTAGGTTTTTTTTTTTTTTTTTTTTTTTAATTCTGATTCAGTGTTCATGCACTTGTCGATCATTGTATTGTTTGTAGCTTGCTTTTCATTTTAATGTCGTGTTTTCGTTCTCTAACCCTCAGTTTTCTACAAATATGGTCCATTGAGTTTAAATTGGGTTTGAGGGTGTTGGGGTGGTAATTATAAACTGTTATAGATACACCAGTTGTAAGCCTTGTGCTTCTTATTATCTAGTTTAAAAAAATAGTTTCCAATACCCAAATTTTGGAATGATACTTTTAAATTGTATTTTAAAATACGAATGAACAAAATAGATAATTATTCTATAAATAAATACCTTTCATCAGTAAATAATACGTTATTCCAAACCATTTCGGCCTCATTCATTATTTATTTTGCGAAGGAAAACCTAAGCTTTGTTTTTCGCACCATAACAAAAAATAAAAAGTTTTGCGAGCAGACAGTTCTTTTGCAATCCAGCTGTTCCGAGAACTCGATGAATACAGGCGTAACTCGCATAACACGTTTTCGATATTACACGGTACCAAATTTGCGATTATTATAACACGGTTTCGATATTACGCGGTACGAAACTTGAATTTCATGGTTTTGATATAACTCGAATGTTCATAAAAAATTGGAATTTCATTTTTGTTTAATTTATTCTTTTAATGTTTGATAACTCCTATAAATTTTTACTTTGTTTTAATGATACTTTGTTTCGATATAACACGGTACACATACCTTGATTTACATTATTTCTAAGCCTCGTATGACACGGTTTCGATACTACACGGAACGAATTAATCGTGTTATGCGAGGGACACCTGTAGTTTAATGTTCAATTAAAAAGCAAATCATTTTTTTAAATTCTGCAACAACTTTTACAGTACTCAAACCTATAATTTTCATAGTTTTTCCGATTATGAATCTCTATCTCGTTTTGCTGACATTGATCGTTGATCCTTTTTTACGTTGGTTTTGATCCAGTTTTTTTCATAATTTTATCACACACTGCACTGTAAAATGATATAATTTAACTAACTTAGTGATATTATGTGGCGATTTGCCACTACAACGATGAAAACATTAACATTTAGGATAGCGTTCATCAATTTTTACGAATACGAGAAATTTAAAAGAAAAGTAGGATAATACAGAGTTAAAAAGCATAAGAAAGAAAAGAAAGCAAAATGTTTTTTTAAGTGGCATTTACAATGCAACAATACAAAGACTGTGGATAAGTTTAATCGAGAATTTTTCCCGGAAATATTTTAGTGTACGACTTTTGTGGCGTGTTATTTTTGTCTTTTAGCTTTCTGTCGCATTTCAAAAAGAAAGTCAATTTTTTTAATACTGGGTTTTATTTAGAGTGGCTTAGATGATGTGATAAATATTGGCATACTCGAATTCTGTACCAAAGGAGTTTGGATTTACAAATTTTTAAAATGTACGAACACTTTTGGGAGTCATTGTAATTCTTAACAGTAAATATATCTTATTCTTTACCTATTTTTCCAAAGATTTTAGTGACTTTCAACAATTCTTTAACCGTCAGCCATGTAGAATGAAATAGGTTTTCATTACATCAAGGGAGTAATATATCAAAAAGTAACCTATCCATGTTTTGAAAACACATTTAATGCAGTGGTGGGGGTGATCCGCTCCGGGTGTCACCCATCTGGGAGGTGAGACCCAAAGTGGAAATGCTTTTAGTGGAAGTTTTTGAAAATATGAAGTTAAAAAGCAATTTTAAGACTTCAAATTGGAAAATTTTCCGGAGGTGAACCCCCGAATCCCCACTTTCATTTGTTTGTTGTACATTAGCCCACTTAAAATTTTGTCATAACACAAATGTAATTTCTGAAAATTGCATGAATTTCATGTTGACATATTTTTTTTCTCCTTTTGCGGTGGGGGGGGGGACACACACCACTAATTACCGCCCCGGGTGTCGCCAATGCTAGGTACGCCACTGTTTAATGACATTTTCCAAATCTTTCAGATAACCTTAATCGAATCACCTACTCTCAAGAATTCCAAACTGATCAAACCCTAATTTATTTAAAGTTTGACATTTTACTCACAAGGTAACACATTATTCTTCTGCACGTTTTATTTTGAACAAAAGGGGACATATCCTGAATGATTCTAATTCAAAAGAACACGTGTCCAAATTCTTCAAATTTTAATCCACTAGTTTAGGGTTCAAGTATTTAGATAAGAGAATATGGGAAGGTGAAATATTTGGGTTTCGGTGAAGTTGGAGTTCTCAACATTCAGGTTTCTGTTCAAAAGTTCAGGTTTTCGTTAAAACAAAGTTGAATGTAATCTGTGAAAACCTACTGCATTCTAAACTGTTGACCATACAACAAATGCTGAAAGTCACTACACAAATTCATAGCAAAATTGGCTGTTTTCCTAGAGCTCTGTTGTGAGAGGATTTTGGATGATTTCTATTAAAGCATGAAATTCTTTCTGAAAATACTTTATAGGGTTTTATTTGTATTATATAACTCACTCAGACCACTGTTAAATTTAGCTTTTTTAAACTTTCTAGTTGCAAATTATAACAGTGAATAATATATTTTTGGTCATTCAAGAACCATTAAATTCAGCCCCCCCCCCTCTTTCTTTTTTGCATGTTTTGTAAGCTTTGAGTGTGTTGTATTTTGAGTCTGTATTAAAGATCATGTTCTGAACTTAATACTTCGTTGGCTTCAAGGCAAAATAATTCTTAAATTTAAGAAATTAATATTTTTTTCGATGTTAGTAATTTGAATCTTGATGTTTTAAGCAAAATACTTGAACTTATTGTCCTTTTTTTAATGTTTGGTAACGGCTATATCTGCTTAATCAATTTAGATTGTTTTCTTATTTAAATTTAATGCTTGCTGATCAACACTGATAAATTCAACGCTGTAAGCGTTTATTCAACATAGCCATGGACATTTTTTTGAGGAGGGGGAATGCACTTTAACACACATACACACACGTTTCCCAACAATTTACAAAAAGTAAATCATAATTGATACACTATTTACATTCACCTTTATACACTACACCCTGTCATACGCATTTGATACATTTATTTGAATACATTTTAATATCTTATGCATTCATTTCATTCATTTTAACTCGTTTATGCTTTCGTTACATTAATTTTCTATCCATTCAAAATTTACTTCATACACAGTACTATTTGGTTTCTTTACTATTTGTAGAAACATACACACATTGCTCTTAACGCACACCATTTGCACAAGCACACATTCATGCGTAGGAATAAGGAATTACCAGGAATAGTTGTGCAAAAATTAGATTACTACATACACGTGTTTCGGGGTTACAAGGAACCTCTTTTCTCATTGCAAAATAAGTGAACTTATGGTAGAAAAGACATCCGGCAAATGCTTTGTCGGAGATCTTTTCATCCATAAGTTTACTTATTTTGTACTGAAAAAGGGGTTCCTTGCAACCACGAAACAAGAGTATGCAGTAGTTTACAATTTTGGGCAATTATACGTTATTTCTTATTTTTACTTTTTAACAACAAAGGTATTTATCCTGTTTTGCACATTCAACCATTTTTTATGTCTTTCAAGCATACCTTTCGAACATACGGACATTCATACGTGACACATCCACATTCTTAAATAGGATATGTCTGTGGCTATCATTTGAAGCCTTGTGTCGTGATGGGGGAAAATATATTTTAGCATTGCTAGGAGCAAATTCGTGATTGGAGGAACAAATAACGGACGATGGTTTTTTCATGTCGGTTGACCTTTTCGAGCGTAGGGATTCGGGCCCTCTTCGCACCGGTAGCGCTGTGACTGTGAATTAGCAGTCGGGTGTTGAGGTAATGGGTTGGGGAAAAAGGGGGTGGAGCAATCAAGGGTGGTTTTCAGCACATGAAGGTTGAAGTTTGAAAAGGAACTATATGCTTTGGATTTTTTTGAATTGAAGAGGTGTGGATGAGTGTGTCGGGGTCATGTTCGAATAGAGCCACCGATTCATTCGGGATCACCAGGGACTAAGCAGAAGTGTCTTACTGCGGGGACTCCTAAACTTTGCCGATTCGTGGCAGCCTTTGAATAACTAGAACTTCCTCACGACACCCTAGTCGATTTCGGTTACTTATATACAAGGTGTCTGAAAAATAATTGACACATTTAAAAAAAATCGTAGAATAGCAACAAATTGTCGTATGGATTGGCGATTTACGCATAATGATCCACAAGTTCAAGAACATTTTGTAACATCGTAAAAAAGGGAAACAAAATGTGTAATTTACGTTAACGGCTGTATCGTCACAGTAAAAAAAAAAATCTGTGACGATACCTCGATTACTTATAATTTTTTTATTTTCTATGTTACAAAAAAAAAAAAAAATCTTGAACACGTGAAATATTATGGCGCAATAGCATATTGATGCGATTTTCAATGAATGTGCTTTTTCAATGAATTTTTCAACTGTGATGCCCTTCATTTCTTAATATCGTGGGTCCTTTGCGGCACCAACTTTGGGAACCTCCTGTTCTACAGAGTTACTTTTCTTCACCGTACCCCATCTCTCAATGGATAAGCCATAGGTTTTACCTTTAGATAGTTCCGCGTAGAGGACTGGACCCGTACTACTGGGGTCCCCTGCATTACTGGGCACGGCGGTCGATTGTAGTAAGTGATACTCGAACGTGAAGGAACAATACGCTGGGAGGAGCCCCTTGTTGGACGCCATCCCAGCTTGGATTGTGCCCCTTATATTTGAACCTGGTACACCGTGAGTGTGGTATAAGCTATACCTCTTTGGTGAGTTGTGGCTCCCCTATAGAAGGCTGGTAGGCTGATACTGGTTAGTCGATCGTGTATGAAAACATTCAATGGACACTCCCCGCACTGAGTACTGTGACGTCACTAAGCGTCATGAAACCGGTTAACCGGTAGCTCTATTCGAACATGACCCAGGATGGTTCAACAAAAGTTAAAACGTGGCGTATACTATGTATCGACTTCAAGTTGCAAGATGGTGGCACAAATGGTGGAACCCAATTTGCATAAGATTTACATGATGGTTGCTTTTGAGAGAAAACAAGCGGTGTGGGTTATAAATTATTTACAAAAAAAAAAAAAAAAAAAAAAACGGAAATCAGTTATATTGAAGCAATAGGGAAATATTTACTGCTCAATCTTTTTTTTTTTAATTCAAATTCGAGAAACATTTTGGCGCAGTACAGTCCCTGAAGGCTCTTATGCCATTGACCAAGTGCACCAAACTTTAGTTTTTAGACTATTGGAAAATGAGTTGCTGAGAGAAATCTTAGAAATGTTGAGACACTTGTTTGGTACTTTTATTTCTTGTCAGAAAACATAAAAAATACTGATGTTGTATAGCATCTGTTTGCTTTAGTTCATCATTTAAATTAACTGAGTCTTGTAGTGTGCTATGTTACGGAAGGCTTACCTCAGGACTGTTGATGATCGTCCTTGGACAAGTTCAGTTCGAAACCGATTTTTAAAAAAAAGAGAGATATGGGTCGCTGTTCAAACAAAAAAAAAAGTTTCTCGTGAAACGTCGTTGTTTACAATCAACATTAAATTTTAATTCAAAACTCACGCCAGACTCCAAAAGATTCTTATAGTGAATCTTGCTTCAGATAGTGAAACGCCCAAAGCGTTTTCTGCCTTTCTGATTTATTGCAACTTCCATGCGTTTTTCTCTTCCATCGATTGCCAAGTTCAGTAGAATGTAAACGATAAGCCGTTAAAACGATATTTTTCGGCCGTTGGTGATTCGAACTCACAACCATAGCTTTATTGGCTGGATGCTTTAAACAATTGAGTCCATGGGTCTCTGTTTCGGAATCTTAATTTTTCGCCGAAAGTGGGGAAATATATTTCTAGAAACGATACCTTACTCATGAAGTTTGATAAAGTATTGAAGTTTCAGCGTTCTCAGAAAAACCTTTGAGATATCAGTTGACAAAAATTGATTGTAGTTAGTAAAATAAATCAACTTGTAGTGCAGGATGAACAAAAGCACCAAAAATAGTTCAAAAAATCTCAGCAAACGGCTTTTTCGAGGCTATTAAAAACAAGTTTTCATCAGTGTGTAAAAAGAATGGTTTACGAACTAACGGTGAAGTGAACAACGTAGTTTCACTTTAAACCAGGACAGTCTCTGAGCCCTCCTATAAACACTGCAATCTCACTCAACATCCCCCCCCCACCCCAAATCAAACCTCCATATGAGGCAGTGAGAAGCAAAGGGATGCAAAAGGCAAAATTAAAAATTTGGAGATAACCAGTACAAATGGTAGTTGAACCCCTCTATCTTGGGGCAAGAGATGGTACTAGTAGTCCTAGTAGTTGCTGCTATACAGCAAGATTTAGAGAAGTATTCAATGAAAGCCTACCTAGGATCTAATCTTTAATCGCGTTTTACTCAAAACTTCAAAATGTCCACTTGCATCCCTTTGCTTCTCACTGCCTCATATGTAGTCGAAACAAGAGTGCAATCAAAATTTGAAACTTAAGTTCTTTGGGATATCTGAAGATGGTTATTTTATAAAATATAAGATAACTTTGTAAACAAAATTTAATGTTTCTGCACATTACTTTATATTGAACATTTTCTTTAAAGAAAACACGAAATTAAAGAACTTAATAAAACTTGATAAGAGAAATAATCGAGCATCATGGCATGTTATACCTGTCAGCATCAAAAACAGGATTAACTGTTTCTTCTTGGCAAGTTTTTCAATATTAGGTAAAAATTTGTTAAAAAAAGTGCACCTCACATATACGTAGTGTAGCCATATGGCCAAATCACAGATTTCCCCACTTCCCTTCCAACTTTTCCTTAAAAAAGCGATGTTTTCTATCAAAATTCCCCAAATTCAATTATTTTTCCACTAATGTTTTCATAAAATAAATTGACTTCCTATGATATTTTTGCCTCTTAAAAAAAAAACCCCTAATAATAAAATTTTCTTAAAGTTTCCAAACTTCCCCCCTCCCCCCAATTTCGCTTTTTTTTTTTTGTCTTACTAAATACAAGTACCTGACTGAAAGATAAGAAATAGCCGAATATATTTTTTTTCTACTCACATTTACTACTCTGCTTCTGTATGTACATTAAAACTATAAACTTTGTATGTATTTATCCAAGAACATTCTTCACCACACTCGCACCCCCCCCCCCCGTTTTTTTTACCCGTTTCACGTATTCAACTAAAGATAGTAGCATAATATTCCACTTAATGCGAATTCCATAAAGTTGAGCCAAACAGCTAAACCAACGCTGTTTGATACAAACAACGTATCCTGAAGTTTTTTCCCTCAGGTTTTCCGAAAGAAAAAAATTTTCCCCTAAAGACTTCCCCTCAAAACCCATTTCTCCAAAGTTTTCCCAGAGAGCAAAAGATTTCCCCAAAATGGTTAAATTTCCCCCAATTTGGTAACACTGTTTATACTTGCTAAAGTTGCAAATGCAGATTCACAGAGATATGTCGACATAAATTGCACTAAAAGCTTTAAAAATTGTGATAATGTCGCGAATATTTACTTCTGTCCTTGAAAATTGAGTGAATTGTAGTTATTTTTTAACTTTATTTTTGGAATGCATTAGAGGCGTGCTCCCTAGGTTGAGAACCCCTACTCTACTTTAAGCAATGGTAGCAATGTCAGTAGAACTCATGCTTTGAAATCTTGCCTATGACTGTTTTCTGTTCTGTTAAATGAAACTTTGCATTGCAAAACATAGTGCACAAAAAGATGGGAAAAGTATAGCAGGTTGACCTTGTGTTACTCTTGTTCAAAAAATGCACATTTTATGAAGGAAAAAAAAACTGTTCAATGCAGAATTTTGATTTTTCGTGAAAGTTAGATCACTTATGTGGCAAGACCCATTCAACCTTCTTTTTCATGAAAATTTAAAATGCAATTTAAAATGCTTCGAATTGATCGGGACATTCTTGATCACGTTTGGGGTAATTAACGATCACCCAGTTGTTTTAGATAATACATTTTTGGAATGGCTGCAACAGTAATTGATAAACAATAAATTTGACACGATGAATTAAACCTACAAACCTTCGTTAAGAAGCAGACAAAGTATATTTTTTTGAAAATAAAGGTAAAAATCAACACACAAATATCTGCCCTGGTTTATAAACTTTTGTTTGTTTGTTTTTTAGATGTTTAATAGCATTTTTGTAGTTTGCAGTCAGTGTTAAAACTTTGTAAAGAAGCGTCAGAATAAGACTCTGTTTTGTCTGTATAGCAGAACCTTCGTTATCAGAGTTCCGATTACCCGAAATGCTGATTAACCCAAAAGAATTTTAGAAAAAATAAGACATTTTAAAAAAGATTCGACTAAGAAGTTACTGTAGGCGAATCGCGAACGTTATTAGGATCACCATTTAATAGTACAGTTCTATTAAGAGCTTCCAATGTACCTACGCGTAACATGTGAAATAAAAATGTTAACTTTTGGTTTAAAAGCTCTTTATCTTATTCTTTTCTCCTCATGTCCAACACGCATACAGTGATTATTTAAAACTAGTGGCACTCGCACGGCGTTGCCCGTAATAAGAAAATTAAAAAGTCTTGTTTCGCCCGTATATTTACAAATTATGTTTATGAATTTCTCACCAATCGGCTTGCCCATGTTACGGTTCCACGCTTTGATAACTTGGTAATTAACTCGTCCATCTTATGATAATTTTGCTCGGGAAAATGTTTTTAAAATTGGAATAGATAAAAAACAAAATCGAATTTTCAAAAAATCGCTTCGAAGTGCACACCCCCATACTACAAACTAAATCTGTGCCAAATTTTATGAAAATCGGCCAAACGGTCTTGGCGCTACGCGTGGCACAGAGATCCGGACAGAGAGACTTTCAGCTTTATTATTAGTAAAGAAAAGATAAAGATAGGAGTAAATTCCAACTATCCGAAATTTCGAGTGTCCGAATGAGGTCTAGTCCCAATTGATTCGGATAGTTGGAATTCCACTGTACTAAACTTCCAAAAATCTGAAGTATCTTCTCAGAATGAATGAATAATTGAATGGTATGTTCTTCAGACAAGAATACCTATATAGGTACCAAAAATTGTTTCTCATGTAAGAAAAAATAGAAAATTTTAAATTTCTGATAGCTACAAGGCTTCCTGTGAACATCTTACGCGTGTGATTTTACTTAATTTCAGCTAGTGCTGTAAATTTGATCTTCAACATTTTCTGATTAGTTGCGTACGGTTTATCTAGTACTAGCTGCGTTGCCCAACTCCGCCCGGTCCACCTTAATAATAAAAATTGTATCAAGTGACACATATTTAACAATCAGGCTTGAATAAATAAATAAAAAACATCATGCAAAATTTTCCTTAAAATCAATAACGACAGATATTGTAATACTTTTAGGAAATTCAATCGAGAAAGACGGATAAAAAAAGCGTAACCATGGAAGCACAAACTAAAGTAAGTTTAAGGAATTAAAATGCAAAAGAAAATGGTTAGCAATTTAAATTTACATGTGGTTTTTGAGGTTGATTTAAAAAGGCTTGTAACTTTTTTTCATTTTGAGATAGAAGCTTAGTTTTTCGACCATAGGTCGAGATAGATCTGGAGAAAAAACTTTCGCCTTTTCTAATGGTGTTAAAAAGAAAACTATGGAATAATTCCTTCAATTTTTATTGATTTATTTAATGAATAAAGTAGTACCTCACTTTCAGTTAAGCCTAAAAAAAAATAAGCTGAAAAAGCAAATAGCCCCTAGCGTAATTAAGTTGGAGCTTTGAAAAAAAATGCCTTGAACGCAGAAAATTCCATTCTTTCCAACGATATATAATATACATATGTGCAAGTAATATTTTACCTTCATATTTGGGAATTTGTGACAATTGGGCCTAAATTAGAATAAAAAAGAACTTGTCGGTTTTTTTTCCGGACCGGTCTGCAAACCTTCGCTGAAAAAAAGATACTGAAAATTTCAGCGAAATCGGGTAGTTCTCGAGTTTTGCACGTTTAAACAATCACACGCTTTTTGGAGACTTCATTTTATACAATGTAGAGATAAAACATTAGTACATGCCGTTAATGCCTTTTATTTCAGTAACTAGCTGCGTTGCCCGGTTCACCTTGAAAATAAAAATTGTGTTAAGTTACATATATTTAACAATCACGCTTAAATGCATAAATAAATAAAAAATATCGTGAAAAATTTTCCCTCCCAAACAATGACGACAGATACTAAATTAGATACTTTAAAGAAATTAAATCGAGAAAGATGGATTTAAAAAGTGTAACCATGGTAGCACAAAATAAAATAAGTTTAAGAAATTAAAATGCGAAAGAAACTGGTTAACAATTTGAATGGAAATGAGATTTTTTGAACTTTGATTTATAAAGGCATGTAACTTTTTTCCTTTCAAGATAGAAGCATAGTTTTTCGACCATAGATCGTGATGGATCAGGAGTAAAAAAATCGCTTGTTCCAATATTGTCAAAAATAAAACTGTGGGACAATTCTTTCACTTTTTGTTGATAGATTTGATGAAGAAAGTAATGCCTAAATACCAGCTAAATCTTTTAAAAAAATCGAGCTAAAAACACAAATAACTCCCGCCGTAATTAAGTTAGAGAGCATTGAAACAAATTGCATAGCACACGAAAATTCTACCCTTTCAAACGATATGTAATATTATTTATAATTTAGGGTTAATTTATGTGAAAATTGGCTCTAAATTGAAATTAAAAAAACTACTCATCGAGTTATTTTCGAACTAGTCTGCAAATCTTTTCAGTGCTATAAAAAGATACTGAAAATTTCCACGAAATCGGCCGGGTAGTTCTCGAGTTTTGCGCGTTTAAACAAAGAGACGCTTTTTGGCGACTTCAATTTGTACTATGTAGAATGTAGAGATTTTGCTATAGCAATGCCCTGTAGCATGAGGTGAATTAATAAAAAATAGAATGCTAGAAAAGTAAAACGATTATTTAAAAATTATAAGAACCGTTTAAAATAAAGTAACTTTTAAAATGTGAGAGCAGTAAAAAGGTAAATTAAAAAAGGTTGACGATAAAAAAGTGGATCAATAAAATGCTATTTCTGCCAGATTCTTATAAAACTGCCTCTGAAAAAGAAAACCCTTTTGAGCTCAAAAGTTGTACATGTTTAAGTACTGTTTTTGTAAAAACAAAAGTTACATGCTTATTTTACTTACTTCTGGAACAATTAATGAGAAATCAGAGCAATTTTTCTTACTAAAAAACAATAAAAGCGACTTTTAAATGAAGTTTATAGATGTGAAAGCTAAACCTTAAACTAATCGTAATAGTGCTTCTTTGAAAAACTTTATACGAATATTATTACGTGATATCTACGTGTATATTTTAGTACGTCTAGTTATTTACGAAATCAAATTATCTGAAAAAGGTTTTTATGGTGGTGATATTCGTAGAAAGTTTGTTTAGATAATCATTAAAGGCCTTGTTCAAACCCATTGACTGATGAAGTAGTGCAGTAGAATAGTCAAATTTTAAGTTCTGTCAGTTCAAATGGTTTGAATGAATTGATTTTTTTTAAACCTTAAGTTTCACTTCTTGAAATTCTGTTGCTTCAGTTCCCGAGGTTCATAATATGAGAAATATCTATTTCAGCAGCCTAGCTGTTCAGTGAACTTCTCTCCTTCCCCGTCGAGTTTTTTTTTTTTTTCTTCTGTTCTGATTTTTAAAGTTTATCACAGATTTTTCATTTACTTTTTTTCTTTTGTTTATCTGTAAATTAAACTTACTGTGAGTGTATTGATTAAGAGAGCTAAAGCAATATACTTAGTTGCAGAACATTTTACTTGCTTAATCAAATCATACTTACAAGGTATAATTTGGCAAAATTACAAGAAAGTTCTTAAGTATTGTAGTCCAAGCTGCTTTGACTGGAATAGTGAGAATTAAAAATCAACGTTCTACAAGTTAATTCCGCTTTTCATTGCGGAAAAATATCAACTTATTTTAACATTAATTTAACTGAATAAAACTTTTCTAGGCATTAGGAAATGCTTGCTCTAATTATGAAAATTCTGACTTTTTTTCGGGACGGAACGTATGAACATGCTCATGGTTTTTGAACCAAAAGGGGAAAAAAAACATTATCACTTATTGAGAAATTAATTCGTAGTTTCCTTCATCAAAAGTACTAATTTAGTCACTGAAATTGATAGAATGAATTTAAAAAATAACATGGACCCATAAAATACTTTTATTTTCCCAACAGTTATTTTTTAATTAATTTTTTAAAATGTCCGATTTTGAAAACAAAGCGTGGTCTTTATGACGTCACAAATGATGCGATTTGGCGCATCTTTCTACCACGTTTCCACGTTATGATAATCAAGAAGCGAATTAAATATTGCACTCTACGCTTGCTATCAACCATATCGTTGCCAATACACGTGAGTAAAGACGCGAATTAAATATTTTTTTCTGTGAATGGCAACACTGATTGGTATTTCATCTTTTGTGATGTTACACGACAGAAACGTAAACAATGAAAGCG
Organism: Uloborus diversus; assembly: GCF_026930045.1. Taxonomy (NCBI): domain Eukaryota; kingdom Metazoa; phylum Arthropoda; class Arachnida; order Araneae; family Uloboridae; genus Uloborus; species Uloborus diversus. The sequence goes on along the minus strand of NW_026559220.1, from coordinate 109,918 downwards.
CACCGATTTAAGTATTTTTTTAAAAATATTAAACTTGAACAAATTATTTAAAAAAAGGTCAGATCGTATATTTTTAAGCATGCTCTTTCCGAAAAAAATATTTTTAAAATTTTGGAAACGATCCCATTGATTTCTTGAAAGGTCAAAGTTTTTTTCAGGAATGTTAACGACTGATCATACATCTTAAAAACGTGTTGGTTATTGCGTCAACTGGGTGATTCTCTAAAAAGCCGACATTTTCTAATCGTAAATTCAAAAATGATTTAAAATTAAAAAATATATAATGCTGAGTCTTTATGAGAAGCTTACAAGGGAAAATAAAGGGAATTCACTTAAACCATATTATATTTTAGCTGTGCTGTCCTAAACAGAAAATGCCAGGGACACTTTATTTATCCAGAACTTGTTTCTAAGGCTCAAAATTATAGTTAAAGTTGAAAATGTTAGTTTTTAAATTCTTGTCCTTTATTAAACACATAACAGGAATGGTTGGGAAAAAAAATACATGAGTCGGAAATGTTGTCTGGGAGAGTGACAGCAAAAACAATACGCACCCCAGTTTTGAACTTGAAAATTTTCATAGGTCCACCAGGCTAATCAGAACTGCAAAATACTCGATGAATCCAACAAAATGGTGAGAATAAACAGCGTCTCAAATATAACAGATTGAAAATTATTTAATTTTATCTGCAATAATTCAACTCATTCTCTGGCCATGAGTTAATTCGTAAATAAAAATTCTGAAAAAAATTAGTTACATTTGGAAAAAACCGTTCTCATTGCCAAGAAAGTGACTTTCTGGTTATTCAAAAAAAAAAAAAAAATCTGAATCAAAGAAAGGAGTTTTGTTTTCATATGAATAGAAATGCACTGAAAAATTATTTCCAACAAATAAAAATGAAAAAAAAGCTTTGTGGGTCAACTAATTCGTTTGCTATTCTTCCCGGACACTATATTGTTAGGATTTTTGCTAGCGACCAATCTAGTTAGGCTACGAGTAATGTTTTGGATTAGAATGTATAATTTAGCGGAATAAGGAAAATTTGCTTAAAGAAAAGGGAAGTAACATGGGAAAATTTATTTCAGTTCCGTCTTTTCGAGACCCTTTGCTATAAGTGCTCAAGGGAGCAAAATTACGCAAATTGACAGTGTAATTCAAACTAAACAGCATGCCTCCTATTATTGGTTGCGTGCTTATCAAAGATTGGGGCAGTGAGAAGCAAAGGGATGTAAATGGCAAAAATTAAATTTGAGATAACTAGTACAAATGGTAGTTAAACTCCTCCTCTGTCTTGGGGCAAGAGATAGTACTAGTAGCCCTGGTAGGTTCTGTTATACAACATGATTTAGAAAAAAATTTCAATGAAAGTCTACCTAGAACCTTATCTTTAAAACACGTTTAACTCAAAACTTGAAAATGTCCACTTGCATCCCTTTGCTTCTCACTGCCTCAATTTATCTTTTTATTAAAATGTGAAAACTAAAATAATTTCAATCTGATAGCCTCATTTGACGTTTTACCGCTCATTACGTAACTAATTCCAAGTGTTTTTATGTCGTAGAAATGTTACCCCCCCCCTCCTCCTGCGAATTGAATTTAGGTAATTTAAGTCTCAATTTCATTTCACTATGCTCTTTGCTAACCCACCAAAATAGAAAGACAGACTGAAATATCCAGAACTTTTTATCATCAAATGCGCAAATTAAAAAACCAAACCCTGTATCATGAGGGCCAAGGCCTAATGTGCCCAATTCAGTTTTCCTGATCCGGGGGCTCTGGGATGCAAGGCAGATGTTCGGATTAGGTGGTCAGCCTAACGCGGAATCCCCCCAGAGTTTTGCTCCACTGAAGGGATCGAGCCGCTGAAGGGATGAACGGCTGAGTCAATCATTCCTAACCCGAAAAATGTGCAAACTACTCGAACTTAAAGTAAAATAAAATAATAAATGGCTATTATTTTGGGGGAGAAAAGTAGTTTAAAGTGTTTTAGTGATATCTACTTCTTTTGAATAAGTAGACATTAATGCTTTTGCTTCTGTTTGGGAAAATTGCAATCTAGTTCAAAAATGATGTACTTCATCCTACTTTGACTGGAATTGTGAGACTTAAAAATTCGCGTTCGAAAAGTTGATAACTTTCCTGAATGGAATTTTAATTAACTTACGTTTGCATTAGATGAACTGGATAAAACTTTTTTTTTATGCTAAAACTATTCAACAAATTTTTTTTCTGAAAATTATGAAAATTCTGGCCTTTTTCCGGAACAGAACATATTAACGAGCTCATGGTTTGTGAGTTAGAAAAACATGCTCACGTATTGAGAAATCATTTAACAAGTTTGCGAGGAAAATGCATTGGTTTACTTTTTTCTTGAATAATTTATGCTTTAATTAACCCAAGTTTTAGTTTTGATTGTTAGATTTGAATTCAAGTTTAAGAATCTTATTACTGAGAAATGTAAATTGAACTTTCACACAAAAAACTGATTTCTTAATGAAATTTTTCAAAAATTTAAGAGTAAGCTTTTGAATAACATTCATTGGTGAGATAAATTTATCAAAGCATTTACACTTTCGTCAAAATTCATTAAAACTGCTGTCAATGCTCAAAAAGTGCAATTATTCGTTAAACTTTTGAAGTACTATGGTGGAATAGTTCAAATACCTTTTTTCTGAAAAATGCTTGAAAAGTCAACTCCAAATAAAGATGCTGAAGATGCATAATTTTAACTTGACGGAGTTAAAGTGGTTAACACATTGAGAAGAGATAGAATGAAAGGAGTGAAGACTTTCATTCATGAAACCAAGACCCCAGGTCACGTGATAAATTTTAAAGCAAAGCATTGGAAGAAATCGGGTTTCTTTCGCTTGTTTCGTGCAAAGCGTGCCAACTGTTCGTCGTTGTTGAGTCACGTGACTTGGGGGACTTTGGGTCAACTTTTGCTAAGTTAATGAATGGACTTACTCCCTCCATTTTAATTCCTGCTTTAAGGGTTAACCTCGTGTATTACAGTAGTTTTCAGACACATAGACTGCCATATGAGTTATTTTACACGGGCACAAAATTTATTACTAGGCAGTAATTCAACTCAAAAAAAAAAAAACTTCCTCTGTTTGTAAAGTTATAAAAGAAATATTTTGTTTTGAAATGTATACTTACTTTTAACCATTTTAACGAAATTCACATTTTTGCTTGCTTAGAAGACAGTGAAAGTTTGTTTTCTGAAATACGTTGTTATAATTCTAAAAGCAACACCAATGCAGATTAAAATTACAAAAATATTAAATTAACGAAGGTTTAAATAACAGGAATTCATTAATGGTTTATGTTTAAATGTTTTCAATTATATTCATTCTTAAAATTTATTTAAAAAAAAATTGACAGTACCTAAAGACACCTTCCCTCCCCTTATTAGCACTTATGTTCATACAAGAGGTTAATTACGCTTTGTGGTGTTGAGCAAAACGTTAAAGAAAAAAAATGACGTAATACGTTATAAATTGTACCGTTTGTTGCTGGAATTAAATGCGTTTAAAATTTTCTATTTCTTATGCAAATTTGTACTTTGATCAGTCCATTCGCACAAGACAATTTTACGCACTTATTTGCCCTTTACTCCCGAAATTTTAAATTTTGGCTTTTAGTTTTGTCGATTTGCGTGCAGGGAACCATTATGTGTCATATGAAGTATCAATTTTCTGAAAAAATTGAAATGGTTCCTTACACACAGAGCAAAGTAAAGGCCAAGTTTTATAATTCCGGAGATGAAGCGTGAGTAAAAATGTCACTCCCGTGTAAATGGATTGATGGGCAGTTTATTGAGTGAAGTTCAGATGAGTTATGATGAATAAAACCAGTTTTTTCAATGCACAGCATTATTGATAAATAATACTCATGGGGAAAGAAGTGCTGAAAGTGGCATTTGCATCATTTCGCTGTTTTCAGTGGTAGGTTATTGAAAAGAGGAAAACGAAGCGAAGCGATTTCGTTATCTGTAAGCTTTTTTCTTATCAAATAAAAGCTAAACTTCTTTACAGGAATCTAACTTCAAAAATATGTTAATGTGTTCATGAAGGGGTTTTTCCATGTTCGGTAGGTTTAAAAAAAATCCTACAGACATAAGTTTTAGTTTTTTCTTTAAAGTAAATAAAAAGTAATTTTACGTAATAGTAAAAGATTTTGAAAATTTTAATGTTTGATTAATTTTTTTTCAGAAATTACTAAAAAAAAAGAGACAGAAAAGAAAACGCGTTTAAAAATTAGTACTTAAATTTTTCTTACTAAACTATTCAAATTTCATCTTTGCTACGCTAATGTTTTGAAATTCAGATATGAGTTATTGTTTCAAAAGTTCTGCATATTTTCACTTTTTTAGAATGTAATTTAGCCAATTAAGGAATGAAAAGTTTTTGTTCTGTATTTGTTAAATTACTTCTGTCTAAAAAAAAGTCATTAACTCGTTATTTTCCCGTAACTACTGTGCATTGAGATTAAAAATCGCAAACTACACTAGTTGAATATGAAATGAATTTCAATAATTCATACAAAACTTGTGGTTTTATTCTCACTATTGTTGTAGTTTCAGTTTGCATTTAAGAAAAACGAACTGTAATTTTTGTTAATTCAATTGTACTGTTACAATGTACTTGTCAAGTACCAAAAAAAAATGCTGTTGTAAAAAAACAAATTATCACATAAAAAAGGAAAATAGCAGCTTAAAAAAAATGCTGGAGAAAAAATTAACCCTGCAAAAAAAAAAAAAAAAATGCAGGGGAAAAAATTAACCCTGCAAAAGAAAAAAAAATGCTGGGGAAAAAAAATAAACCCCACAAAAAAAAAAAAAAAAAAAAAAAATGCTGGGGAAAAAAATAAACCCCACAAAAAAAAATGCTGGGGAAAAAATTAACCCTGCAAAAGAAAAAAAATGCTGGGGAAAAAATTAACCCCGCAAAAAAAAAAAAAAAATGCTGGAAAAAAAATAAACCCCACAAAAAAAACGCTGGGGGAAAAAATTAAACCTAGACAAAAGAAAAAAAAACCCTGCTAAATATAAAAAAATCCACAGCAAAAAACTGCTAAAAACATAAAGCATGGTGCTTGACAAACAAATCTTGTCCATATTGTATTTCCTGATTTTTTTTACTGTAAAAAAAGTTGCACTTCGTAATAAGAAACTATCTCCCCATAAAGCTTTTTACATGAATCTCAGAAATGTGCTTCTCGTTAATGTATTGAGTTAGTTTTGATGTTAGTACATTGTAGAGGAATTGTTAATGTATTTTTACAATGTTTTAAATAGTGTGTGATAATTTTATTCAGAGTATTAGGAAGTATAGCTTTTCATTATATTTTCTTATCATTAACTATATTGAAAAATGCAATTTAACCAAGTCCCTTGAGCGGCTGAGCAGTAAAGGATACGTGGTCTGCTCTTCCTCACTCTCCCAATGCAAATCTGATATAACGAAAAAAACTCATCCAAGTGATTGAGAAAAGACTTTAAAGAGAAGGAAGTGTGTACGGTAGAGACGAACTCAAGCGGCTATTAATCTGACAGCACTCATCCGATGCTGGAAAATACTGATGCTAAAACTGATAGTAGAAGAAACTGTTGCTGTTACTCACAAAAAAAAGAAAAGAAAATAGCACTTCAATTTAAGGAAAGATGAACTGCTTTGCTTTCTGACTAAAATCTTCCATTCCAGCATAGAAGAAACTGAAAATTGCTCCCTGATAAATGGTCACGTTATTTGCAACACCAAATATTTCGCAGGCATTAAGACAAATCCGCACTGAAAGTGAAAATCATAGGACATCTGATTTTAAATTAAATATTCATATTATGCAACAGATTTGGTATGATAGTCGAGATTGCCACGAAGACTTCTACTTGGCATTTAAGTGAAATATGATCCAACTGGAGCTTATGGAAAAATCTCCCATCAGACTATTTTCAAACTGTCTTCTAAGACAGCCGCTGTGTTATGGTTTTGGTGAAAAAAAAAAATCTATTTTCTTCGATGTTTCCGGTGAAACAAATAAATCTCAAGTTTGGTGAAATGTGTACTTTCCTGTTTGGTGCATGAAGACAATGGCCATGGGTAGCCTATTGGAGAGGGCGATGAACTGAGAATCCGAAGATTCTGGGTTCGGATCCTGATGCCTCCAAATACCACAGAGTGCCTGCGAAGTAATTGCTTGTTCAACCCTGGATCCGAAAGAAAATCTTGTGATCCGTCTTAGCAGTAACCATGGGTGCTAAGTTGCTAGAAAACTTCCTGCATACCCCTCAGAACTATGCCTGAATAGTGGAGCTGGTACTGCCTTCTATAGAGGCAAAACCGAAACTCTTCACTTGGACTTTATCGAACTCTCACGGCAGCAGGTCCATCTTTCTTTTACCCTTGTTAGCTACTCGAGGAAGGGGCTTGGGTCCACGAGTGGAATTTTGCAGCTACAGCAAGTGAAAATAATCTTACTCGAGATCCATGTCACTCGGGAAATGCCTGAATATTATCAGGTGAAAAGAAAGACCATTGTCAAAAAATTTAAACTGAGAAAAACAATAGCAAATGAAAGTACGAAGAAATTTGTTCAGGAAAAAATACTGCATAAGACGATGTGTTCTGACGCAACTCACGAAAGCATATCTATTTCCGCCAGAAGATTTCACTGAACAAAAAAAAAAAAAAAGGATGGAGATGTTTTAAACTCTTCCACAAAAGATGTCCTTTGAACTAGATAGCAAGCTCTCCGTCAAAAACTTTTCTGAATGAGTTGGACCCAGTTACAAGCTATACTGCAGATTTCTATCTGACTTTGGTCTTTAAAAATGACTGAGAAGGAGAGAAACAATGAACAACCTTATCTCTGACTTTGGGTTTTTAATTTGCATTTTATAAAACATACGCAATTTATGTAATTATGTTTTCAATTATTATGCTAATTATTCTTAAGTGTTTTTATATAGATTACATGTTAACCCCTTCCAATATCTCCTTCCAGGTTATTAACATATTTAGCGTGAAATAAGTTTAGTTTAGCATCCAACCAACCTGGCTCCAGTCGGTGGATTTTCAAGATGCTGAAATTCGACAGCGTTCATGTCGCATGATTATGCGGCATGTAAAAAATCCCTGGAGTACTCGTTCAGCTTGGAAGGCTCGCGACAAAATGAAATTGCTAGTGCAGTTTCACATCGAAGAGAGCCCAGGTGTCTCCATCTAAAGGGAAAACTGGGCGTCAAAATTCTCGTGCTAAAAGCACGATAGTAATGCCACGTGAAAGAATGGGTGCTGTGTCGGGGGGATCGCACTAGGTCTACAAAAGATTGTGCCCCTGACGCATCCCCATTAGAGAAAGAAAAGAAATTTTGGAAAAAAACAAAATAATTTCCTTTATGGTTTAAAACGCTGTTGTAAAACAAAAGTGGCATTGCCGATTTTAACTGTTTTTTAAATTAATTGAATGTAGTTTATTTTTTGCTGTTCCTTGTGGAATATCAAAAAACACTGAAGTTATAAACGAAGTAAATCTCAAGTGAGCTAGATACTTAATAATTGTTTACATTGTTATCGTTTCCTATTCATAGTATAACTAAACTGTTACTATCCCATTAAATAGTAACCTTACGTACATGAAGATAAGCATTTGTCTTCCTTGTACTTCATGACCAGATCACGAACTAAACCTGGAATCGTCACTTCATTGCAAGGGGTTAAAATGATTTTACTATTTGCTGATTGTCAACTCTCTAGTTATATGAATACCTTGAATTTTACTTTAAATATTATGAGATGATTGAACATTACTTCAGTAACATACAAAATGTTACTTTAGTTATAAAATATAATGTTTATGATTTTTAAGAGTTTTTAAAAACAAATGTTTTCTTTGCTACTGATTATTTGTTTTCCAGCCACAAACGCGAGTCGGTGCTCCGTATATGCGTACTGTTAAATTGCTAACTTAATGTACCTTTTTCTCAAAGTGTTTTAATGATAGAAACTTACAATTTTCAGTTTTTTCGAGAAATATCTAAGCCTTCTGAAGTGAAATTTATAGACAATTCTGTTTATTTCATAATTTATTATTTTAACGAAAAATCACTTTTTAAGTGAAAAAAAAAAAGAGCCGTCATGGAAAAAGTGTATCCTAAAGCAGACATTTCAGTTCAGTATAATTATGAACATATAAATAAAATGTGGTGATAATTTCAAAGCAATGTGTGAAGTCATTTTCCAAAAAAAAAAAAAAAAAAGTTTTGAAATTGACACTTTGAGAAATCGCATTTGAAAGCAAAATTGTATGAACATTTTAATGCTTTCCTGCCCTATTAATATATAAATCGAGTTTCTTTGAATATACATGGAAACTTGAACTCCGTGTCGCTTGAAGACCCTTCATTTGAGTATTTTTGAAAAATAAAAACTGAAATAATTTTATTTTTTAAAGGTTTTAGGATACTAACCATTGAGAAGATATAAAATGGAGGGGGGGTGAAGGTTTTCATTCATGAAACCAAGACTCCAAGTCACGTGATAGACTTTAAATCAAGGCATCGGAAGAAATCGGGTTTCTTTCGCTTGTTTCACGCAAAACGTGCCAACCATTCGTCGTTGTTGAGTCACGAGACGTGGGGTCAACTTTAATTTAGCCAATACATGGACTTTCTTCCTCTATTTTAATGCCTGCTCAAAGGTACTAATTCTTAAGTGGTTGTTTAGGCTTTCACTAGAGCCAGACTTTTCGAGCATTTTTCCGCTAGGATTGTTCTCAGTTACGCCACCTCTTTAAAAAGTCAATGTTGTAGTACATAGTGAGCATAAATGATGTACCCGATTTAAAAAAAAATCATATTTTTGAAACTATGCCCATGTTACAATAAGTGATACTTGAATTCAAAAAGTATTCACCAAGTTGTTTTTCCAATGAAGTTCAATCACAAATGTGCAATGTGAGTGCACATTGTGCAAAATGCTCAATTGCAAACGCTCCTCCTGCTACACGATAACATCTAACCTGTAATCCGGATCGTTCAGCAGATTTCAAAGTAGACACTAGCAATGATTCGTAAATGCTACAAAAAATGAGTTCTTGACGTTTTTGTAATATTTTCGGCATCAGAAGTTGATAAATAATGTCTGATGTTACCCTATAAAAAGAAATCACAGGACGTGCGAAACCAGTTGGATTGCAGGTAAGATGATTGTCTTGTACCATGGTCACACATTGTTAACTGGAAAAAACTTGGTACAATCTCTTTACATTCATGTGAGTCACTTCTTGTAATTTGAGCAGTTGATTCGGAAATATTTTTTTTTAATCATATTGAACTTTTAGGCCCACCCTGAAACTAATGCTCTTTATGAAATAGTGTACCAAGAGCTGCAATACAGTTTTAAAGAGTATTTTGGCTTTTGATGCACTTGCCGAGATTCTGTAAAATAGCAGTGAAGGTTCTGTAAATCGTGAGAATTCAAAAATTGAGATTTAAGAACAAAATGAGTGTTTAAACGAACAACCATTGTTCACGTTGATTTCAATGCAATACATCCGAAAAAACATCCGACAAAAGTAAATCAATTTTTTTTCAAGCAATTCTGCGTTATACCAGCTGACTTTGGCGACTACTAATCATGACTCAGGATAAAATACTAATAAAAAGCAATTTACTTTACGAGTCTTTGAAAACGGGTAAAGCAATCGGATCTATAATGCTTAAAACCAAAATATTGAGGATTGGAATAATAAATGTATTGAGTAATAAACGTTTCAACAAAATTTCGATATTAAAGAAAAAGAGCATCTATAAAAACGTTATAAGGAAAAATATTTAAGAAGCTAGATTACCAGTTCAAGAAATTTTTTTTTGCAGAACTAAAAGCTAATTCATCAGAGCAAAAAATAATTAAGTCATTGGAAGTTTCTTGATATTTTCGTTCCAAATGAAGTCGGTGTTCAAATAGTTCTTACATTTTTCTAAAACGTTAGCAAAAGTAGAAGCTTTGTGATGTAATATTTTCATTCGTTATTATTTTTATTTCCCTCTTTATTTTTTTGAGAAACGAGACTAAATTTTGAAAATTTCCCACGAAACGGTAAGTTGCAATAAAGTAGGAATTAAATATCGCTTACATCATGATTGAGTAATTATTCAAAAGGAGTAAAAAGTTGTTTCACAGGAAAATTTGCGCAGAAAAAATCCTTAAACTGACAAAAGATTAAATAAAAGTAGTTTCTTGACTAAAACTTAAAATTTACTGCTTAAGATGCCGGAGGCTACTAACAGAATTACTTTAAGTGAAACTTCTCGACTGTTAGAACGCGAGTTTCGATTACGAAAAGTACGAACACTGACGTACTGTTTTGACAATTATTTGAGGGATGCATTACAACATTATGTGCAAAGGGGGGGGTGGGGGTGGAGTTAGTTTGTTGCAATGAAGTTACTTCTGAAATTTTACAAGCATTTTTTTTTAACATGTTTAAAAACGTAGGATTTAACAATTTTTTAAAGTAATTTGACAAAGTTTAATATTTTTTAAGTTATTTTAATTGGTGCACAGATTGAAATCCATGTTTTACACTTCTACAGATGACGTCACAAGTAAAGAAATGCCATTCACTGATGCCATTAACGCACAGCACAAATTAGCATAACCTGTTAACGCGATTGACAGCAAAGCGTAAACATTTAGGTGCCAATGGAGTAGCGTGTCAAATTACATCACATGTGACATCATAAAGACCACGCCTTATAAAAAATATCCGGACATTTAAGAGTTAAATTTAAAAAAAATTTGTTGTGGAAAATGCAAGTTTTTTGACTCCATGTTATTTTTTTATCCTTTTGTTTATTCGATCAATTTCATTGGCTAAAAGCAGTGCTTTTTACTGAAGGAAACTACCCCATTGGATCCTCTATAGAGAAGATTCGTTTTTCTTTTGTGCTTAGTTAAAAGCAGCACCTCCCAAAAATGTGAACTTTTAATTCAATTTTCAATTAAAATTTGTGTACATTTGCAATTATTTAAATATTCTTTGAAGAAGTAATGTCTCCATTTTCAAAGGTAGTTTCTTTGAAAGAAATATTGCTTCAAAATCATGTTCTTCACTAAAAAAACTTCACCTTTGCTTGACTTGCTAGTTTGTAATGAAAAATCATTATAGATGTAAAATTTACGGAAATTTTGAAACCGTAAAAAAAAAGATTTCAGGGGGGGGGGGGGGAGGTCAAGAAAAATTGGAGAAAATGAACACATGAATTTTTAACTAAAACGCAGTTTAATTGTTACAAAACTTACAAGTACTTCTATATACAGTGAAACCTCCGAATAGCGGACAGTCAAGGGACCAGAAGTTTTGTCCGTTATTGGGAGGTGTCCGCTATTAAGAGGAACTGCTTAATTTACCTTTTTCAAAATGGGCTGTTGTTCCCTTTGTAGAACACAATCGAAACAATTGCGAAAGGTTTACTACATTTTACGTCAAGTGTAATTAATCTGTTTTTTCTTAATAAAGGTATACTGACAGCACACACTTGTCTTAAAAAGCATTTAATCAATTAAAGTAATCAGTTAAAACAATTTGACATCTCTTTTTTGCATTATGAACGGCGGCGATTCGGCGGAGCAACCCCCCCCCCCCCCCACACACACACACAAACTTTTTATGGTTAATTTATTTATTTTATCTCGAGTATCACTATTGCATGATTGACAGTTGGCAATATGACTTTGAATATGGGCAAATCTTTTTCATGTCTAAAAATTAAACAACCCAACGAAACCACGGCGCCATAAAGCCGACTACTACCGGCGCCGGTCTGCTCAATTGCATCTCCCGAGAGCCCCAGTTAGAAAAAGCGCCCAGTTTCCTCGTTTTTACCTTAACTTTTAAATAGTTATTGTGTACAAAATTCATTAAAATCTTAAGAAAAACGTGCGTTAATTGTTAGACTGTCATCAGTTTTCACTTATCTGCTTCAATACTCTCAAAACTAGCCGTTACAAAACTGACTTTTTTTTTCCTTTTTCATTTTTTGCTGCCCGCAAAAAGTACCATGCCTTTTAGTTGGTTTTTTTTTCTGCCCCCCAACTTTTAAGACCCAATCGCTGCCTCTGCCCATTACCACTCTTTTAATTCCAAGAAACAGTAAGAAGGAAATGACGGGAGGGGGGGGGGATATCAGTTGTGGAGGATGAAAAGCTTTGTAAGTAAGGCAAGCAGTTACTAAGATATTCTGTGAAAAGAAAAAAAACCGGAAGTGCTACGATCGCAAGGGAAATTTTTTGTGAAATAACTGTCCGTTACTCGGAGTGTCCGTTATTCAGAGTGAATTACATGGAAAGGCCTATATTGAGGGACTGGGACTTGTAAAAATGTCCTTTAATTAGAGGTGTCCGTTATTCGGGAGTGTCCGTTAACGGAGGTTTCACTGTATATAAAAATGGACTTTGGTAAATTTGTTCCCTAAGATCTCAGAAACTACCCGGCAAATTTGGCTGAAACTTTCACCGTTTGTTCTTTTTGGTACTGGGGAGGTTTGTAGACCAGTTCGATAAAAATCCGATTGATAGTTCCTTTTTTATTCTAATTTGTCCAAATTTTCGCATAAATGCCCCAATATGACGGTTAAAAAATACGTGCACATATTAAAATTATGTGTCCATCGAAAGCGCTCTTTTTTCTGCTGAAGATGGCATCTGTTAGAAAGTTCTAAGTTGTATGAAAAACGAGTTATGGGCTTTTTTTTTTATGTTCGAAGACTTTCCTCAACCCAATTCATTATTTAGTGTATCATCTCAACTCCCAGTTCATAGTTAGAATTGTTGAATGTTTATGTGTTTCGTCTGACTGTTTGAGGCTTTTCTCAAGTCAAATCTTAAAGTAACGTTTTTTCCCCAAGATTGGCTAAAAATAAATGGATTTGGCTGATCATTTTCCATTTAAACGGAACATAAATGTAATTAACGGTTTTTTTATTATTATTTATGCGGATTGGACACTTACTCACTATCCAATCAATCAACAGAAATATCGCCAAAATTTTTGCAGAAAGATTCAGTAGCTGATGCATTTGGTAGTTTTTTCAACTGTTGCTGTTTTTGAAGCCAAATGCTACGAAATAATGTTTCTCAGCTTACACCATGTAAACAAAATATCGCCAATCAAAGAATCTTTTAAAAAAACTTTTTTTTTACTGTGTAAAATAATCCAGCAACTAAATTTGGCAAACCCATAAAGAGCAAAAAAACTTCCATAAATTTTTATTTTTGCACAATTTCAAACAATCGCCAAATTTTACTACTTATTTTGGAAACATTTCGGATGAAACCGCTTAGCGCCATTTTATTTTGACCAAAAGTATCTCAGCATCTGGCGACAATATTTCTATAATAAAAATTAGTAAGAGGGGGGAGTATTACCGAAGGTGTCACAAAATGATTCTCGCAAATTTGGTAACATTTTAAACCGCACTAAGTGCCCACAATAATTGAAATTTCCCCCCCCCCCAAAAAAACTAAAGCAAGTGTAAGGGGAACACGGGCGGCTACATTTTTAAAAACAGTTCGTATATCAATAGACATACAGAGAAGGTTTTAGATGTAAAAAAAGTACTAACAGATAAATCTTTTTAAACATGTAAAGTTCAATTTCATATTTCGGATATTCTTCGAATTTGTGTACGCTTAAATGTCGTGCTTTCGTTTCTAAATGAATACTATTTTGTTCTTTATACATATTGCTATTTTAGTTTTATGAGTAAGGAAGAAGCTTGAATGCTTTTTTGAATTCTTTCGCTTAAAACAGAAAACAAGGGCAAGTAACGATTGTTTCTCATAACTGTTACTGACCCGGGCAAAGCCGGGTATTTCTGCTAGTATTATATAAAACTATATGCAATCAATTTTGTTTTTCCTTCTTAGAAATATGCTTAAAACTATTAATATTAATACTATTATGCAGACTATATTAACTATTATGCAAACTATTAAATAAGTCCTTCTGTTTTCTAACCCCTAGTCTTAGATTTCTGAGTTTGGAGCACTCAAAAGTATCGAAATTAATCCAATCATCCTTTGGCAGTTAATTTTCAGTGGTATGATTTTTATAATTTGGTTAATCAAAATATTTCTACCGATTGATGTTATTGATATAATTCTGTTTTGTGTATACTTCAACAGTTTTATTAGAGAAAAGTAGCAAAAACTGCTTTGTTGCATAGTGAATTAAAATTATCTTATAGCTTCCATTATCAAAGTCCGTGTTTTCATGTTAGATACTAAACAAAAAAATGTTAAAAGCACATACAGATCTTAATCTAAATAACATAAATTTTCCCAATTGAAGATAAACCCCTCCGTAGAAAAACTATTTTTTCCCTCCGTTTAGTTTCGTGTTTTGTCTATCTCATTTCTCCATATAGTCGCATCAGAGCAACGCTAAGAAATCTAATCCCAAGAATAACACAAATGTATCCTACTGTTGCTCTGACGCGACGATATATTAAATGAAAATTGATTCAAAATTTTACTTAAACATTTCTACTAATTGATATATAAATTGTTTTGCTGATAGATTTTCTGAAGAATAAGAAAAGTAACGAATACTACTTAGGTATGTGGGGAAATTAAATTATCCTATAGCTTCCATTATCAAAATTAGTTTTTTCATATGGAAATATGAACGTAGAAAAATACTTAAACAAAAAAAAGAAAAATTGATTGGAATATAAGCTTAACAATTTCTGAATACATAATTTTGTGCTAGAAATTTCAAAATTTCCCATTTTCCTGAGCAGAAAAAAAAAAATGCTTTTACCTCTAAGTTTCTGTTTTTTTCCCCGACCATTCTCATCTCTAAACACCAAAGTAAAACCTTTATGGAAAAAAAATATTGAATCTTGTTTATTTCCCGACAGTGGTAATGCGCCAATTTTTTAGTCTTTGAGTTTACCTAGTTTTGTACGTAGTTAATAGATATATTTTTATTTTGAAATTGTCAAGATATCCTTCTTTTCGGGATGTTCGAGGTCAGAAAAAAAACCTCTACAGACTCTGACTCCAGACTAGAGGGTTGCGTGTTCAAATCCCGTCCGTGTCACAGCTGTCGAGGGTTTGTTTTGTCCTCGAACATCGCGAAAAGAAGTGGGATAGCTGGACCATTTTTAAATAAAAAATATATTAACTACTGTACATGTACGTTGTGCATAGCATTGTACATATACGTACGCTGGTTTGCTTGATGTAGCAGTAATATATGCAGGTATGCTTTAAGCGCGTCCTTAGCATCATTTTTGTCCGATGCAGCCTTTCTTGATTCTCAAGACACAAAATTTTCTCGACGTCATCCACTTCTTTTTGACTGACAGTACTTTTCTATTCTTTATGTGGTAGTGACTTCCCCTCTTTCCATAGGCTTGAAATTATAGCTACTTATTACTGAATTTAAAGCATTTTTGCACATATAAAGAAAATCAGAAGCATTTTCCAAGGAAAACCACGCAATATTTCATTTTCTTTTTTTTTTCAAAAAAAGTCTTGCGTCTTGAAATGAGGTTATTCCAAGCCATAACGTGACGTCTAGGTGATTCAAATCCTTTAAGCTGTTAATATCTTGTACAAACGACGGGTAAAAATTGGAGCGTTTTGTTAAAAATCTTACATTTAAAGTAATCATGAGCTTTACGCACATTTTTGACTTGTGTTTCGCGTTTCACTGTCCAATTCAATTTTTTTCGAAAAAAAAGGAGGTTCTTGAAAAGCATGAATGAATGCACAAGTTTAGCTTTTTGTGCTGCATAGTTTAAGGTTTGATCTATGTGTTTAAGAGATGAAAGTACTGTATTACATAAAACGGACACAATGTGTATTAAATGTTGGAACCTTTTCTGTGAGAGGTCTTTGTTAAACCTATAGGATAAGACCTGCCACAAATAATAATTAAGAAAGTTTCTGAAATTCTTCCCGGTTTTCATAAGTGCTCTTGTGTCCTTGACGGCGTGATACTTCCTTAAATTCCCGATTTTTAGAGTACCTTAAAGTTAAACAAATAATGTTTAAAAAAAACAATGAAGTCAATTCCAGTTTAGGTCAACAAGGAAACTTTTTACTTTACTAATTTTGTATAATTAAAAGTAACTAATTTTTTTGACCCTTTTTTTACAGTAAACTCCCGATTATCCGCGGAATAGGGTGGCTCGGTGACCGAGGATAAGCGAAAAACGCGGATAATCCTCATAATGGTTAAAAAACGATACTACTGTTTACAATAGCTAAACAATGGGAAGAAACGCACACATTTGAGTTACAGCTAAAAACATTGCTACATTGCTTCTACTAACATTGAATGTAAAAAGATATACGCATGTAAAAGCTAAAAACGAACGGTAATACAATCATAAGTTCAAAAAACATTTAATGACCGTTAAAAAAATTAAATAAAAATTGTGAAAAGACCCGTGGATAATCCGAACCACGGATAATCCAACAGCCAATAATCGGGAGTTTACTGTATTTACATTGCTTTAAACATTTTAATAAAATCATTTTGTTCAATAACCGTGATCAACGATGAACTTATAAATGCAAGCTCACTTGGCATGCAATTTGTTAAAACAATTGTAATTAATATGCATTCTACGAACGTACATATAACGTTCTAATTATCTTGGGGAAAATAAATACACATTTTATCTGATGCAGGAAAGTCAAAATTTGAATACATATTTAATTCTAATTCGCGCGAGTATTTTGTTCATCCTCATATCACAGAACTTATGCAAAAATGATGATTATAACTGAAAAAGGAAACATATCGTTAACATTTAATTAATTTGATTATAGAATATCGCTCTCTCATCGCGTTGTTAGGCCTCATGCCGAATTAAAAAGAATCAGATCACAGAAAGTGGGTGAAAACTGAGTTTTGAGATTTGAACGAGATATGTTAATAAATATTTATAGGGAGAGTGTGAACTTATACTAGGAATTGAAAAACAGATTTTGACTTTTTGAAGACTTAATTTGAGTTAATTTAACTATTTAACTGGATTACTTTTCTACTCACAACGCATACTCAACTTTACCAAATACGCTTCGATATCTGACAGTTATTCCATTTATGGAGAACATCATACTTTACAAAATGTTTTTCAATGTCACATTGATAAATTATGTTTTAAAATGTTAAACGAGTTTTTTACAGAATTCACTGTACTTGGCAGCTATGCTCATTTTTAGACGCTGGGACGATTTAGAATTTTGAAGCGTACTATACTTGTACAATTGTAATTGTTTTATAGTCCTCATTGTACATTTACGATTCCATATCGAGTTTTGTGCACTTCTCCATCAGTGATGATCCCATCAATTTTTCTGAGGGTACACTGCCAGTAATCCATGATGCGCAATATGGGTATGCGAGCATGTACGTTATATGGCCAGAAATTCTTGAGTGTATAATCCAAGGGTGATAGAGTTCTGGGTTTTTTAGGTAGAAGAAAAAAACTGGGTCAATTGAAGTTTTACATTTTTCTCATGTTTCAAAAATTAATTATAATTAACTACCACTGTAACGATTAACTACTTTTTTATGTGCTTCTATAAGGGTCGCTCGGTAAAAATTGTAAACGGTACCTCAATCATTTCATTGCTTTAGGACAATTTAGAAATGAGACGATAGTTTAAGTTACATGTATGAACATTTTTGAGGGGTATACGCTATATGTCTAAAAACTGTGATAGTATACGGCGAAATTGGAGTATACCTTATGGGAACACTTCTGCTCACCATACAGTTACAAAAGAAAACTACTCTATATATTATTTAAGCTTCGAGTAAACTGCTTAGTAAGCAAGAATTCTTTTAACATCCGAAACAAAATACTTTTTTGAAAAAATTATCTCGCGAAACAGTGTTGTAACTAAAATAGCTACTCACGACGCCTCACATGAACTGACACGATGCTTGATGAAGGTTATGAGAGAACGAGAATGGAGGAAAACAGTAGAATCACAACTCATTACGTGCTTTTCGTATTTTAATTATACAACACAGGTTATTCTCATCGTATAAACGTCAGCGCAAGTAAAGCAAATATTTATACAAACAAAAACCAATCAACAAATGAGACAGTGAAGAGCAAAGGGATGTAAGTGGCAAAATTAAAAATTTGGAGACTAGTACAAATGATAGGTGAACCTCTCCTCTCTTGGGTCCAAGAGATAATACTAGTAGCCCTGAGGTTCTGTTATGCAGCATCTTTTAGATAAACTTTACAATGGAAACATAACTAGAACCTTTTCTTTGAATGCATTATACTCAAAACATGATAATTTCCACTTCCGTACCTTTGCTTCTTGCTGCCTCAAATTTGTATGTCCGGGGTAAACTTTGAAACGACCGGACCGATTTTGTTAATTTTGACAGTTTGTGTTGGTTAGTGCTGGGAAGTTGACTAACGTGATTCCCGTCAAGAAAAAACCATTAGTCTAAAATTAAATTTCGTTTTGTTTTGGTTGTATTGTTAATTCTGAATTTTTGCCTTTTAAACTGTCTCATGTTCCACCTCCTTTTTTGTCTCGGATGACCCAAAGGTTCACACAATTTACATTGATGAATGGGTCAATTAAGGCTCTGAAACTAGTGTGGTCAATAAGTCAAATTCTGTTGTATCAACGTTATTTCTTACTGCTGCTTAGTTGGATGTGTCGGTTTTCTTCGAAAGGATTGAAAAAGCAATTAGAATTGCGAATCCCTAATTCAAATCTGTTAGATTGAACAATTCATTTAACTCGGTGATTTTCAACCCGCTCCCCGCTATGTAGATATCAATGGCCCACCTAACGATTCAGTTTCAACACTTGTTTTTACTTTTACTGCCACTTAGATAATCAATCATCTTTACTAATAATAATGCTCAAAGTCTCTCTCTCTGGATGTTTGGATCTCTGACGCGCACAGCGCCTAAACCATTTGTCCGATTTTCATGAAATTTGGCACATAATTAGTTTGTAGCATGGGAGTGTGCCCCTTGAAGCAATTTTTTAAAATTCAAATTCGTTCTTTTTATATTCCAGTTTTAAGAACATTTTACGGAGAAATTTATCACAACGTGGGCGATTAAATTACCAAATTATCATTACGTGGAACCGCAACATGGGCAAGCATATCGCCATATCAAATTGGCGAGAATTTCGTCATCCATTATTTGTGAATATACAAGCGAACCAAATGACCTTTTAATTTTCTACCACGCGCAAAGCCGTGCGGGTACCAGTAGTTATTGTATAAAATAGAGCTTACTGCGTTTCAGTGCAATAGCGAATTACAGGAAAAATTTAAACTTTGGACTGCTGCATTTTTATTCATTGTATGTCAAAAAAAAAAAACCCAGCAATGGGATCTCATGCTCTGTTAATTACATCCCTTTTTGGCAACCACTTACATCTGCGAGAAGCTATCCTCCAAAATGAAGAATGATTCAAGTCAAAACTGAGGAATCGTTCCTTTAACTCCCATATCGAGAATTATTTTTGAATTGCAGCAGAACTTAAATTATCCGAACTCCAATTATCCGAATCGCTGATTATCCGAATATATTTTTAGAGCTGCGAATCGCAAAATATTGTTCCTGTCTACGCGCTATTCCCTCCGCGAAAACGGGCAAACTGTTTACTTTGACAGAGATATTCAGCCAGCAATGACTTTCATTTTAAGTACGGTTTGTGCATGTTGTACTAATATACTGCTCTTGTAAGTACTCTTCTCTACTTACATCGTTATGCTTGTAATGTACAGCTCTTGTAACAAGAGTTGTCTTTTCATTTGTTCAAAAATCTTTTAAAATAGTTTATTTTTCCCTCCCATTTTCACCATGCATTTAATACTAATTAAAATGGACCCCTTTTCAAACACAGTCCAATTATCCGAATGAGGTCCGGTCCCAACTAATTCGAATAGTTGGTAAAAAAAAAAAATCACCTTTCTCTGATAATTTTAATTAAATTTCGTGTTTTGTTAAGTCTCGGATTTTTTTTAAATCATGTTTCAGTAATTCAACTATATTTCGTGTTGAATATCGATTTTTACTGTAATTTTGAAACTAAAGAAAGAACGTTTTTTAAAGCATTGCATTGTCTCCATATAAATTGAAGCAATGTAGACTGCAAGCTCTTCCATAATAAAAATTTGGCCTGTTATTACAATAAGGTAGAAGATCAATGATTTAACTGGACTGAGTTATGTTTCGACTTTTTACAGAAGTTATTGTATAAAAATAATGTGAAAACATTCAAAAGGAATTAATAACAAAACCAGCTAAGCCTTTTTGTACGACATAAATTGTGTGTTGGGGAATAACTTCTTAAAACTTGTAGGTACAAAAACTATCAATGTGTTTCATACCTTACAAATACTCGAAATGCAATACTATTTATTTTATTAAATTTGCATTTTGTTTTACTCGCGTTTACACAAACTGCAGTCATGGATTTTTTGAATATCAGATAAAACCAACTTTGCTGATGCTGTGAATTATCAATTTGCGAATGTATCTAACTTCGTACTGCACTGTTCTTTCTTAGAGAAGAGCGTTTAAGTGGGTTAGACGCGAAAAAGATTACACGGTTAGGTTTAAGTGAACTTTGCTCTTCTATTTAAAAATATTTCTGAAAAAAAAAAAAACATATAAAATTTAGTTTGAAGTAAATGAAAGTTTCTGCGTTAAAAAATATACATTTATAAACTATTTCATCAACCGTTTACTAGTGAATTAAAAGCATACTTTAAGACTAGAGATGGACACATTCATTATTTCTTCTGGGTGTTCTGTGACAACGCCATGACTACTTCAATTCTTGAACAAACAACATAAGCAAGGCATAGGGTAACGGCACCGGTAATAGACAAGGGTCCAGTAACAGGCAGTCGTAAGTTTGGATTTCTTTACTAATAATAAAGTTGAAAGTCTCTCTGTTCGAATCTCTCTGTCTGTAAGGATCTCTGTGACGCGCATAGCGCCGTTGCCGTTCGGTCAATTTTCATGAAATTTGGCATAGAATTAGCTTGTAGCATAGGGTGTGCACCTCGAAGCGATTTTTCGGAAATTCGATTTTGTTCTTTTTCTATTCCGATTTTAAGAAAATTATCATAACTTGGTAATTTACTCTTACATCTTATCATAACGTGGAACCGTAACATGGGCAAGCCAATTGGCGAGAAATTCATCCTAAATTACTTATAAATATATAGGCGAACCAAAAGACCTTTTAATTTTCTACGGGCAAAGCCGTGCGGATGCCACTAGTAAATAAGAATTTTAGGTGGGTAACACTGCTGTTGTTGTGACCCATGAATACGGTGCAACCATCTAGTGTTGTCAGAGTGAATTTTATGACTCAGTTGGTATTTACAAGGCAGTAGTGGAAGCTACCGCGAGGTCTGTCGGTGTTTCTTATTCATTTGAAATTAATGAGTTTTTAGATCTAAAAAAAAAAAAACGCACTAATGCACATTTTGAAGAAAAAGGGAATCCTGTCCATTACACATCATATGAGGCCCCTAGTTTCAAAACCGGATACTTGTAGGAGCGGACAAACGCTCAACGTAAAAAGTCCGGTTTTGAAACTGAGGCAGACCTTCCCGCCCCATTTCTAGGGGGAAAGAAGCGGTTTTTGAACCTAATATTGAGCAGGCAAATAGGCCTTATGATTCTCTACAAGATTAACAAAAAAAAAAAAAAAAAGACAATCGAATTTTTTGCAAGTATCCGGTTTTGAAACTAGGGGTCTCATATCTGTTGCTGGGTATTACCAGAATTGTCGGTGTCTTTTGCTGGGGGTTGGATCTTTTTTCGAAATTGAGCAAATAAAAATAGAATTAACTCTTTCAGAGGATCCAGAAGCAGCCAAAAGTTAGATGATATGTAGTTGCATGAGAGAAAAATAGTTTAAAAAATCTAAATACATTAAATGGATCAACAAATTGAGTTGACCTGAGAGCGATGCCTTAAGCATATTTGTTACTGGTGCCGTTACTCTCATTTGAAAGCTGTGTGTCACCGCTTTGGGAAAAAAATAGTAATTGCTCATTAGTTTTGTAAAAAATAAATAAAAGAAAAACTACTTATTCAGTAGTATTATAAAGTGAAGATACCCTGACTCAGTTGGTTACCGTGTCGTTCTAAAAATGCGAAGAGCGTGAGTTCGAATCTCCTCGAAGCGAAACATATCGTTTTAGTGATGAATTTTCTTCAGTAGAATTCTGATCTAAATTTTCGTCGTTACGTAATCTAAACTCATTCCGGATTTTGAGCAACAGTTCCGTTGTTGTTAACATTGGGAAGCAATACATTAGTTTGAACATATTAAATTGCTGTTTAAAAAGCTTTTTAAGAATCTTTTAGGAAAGCAGATGCGTGAATTTCAATTTTTGTTGTTTACTAAGGAATGCTTCAGTGTATAGAATCGCGACGTGACTATGATGAGGGAAATTGCATGAAAAACCGATTTTTGAATTTATTCCATTGACTTTGAATGCTTCGCACGGGTCACATAGTAAACCTTGCTCTAAAAAGACTCGGTAGCGTGGCTTGTTTCTAATCTAGTTATATCAAAAAATTGAAATTTATGAATGTGTGTTCGCTATACAAATTGAGTCTACATTGAATTTTCGCCAAATTTGGCAGAGGTCCTTTGATGCTCAGGAACTAAATTAGAATAGTTTTTCGTCCCGCTATGGAGGACAGAAAACATACAAATAAGTTTTTTTTCGGATATTTGCGATGTTTGACGCAGAGATACTTTGATGCTCTGAAATTGTCATGAGATTTTCCCTTCCCTATGGTTGGGGGGGGGTGAAAACACCCCTCGGAGGGTTTTTATTAGGGAAATCCACAGTTTACGTCGGATATTTGCCGAACTTGACCAAGACCCTCAAGAACTCACATAGGGTTTTTCTGCTTCCATGGGAGGGGCAATCCCCCCCCCCCAGATGGTTTTTGTCAGAAAATCTGTGAAAGGGAAAATTTCCTTCTATTGCTAACAATGACTACATTTTTGGAATTTAAAATAAAACCGAAAAAGTGTAAAGGAATTTTTTTTTTTAAATCTAATTGTTAAACATGCAGAGCTTGACAACTTTTAATTCCGAGATATTCTGTGCAACGCCGAACAGTGCAGTTAGTATTACGTAAATAGTTTGATGTCATGCCATTTTTTAAAGGTAGTATTAATGCCAGAAAAATTTGGTACATGAAAAAAAAAAAAGGAATAGAACTTGGCAGTTTAGTTTTTAAAGGCATCTTTTTGAATTACGTAAAAATGAGTTTTTAATAATCAAAGCTAATTTAAACCAAAAACTGAGTTTTTTAAACTGATTTTTTAATACATAAGAATGTTTGCAATCGAGTGAATGGGAAGGATCAATGGAGACTGTAGGGTACAAAAGAGCGATGTATCGGAAATAGTTCAAATATCGCAAAATAATTTTAATTTTTATTGCGTCTTTTAATACCTAATCTCAAAATGTGAAATCTAGCTGTAATAAAAATGTTTTATGTGGTTGGGACCACTTAAGATTTTCCTTAATTAACAAAATGGACACAGACATCTCTCCAGTTAGATATAACATTTTTTGGGGGGAAATGTGGACAGATGAAATAAGAGAAAGTGAAGAAATACCCTGTTAATTTAATTATAATTTAAAACCAATATAATTCAAGCACTTAATTACTAAAAAGTAGTAATAGGCGTGATATTTGAGGACTGGGTGAAAAAAAAAAAGGTTGAGTGAAATGAAAAATGTAATTACTTTACAAATACCCTTCTCACGCAGTTTTTTTGTGTCAGTGAAGCAGAGCATTATGAACCACAGTTCCACTGCATCAGTGGGACCATTTTCGAGATGGTGGCTTCTCTACTTAAAACCATGGTACTTCAACCATTTTGGAGATACTCTAAAAAATTGTTGGTACTTTGGTGTTTGTAAATGGTGAATATTATGTCCATCTTGCATACGAATGAAAGAGGATTTCTGGCTTCGATTCAAAATTTCCAAAGCGTAAAAGTTCTAACTCTTTAACTGTGAATAATGTTTTAACTTGTTGCTGAACATTCACTCTTTTATTTATTTTTGAAACATAAAGAAAGAATGCATGATTTTACTCACAACTTGTCACAGCTTTAATGCTAGGGATTAGGTAAATGGCAGTATGTGCAGAAATAATTTTTAAAGATATTTGAAGAAATGTGTGTTGGATTTAACACTAAAAGTAGGGAAACGTTGGAATTTGACATTTTTTTGCTCTTTATTTTCAGTGGGAAAACCAAATAAGCAAGCTTGTACAATAAAGCTAACGTACAATACAGGACAAAAATGAAAGGAAAAATGAAAAATTTGCAGTTACTGCCCTTTACCTGCTACCCCTGTTGAAACGGTTGAAATATTGCATTAAAGCTTAAATTAAGTATTTATTGCATACAGACTAAAGGTGAGTCGTCCGGAAATAAACTACATTCCGCAAACCATATATCAAAAAGGCTCCAAGCAAATTGCGTTGTTTTTGGTAAAGGCTTATAATCTAAATTGTTTAAAGGTTGCGAAGTAGTTCATTTGTGTAGTATGCACTTGTTTTCACACAATCCTCAATCGCGGTTCCTTAACTAATCACTTTTAGTCGAGGAGCAAACGGTCAAATTTTAGCTCCCGTGCGATTTTTGTGATACAATTATAGCAGTTAGTTTTTCTGAAAGGTATTTGCATGAGGAAAACGAATTCAGATGTTGCCACACCCCAAAATGGTGCAGGGGGGCTGGGGGGCAGCTATAACTGCCGTGGGGGGCAAGTGATTTCCCGTTCAATTTTCGTGATACAATTGTGTGACTTAGCTTTTCTGAAAGGTATTGGTACGAGAAAACCAAATTTCGATAATGCCAACCCCGAAAATGGTTCAGGGGGGCAGGGGGCGGCTATAACTACATTTGGGGGGGCAAGCTGTTTCCCGTTCAATTTTTGTGATACAATTATGGGAGTTAGTTTTTCTGAAAGGTATTGACACGAGGAAACCGAATTTGGATGATGCTACCCCCGTAAATGCTGCAGGGGGGCGGAGGGGGGAAGGGATTATAACTGCATTTGGGGGGCAAGCTGTTTCCCGTTCAAATTTTATGATATAATTATGCGAGTTAGTTCTCCTGAAACGTATTGGCACGAGGAAACCGAATTTAGATGCTGCTAACTCCGAAATTGGTGCTGGGGGGCAGGGGGGGCGGTTATAACTGCGTTGGGGGCATGTAATTTTTCGTTTAATTTTTGTGATACAATTATGGGAGTTAGTTTTTCTGAAAGGTATTGTCACGAGGAAAACAAATTTGGATGTTGTCAACCCCGAAAATGGGGCAGGGGGGCGGGGGGCGGTTATAAATGTGCAGGGGGGCAAGAGGTATTCTGTTCAATTTTTGTGATGCAATCATGGGAGTTGGTTCTGCTGAAAGGTATTAGCACGAGGAAAACGAATTTGGATGTAGCTATCCCCTAAAATGCTGATGGGGGGCAGGGGGGGTATGACTGCAAACATAACACACTTATATATTCAAAATTTCTCGGTTTACAACAAGTTTTCAAAGTTTAATATGCTTAAATCCACTAATAACAACATTAAATGCAAAAAACTCCGAATTAAATTGCTGACACGTGTTTCGAAGCTATTAAGAGCTCCTTTTTCATTGTAAAAGATGTGAGTTTATGAATGAAAATTCATCCGACTAAAGACGATCTTTCCATTGATAATGGGTTCCTGGTAACAAAGTTTATCATTTCAGTAAAAAATATTAGGAGGAAGGGGGGTCCCCCCCCCCCGTTGATTAAAAAAATGCAAAATTGTATTTGTGTACTTTATTATTCTTTGTATATATTTCCTCTTCCGAAATAAATTTGTACCCTTTACCCAGGCCTATCATTTTGGGGGGGGGGCAGCGTTAAGCCCCCCCCCCCCAAATGACGGCTTTGACGGCCCCAGCTCTGAAAGAAAAATGTTTTTTCGTTTGAGTTTTTCTCCTTTTTTTTAAAGTAAATTTTAACTAAGTGGTGGGAGCGCTTGGATGAAATTTCCAACACCATGGTGGTCGTACATTAAAGAAACAAACATATGTCGAAGGAGGTCTTTTTTCTCCTTTCTCCTTTGTACTCATAGAAGCGGAGGACAAAGGCATTGTTACGAGAGCTTAACATGAGTTCCTTGCCGCCGCCTTTAATTTTGCTTATCTCTTCCTTCCCTTTGTATTGCGGCCTAGTGTATCTTCAATTCTTGGTTGGCGGTCAGTTTTTCCAAAAGCAACAATGTCAAAATCTGATCCAGTTCTCACGGAATCGGCATGTCCAGTTTTACAACCTATATGTCTCTAGTTATTCTACAAAGCAACTTGATGGGTCTCATTTTCCTAATCAGATCGTGATAGTATTGGTTTTTTACAATATCTCTTTTCTCTATGAAGCACACCGTATCTTTTTATTCTTCTGAAAGAAAATTCTCACGAACAAGTTTCAGAGAGGGAAGAGCAGATCTCTTTAAATGGTCAAAACAGAAATTTATTGCTGTCACCAGTATTATCTATTTTATTGGACACTTTAATTGGCCACTTTTTCTCTGGAGTCACATGAAATGGAAATTCGTCAACAAGGGAACGTTGTACCATTTATTTTTAAGAAAGAGAGGAGAAGGGATTCTTATTTTAGTCTAGCTCATTTAAAATAAAAATATTGTATGCAGAAGTTTGACGCACGTCGTTTATTAGTTTAGTAAGCAATTAGTCACTTTCAGATGGATCTCTCTGAACCAAATACAAAGCTAAAAATAGGAATTAATTATACATTATGTATTATATGTCAAGAGAAATCCACCGAAGGACTAATCATTAACCCTACCACACATGAAAAGGTTTTGAAGAGTGTGCTAGAAAATGCTAAATATGAAAACGTCAAGTATGTTTCATCTAATATCCGTTTGCGTGGAATGACTGCAAAAATACTGGCTGACAACAAGGCATCATGGCATCGAAGTTGTTACCAAGATGTCACTCATAAGGGACATTTTGAACGCATAAAGAAGGGATATGAAAGTCAAGCTCAGCATACATCACCTGTTACAAATAGCTCATCGAGTAGCACATCGAGACTGACACGTTCACATTGCATTCCATTCAATAAAGAGAAATGCTTTTTCTGTGACAAAGGTCAGACACGTGCAAAGTCCCTCAGAAAACTGTCGGTTGATCATGCTCAAAAAAGTCTGAGTGATGCTATTGCTAAAAGTGGAAATGAAGCCCTCCAGATAAAACTTAATACAGCAATAAACCCTGAAGATGGTCACGCTATCGACATTCGATACCATTTACAATGTTTTGCGAAGAATGTGACAAATGTACTACGATGTCCTAATGCCAGTGCACCCAACACTTCTAGAGCCCCTGAGAGTGCGTCAGAGATTGAATTTACTTGTATGATTCAAGAATGTTTAAAAATAGGTACATTGAGTATGGCTGATGTACAAACCACGTATGAAAACATTCGTGCTATGAATAACGTCCCTTATCCATCCATTACAAGGAAAGAAACAAAAGAATTGCTACAGAAATCTGTTGCAGATATTGAATTTCACCGTCCGCAGAAAAGAAATCAAGCAGAAATTGTTAGTATGAAGCATGCACGAGACAATAACATGATATCCCAGAATGATGATGAAGATTTAAACATGACCATGAGGAGTTTGTATGATGCTGCTAATTATCTCCGTAAATCTATTATGAATACTAAGAAGTGGGAGTTTTCAGGTTCATTAGATGTAAACGAAGACCATGTGCCGCGAGAAGTGTATTCGTTCTTCAGATGGCTTATTTGTGGTACTGTTGAGCACATGTCATCAGAACGCAAGCAATCACAAGTTAACAAGGCTGTTATGAGCATATCCCAAACTGCAATAGCCATGATATATAATGAGAGACAAGTGAAACGCACTGCTTCAAATATTCAATCTAGACGTATAATGCCTCAGCAAGTAGCTATAGGGTTATCAGTACATCAAGTTGTGAGAAACAAAAAGGTTATTGAGCTTTTGCATGGATACGGTCACTCAATTGGGTATGATCGTCTTCGAAGATGTGAAACTCAAATAGCTGAGACGATATTAAATGATATAAAAGCTAACCAAGGGGTCTATGTGCCATCAGATATAGTGAAGGACAGATATATTTTTTTCGCAGTGGACAACGTAGATTTCATAGAGGATACGCCAGATGGGAAAAATACAACGCATGCAACAGCCCTTGCAATTTATCAACAAAGAGAACCAGATGACATTTCACCGGCTATAAACTTGACCATATCATCAAACAATAGAGCCCTTACTGAAATTCCAGACTGTTTGACATCATTGAAAGAATGCAGCATGCCAACAAAACCAGCCCCAAATTCTCCGTCATATACAAATTTTTCTTCAATCAAAGACAATCTTAGTGTTAAGGAAATTAAGTAATGTTTAGATCTGGATGATGCAAATTACTGTTTTAACTGGAAAGGGGGAAGCAGTTCCGATGAATCTGACAGTGATACGGATTTTTAATTGCTGTTATTCATTAGTATTGCTTACTTATATATTGCTTACTTATATATTGCTTATTTATATATTGCTTACTTTTTGTTCAAAATTCTTGATAGCTATATTTTTATGAAATGGTTAAGCATGTAAAAATTTTATTTTAATGGTTAATCTAAATGCATATTTTCTTTCAAACATTGTTAATTAAGTACCTATGCGTTGATATCTGCAAATATAATTCCATAATATTGTTTTTGTTTAACTCTTTTGGTTGCACATGATTGTACCGGAAAGTATGTTGATTTTCTGATCTTTTACCATAAATTTATGATGTTGGCATAGTAAAAAAAAAAAAGAAAGATAAAATATTCTCCTGAAATGGTTTTGTGTATAAAAAAACTTATTTTAATGGTTAATTTAAAATGTAACTTTTATTTCAAACGTTACCAAATGAGTGTCTATGTGTTGATCTCTGTAAATATAATTCTACATTCTTGTTTCGATTTAAATATTTTGGCAGCACATGATTTTTACGGAAAAAATGAAGTTTTTCTGTTATTTTACCTAAAATTTATAATGTTGGCATAATAAAACAAAAG
Source organism: Uloborus diversus (assembly GCF_026930045.1). Lineage (NCBI taxonomy): Eukaryota > Metazoa > Arthropoda > Arachnida > Araneae > Uloboridae > Uloborus > Uloborus diversus. Next base: position 80,721 of record NW_026559220.1, on the reverse strand, counting down.
TCACGGTTTCAATAAATGTTTTGTTTTGTTCAAAAATACTCTTTATATTCTGAAACCGAAAGAAACACCTGTACAAAAAATTTGGGGGGGGGACCCCCCCCCCCCTTCCTCCTAATATTTTTTACTGAAATGATAAACTTTGTTACCAGGAACCCATTATCAATGGAAAGATCGTCTTTAGTCCAATGAATTTTCATTCATAAACTCACATCTTTTACAATGAAAAAGGAGCTCTTAATAGCTTCGAAACACGTGTCAGCAATTTAATTCGGAGTTTTTTGCATTTAATGTTGTTATTAGTGGATTTAAGCATATTAAACTTTGAAATCTTGTTGTAAACCGAGAAATTTTGAATATATAAGTGTGTTATGTTTGCAGTCATACCCCCCCCTGCCCCCCATCAGCATTTTAGGGATAGCAACATCCAAATTCGTTTTCCTCGTGCCAATACCTTTCAGCAGAACCAACTCCCATGATTGCATCACAAAAATTGAACAGAATACCTCTTGCCCCCTGCACATTTATAACCGCCCCCCCGCCCCCCTGCCCCATTTTCGGGGTTGACAACATCCAAATTTGTTTTCCTCGTGACAATACCTTTCAGAAAAACTAACTCCCATAATTGTATCACAAAAATTAAACGAAAAATTACATGCCCCCAACGCAGTTATAACCGCCCCCCCTGCCCCCCAGCACCAATTTCGGAGTTAGCAGCATCTAAATTCGGTTTCCTCGTGCCAATACGTTTCAGGAGAACTAACTCGCATAATTATATCATAAAATTTGAACGGGAAACAGCTTGCCCCCCAAATGCAGTTATAATCCCTTCCCCCCTCCGCCCCCCTGCAGCATTTACGGGGGTAGCATCATCCAAATTCGGTTTCCTCGTGTCAATACCTTTCAGAAAAACTAACTCCCATAATTGTATCACAAAAATTGAACGGGAAACAGCTTGCCCCCCCCAAATGTAGTTATAGCCGCCCCCTGCCCCCCTGAACCATTTTCGGGGTTGGCATTATCGAAATTTGGTTTTCTCGTACCAATACCTTTCAGAAAAGCTAAGTCACACAATTGTATCACAAAAATTGAACGGGAAATCACTTGCCCCCCACGGCAGTTATAGCTGCCCCCCAGCCCCCCTGCACCATTTTGGGGGGTGGCAACATCTGAATTCGTTTTCCTCATGCAAATACCTTTCAGAAAAACTAACTGCTATAATTGTATCACAAAAATCGCACGGGAAACCATTTGCTCCCGGACTATTTGCTTCAATCTGTGGTTTAGGTGTCGATGAATCGATTGGTAAATGTAAATATTAAAAAAAAAAGTTTTTTGGAGATTCGCAAGGCATTAGAAAATTGATTGGTTTGTGGTTTTAAAAGTGCAGTCGAGTCCCCTCATTGGAACATCGGTTAAAAGAATAGTCCCCTTACTGTAAACAATTTGCAGTGTGCCAAACAGTTGTCACTTGACATTTAGATTCCACATAATGGAATAACCCACGTGTTAGAATAATTATTTCTGGCAAATTGGTTACCTCATAACGTTAGCTCAACTGCAGTTTGTTTGCTGTTTGTGGGATAAGTGTTAACGTAAACTTAAATCATATACCTGATTTGTTTACCTTAAAAGTAATAGCCAGGGACAACCCGATGGAAGGTCACTGTTACCTTTCAAAAGTTTTCTTATTCGGCACAAATTTGATTCGGCAAAATATGGAGCTAAATTCAAAAAAGTTTGTAGTTCCGGATGGCAAAATCATCATCTTTCGGCAAAATTTAGAGCTTCACTCAACAAATTGAGAAATTTCCGTTCTCCAAATTTGTAAGTTTGAGGTGCCCCTGATAATAGAACGAAAATTATTTTCCTTAAGTTTAGAGAGAGGTTGCGAAAGTGGTTTGGACTAAAGCCCGAGATCGCAGCTTAAGTAGGGACACGTCCGCCATCTTGGGGCAAAACACACTTCGTTGTCTGTGGTAGACCCACCTGCTTTTCTTCTTTATCGTGGATTAACATAGAGTTAATAAGATAGCACAATCAAGAAGCAAAACATCCTAGTTCAACATAGCAGACATAGAAGAAAGCGGCGTTGAGCCCTAGGATGGCTGATGTGTCGCTACTTAAGCTACGATTTAGGGCTTTAGTTTGGACATCGTTTTCATTGAGCTTCGGGGGGGGGGTGATGCTTATTGAGACTCAAAATGTGGCTTGTTCGGTGATTGAACTGATGACGCCATAGTAACTGCGGATTTTATTTTCCAAGTGGGGGTTAATGTATTATTTTCAGTTAAAGGGTAGGAACTTCAACCTTCATGTGCTTGAAATAGATTTGGTCTGGAGGGGGGGGGGGGACCATGGGATTGATTCATTCTCAAAAGCGTGCCTCTGAACCAGACTGCTTATTTATGGGCACAGCGTTACGTCTGCGTAGAGTACCCCAATTCTCACGGTCGGAAAGGTCAACTGGCATTTCGTCGTCTGTTATTCTCCCTTTTAATCACGAATTTGATCTTTGCGTCAATTTACAGCTAAAATATATTTTCACCTGTCGGAGATGTGGGCAGAGGATGAAGTTGAATAAGCGTTTTATTTATTTCATTACACTAATCATGAAAATAATCACATAAAAAATAGAGTAATTCATGCAAAAGCACTGAGTGTAAAGATTTATTTTTGTTGTTCTAGAAAACAAACCTAATTTTCTGTTTTTTTTTTTTTTTTTTGTATATTGTTGTAGAAAACATATTTTTAGTTCGGCGCAGCGGAAAAGCATGCGTTATAATCATAATTTTTAAAGCTTAACTTTAAATTTTTAAAAGTAAAATGTTAAAAAATACGGTAATGATTTGAATGTGTATCAGGTTTGCTGTTTGTCAGATAAATGTGATATTAAACTGAAATCATAAATCTGAGTTCATATTTCTAGTTTAAAAAAAATATTTAACCGTATTGCATGTTTAATGGGTTAAACATGATAATCTATGTAGACCAGATACAAACGTAAAAACTAAAAATGTTTAGCTATACGTTTTCAGCACATATCTAATTATTCAGAAATGTCAATAAGGTGCAGTGTTGAACATGTGAGGAGTAATATGATACTTTAAGAGATGTCATATCAAAATTTTCCGCATTTCTTGAAGTCTATATTGCGGTTGTATTATTTTTCTTTTCACTCAGAAAAAAAAAATTGCTGTATCTCTAAAGTTTCTTTGTTTGGTTTTAAACTAAGGAAATGCTGCCCGAGACAAGAATAACATAAAAATTAAGATCCTATGTGTTTGCAAATAGTTGTGATGTTTAATTTTACTGCATATTTTATTCTGTATAATTACGAGTGGCGGCCAGGAAATTACTTTTATAGATCTTCTCGCTTTGATGATTTCACGACAACTTATTTAATTACTAGTTGCGTCGTTTGGCTTTGCACGGGCAACCTCGAAAATAAGTTATGTCAAGTGACGCGTGTTCAACAACCAGGCTTGAACAAAAAAAAAATCCGTAAAATTTTGCGACAAATAGCGGGAGAAGAACCTAAAAGGAAACATTTTAAATCCCGAGATTACAGGAAAAGCCTCAAAACAAAATACAGAATTTTGCTTATTCAAATTCGAGAAACAAAAATGGCAACAGATCTTTCGTCTCAGTGATTTTCTTCACGCTATAAATTTTAATAAAACCATTGTTGCAGAAAGTTGAAATGAAGTACTGACAAATAATTTGAATGGAGGAAAACTTTCGAATAATAGGTATTTTATGTCGAAATCTAAGTGTCATAATTAATAGTTTTTAATGGATATCCTCCGCAAATTATTGTCAGAGGATTTTGTTAAATAGCTAAACAAAAGACGGGAAGATTACGAATCATTCGATACCTGGTTCGATCATCAGTGCGCTGTCGTTCGGGAGAAGAAACTTGGACATAGATACATAGGAACTGTCAGTTGGTTTATTTATTTAGAGAGCGATATTAAAAGTAGGAGCCAAACATGTACAAAACAACACAATACATTTATTTGAAACCAACTAATAAATTAAACATTTGGAAAACGACTCTACGTGCATCACTATTGCGTGCGGTTCACAGTTAACATCTAACAGGTACATATATAGGTACATACATAGATACATACGTTCAGTTTTTCATTATGTACGATTTATGTAGAAGCTAAACAGCTTCACATACATAGAGGACTATGTACAAAGTGCCTTGCCTCAGGGCACACACAGGTTAGATTTACAGCACAAGAGAAGGAAAAAATACCCAGGGCACCGGTGCGAATCGAACCCATGATCTCGGGCTTAGAAGACTGCTTCTTCAAAAGAGCTACGGAGTACCCCCTTTCACAACAATGCTTATGAAGATAAATTAAAACTTTGTCAAATTTGTCAAGATTTTCAATGAGTAAAAGCATTTCTAATTATTAACGTTATTTTCCTGAGCTGGTGATTTTTATATTAAAAAATGTAACTCAACAATCAAAAGTTTCTTCAAATTTCTTATATTCATTCAAATTGATCTCTACTTAACTACTCTCTCAATCCAGCACCGCAGCAACATATAGTACTGGTTATCCTTCAAAAATTAAAATTTTTTATTACAGTTTCTGCCTGAGGTGCTTTTGGTTTTAAAAAAATCCTTTTTCTATCAGTAAAGTAGATAAAGTAGAATGCAAATTGTTGACTAATGCATGACAGTCAAATCAATCGAGTTTACATTCTGCTCATTGCTAAACGGCAAAGACTCCTTTTCAAAAATGAACTTTTCGCTTTGATATTTCGGTTTTTCAATGCACATATGAGGCAATGAGAAGCAAAGGGATGTAAGTGGACATTTTCAAATGTGGACAGTTTGGTTTCAACTCAAAAAACTTCTGTCCTCTTATTTTAGAGCTTTGAAAATGTACGTTCTATGTATAAAAAAACATACCCATGTCGTGTCCTTAGAAAACAAGAACAAATTCATTGCTGTCTGCTTCAGCCAATGGGAAGCTGCAGTTAAGTCATATGACTCCCACAATGCACGCAAGGATTCAATGCCAATTAAAGAGTTTTCGACAGTAACGGAAAAGTAATTAGATTTTGTAATTTTTTTAATGCACCTTATTCAGTTCAAACCAACAATTTTAAGTAATATAGCTAAAAAAGTTGTTTACAAATCAAAATCTATAGAAGTATGGTGGTTTTGATCAAACTAGTAGAAAATCTGCAAGGGTAAAATTCTGTTCGAGAGTTTTTGAAAACGCTAAAAAAGACGAGAAAGTCATTATAATCGCAAAAAGTCAAAGAGAATTTATTTGCATTCTGATTTTAAGATTAAAACCTTTCAAGTTACACACCAACTGTGTTGATGTAACATTGCAAGTGAAAAAGGTTCGATTTCGTAGAGCCAGCTAGTAATATTAGCAGCTATTGCAACAGGTTAGATTTAAAGTTGAATTTACCAGGCTGTATATTATGTTTTTTTTAAGGGGGGGAGGGAGGTTACTAAATAAATTGCGATTGTTCTGGCAAAAGACCCAGCTAAAAAAGTTCTATAAAAAATCTTTAAAAAACATTGGGTATATTTGGAACTAATAATCTACAAAAAAAATCTTTAAGATTTTTTTGCAGAATATGTTTGCAAAACATAGTTCTGCATTTCTTGCACAAAAAAATTCTACAAAAATGTCTTCTGTTTTGCTGATTAGAATCCTCCATTCTAATCTGCAAAACAAAAGAAAGAAATGACTGACACAATGGAAGTTGTCAGTTAACTTTTCAGAATGAATAGAAAGGGAGGGATAAAACCCAAGTTAATTTTTTGGGTCAATTTATCATTCTGAGGACGCATCTCAACCTAGTTTTTGCAATAAGAAAAACGCATATCCACCTAGTTCACGCAAAAAAGAACGCATCCAATATTTAACGTTAATTAAATAATTAGCACATTTTTATTGAAACATGATGTAAAATATCAACATTAGATACAAACTGAAGAATATTAACAACATTTTGTCGTTGTAAAGTCCGATATGAAAGGAATCGGTAGTTTGAAGAAGGGAACAAGTTCAAGGGAATAATGTTGGCGCTTTTTCCCTTCTTCAAACTGAAGATTTAAATAAATAATAGGTTTTCGTGTTTCTTTACCGAATGTCTTGTTAAGTATACTTTTTTTGCTTTTGCATGTCACCTACTCAAATAGGCACGTATGAATCATTCCTAATGTCAGGGTAGCTCGAAGGGGAGCTAAAAACTTGGAACAATATTAGCTGTACGCAAATTGCTAGAGAAGTCAAATGTATTTCACTGCCGTGGGGAAGGTCTATGGCAGTATCAGCAAAAAGGGGTTTTTGAGATAAGTCAAGAACGGAAATTTGGATTTCGATCTAACAATATTGAAATGTCGGAATGGGAATTTTTTTCCTGCGTTATTTACAGCAGAAACCAAATGAGCGTTTTTCTTTATCTTAACTAATAATAAAGCTGAAAGTCTCTCTGTCCGGATCTCTGTCTGTCATTATCTCTGTGACGCGCCAAGATCGTTAGGCCGATTTTCATGAAATTTGAGCATGAAAATTGTAGCATAGGGTGTGCACCTCGAAGCGATTTTTTGAAAATTCGATTTTTTTCTTCTAATCCAATTTTAAGAACATTTTCCCGAGCAAAATTATCATAAGATGGACGAGTAAATGACCAAGTTATCATAACGTGGAACCGTAACATGGGCTAGTCAATTGGCGAGAAATGCACCATACACTATTTGTAAATATACAGGCGAACCAAAAGACCTTTCAATTTTCTACTACGGGCAAAGCCGTACGAGTACCACTAGTGTACAATAAAGCTAAGTACAATAGTTGAAAAAAATTGCAAGAAAAATTAAAATTTGAAAACGGGGCCCTTCACCTGCCCACGGCGATTTAAGTCCTCGTTTGAGGCAATGAAAAGCAATGGGACACTTTAAAGTACTCAGTAAAACACATCTTAAGTTCAGATCAGTGGCGAATCCAGGATTTTGTTCTGGGGGTGGCTGAGATCATTAAACATTTGTCTCTTTGATCAAAGATCATTGATGTAAACGAAGGCATTTAAAAAAAAAAAAATCTATATCATAATTAGTTGCCTATCAAGACGTGTTGATGGCTAATGATATTCTCTGAGTCACACACTTGAAAGTATCTAAAATTTAGTATTCAGTGGTGTAAAGTTTTTAAATTTAAATGTCAGTGTACTATATCAAAAAAAAAAAAAAGAAAAATGCCACGCATTTTAGACACCATGACTAAGCAATTTGAAGGCACAAATTTCAATTTTCGTTAATTATGCAAAATAATAATAATGTGTATCAGAGAAGCTGGTAGTGTAAAATAAATATAAGACAGAAAATTTAAAAAATCGTGAACTAATAAGTTAAAAAAAGGGAGAAACAATTACAGAGAGGAAAAGAAAAAGAAGTAGTAATGAGGTCTGCAATTTGTCCCTTTCTTCTCCTAAGATTAAATAAATTCTTGGCGCAGAAGGAAAATTTCTGAAATTCGAAAGGAAAATGTCGGGGAACTAACATCTCCGTTACTATAGCAAATGCGTGCATCAACCTGAGTGAAAACGAATAAGATAATAAATATACGGAATCATATCTTTTTTATTAATATTTTACATTAAGAACGAATTTAATTCTGGTCTGGGGGGCAGCTGCAGCCTCTTAGCCGCCCCCTGCATTGGCCACTGGTTCATATCCTTGTTAGACTTCCATTGGAAAGTTAATTTAATACGGGAATCCATTGGACTTATGCGCTTTCTGAAATAATCGATTCAACTTTCAGTGTACCAGCTGACCATTTTTCCACCGGGATAACAGCCAGGTGACTTGTGAATTTATTCATAGTTGCATATAAGCTGTCATCAAACAAATTCTTAGCTGAGTGCAAATCCTTGATTTTTTTTTTACATATTCGACCTACTAGCTGACTCATAACCCACCGCGTAACGTCAGCTGACTTTGTATTTTCCTTCGAGATATTGTCTTAAATATAACTTGACAAAGTTTTAGCTGGGAGGAAATGATTGACTTTTTAATTTTTTTTTACATGATTGGGAGGCTACCGCCGCCCGTCCCACCCACGGACACGCAACTGACTTTCACGAGATGTTTTGATTCCATTTCCTGATGCCTCTCACCAATTATGGTTCGAGAGCAAATGATTGACCAAATTTGTACCTGGTTCCCAGACTATAAAGCATACTGCATTGACGCACCTACCAGGGCTACTAACACTCTCTTTCCCGAAAACAGTGGAGAGTTTCTCCTACCATTTGTACTGGTTTTCGCGAAATATTTAATTTTTGCACTTTTATCCCCTTTCTTCCCACTGCTTCATTGGTTGTTTGATTAAACTTAATCGAGAATCAATACTGGTTATTTAGTAAATTATTTATGAGTTACATTTTTCTGGGGAATGCTTGAAAAAATGACCCACAGTCGTTACAGACTAGCCGCCACTGGTAGTTTGTTACAGATTTTATAACTGCTGGCAGCTTATATTATACTTCATAACTTAGTGTGTTACTAATACGTTTCTTTTTTCCTTTCCGCTTTTCTGGTGTGATGGAGCGACGATTGTTTCTTCTGAGATGAAACTAGGAAATGAACAAAATCTGGGGTTATCCAACACTAAGCTTGAAAAGGTAAAATATTCCTTTCTGACTACTTGGCATGTCTTGACCATATTTAGACATAAGGCGCGTTTACAAAGGTAGTGATATTACCCGTCTTTCATCCAATTTAGCAGTCAGTGACAAATAGGAATATATGTAAAATTATTTGTAGTGGAAATTTAACATTAATTGAAAGATACACTGTATGACAAAATATTGGGATACTTTCAAAAAATCACAGTTTTTACGGATTTCTCGAGAAATGAGACCAATTGCTCTGTAATTATTTTCATACAAAAGTTATACTCCAGCTATCATTTTCTAATAAAATTTAAGTCTACTGTTCATTTAGGGGTCCAGCAACAAATTGAGAAAAAAGGGTTTTTTATCGTCTTTTGTTGTAAATAGCTGGAAATAAGAAATTTCAGAAATATGTTAACCAACTATGTAGAATTGTTTTTATATTTTCGTGAATATCTCTAATATACACGGATATATAAGCATTTCTTTCAAAAAATCAAATTTTATTAGAAGGTTTTCGGCTTCTAACACGCCGAATTTTCCATAAAACGTTACTAAACATCCAAAATATTTGACAGCATACAAGAGAAATATAAAATTAAAATTTGAAGTTAAAATATTAAAAATTTGAAATAGGAACGTTTAAAGTAATTGAATATTCGCTGCGCATGCACGAGCGAAAGATAACAATTTATAACTTTCATAGTAAATAGCGCAAGTACGTCCTGCAGCTCATAACAATATTTCAGCTCGATATCTTTACATCGCTGATAACTTTTTCAATTTTAATGAGCCGAGTTCTAATAATTATTGCATGGATGACGAAGAGGGTGGAGCGAAAAAAACGATTTTTTTTCTCTTTTTTTGCGAATTGCTATAGCACGGAAAAGTTGCAATTGGTGAAGATAAAAAAAAAAGAAAAAAAAGAAATCGGATAATATCATTCGATCGCGCAACGAGCCTAAAAATTCGGAAAATGAAAAATTTTGTTTTTTTTTTTTACCGATTTTTTAAAATTTTGTGTCAATGTTTTTTTTAATGTCCCAAGACTGATACGTTGCGAATGGTGAAGCCTACATAAATTTTAAAAAAATATTAAAAATCGTTTATTACCTTCCAATCCAGGAACAAGCCTGAAAAATCGAAAAAAATAGAGAACTTCGTCTTTTCCAAAAAAAAAAAAAAAAAAATTTAAAAAATTCTAATCTTTTTTTCTTTTTTTTTCAGTACTACAGGAAAAACCTTTTAAAAAGCACTATATTGCATATAAACATTAATTTATTTCCCGATTTTGAAGGTATCTTCTAAGCATGCAGAATTCCCATTCTTTACAGCAATGAGCCATTTTCAGATAATAGATTATAAAATAGTTAGCAAAATTTATTCCATCCAGTACACAAGTCTACCTTTTTTCATTGTTACTTGTTAAATCTAATCTATAATCAAATTTTTGGAAACTTGGATATAAATTAATATGTATTTCAATGTTTCTCTTATGTAGCTTTCTGTTCATTTTAATTCGCAAACTTTAAGCAAAGTCTCCGTCCCTATAGCTTTACACATCTTTCGACGGCTTGCGTAGTGGCAGGGGGATAATTTTATATCGAAGTCTGGTGCAGTACCTGTTTAAATTATTTAATGTCTTCGTTAGTAACTTTTCGAAGAAAAAGTGGCGGAGATCACTTTGTCGTGCAAAGAAATAATCTCTGTGTAATTAGTGGCTTCGAAATATTGGGATGGTCTAACAAAGTGATGTTTTTGGCAACTCTGGCTTTTTAAACCTTTTAAGAACTCTAGTTCTCATCAAAAGCCCCCTTGCATGAAAAACCATGGCTGTCAAGAAGTTTTCGGGATGCGCAAAGAAAGAATTTATCTCAATGACAGGGTAAAACACCAAACTTTCAGGTTTCCACAGGTTTAAATTGTTTTATAAACATGAATGGGACTGTTCGTGAAGATTTTGCAGTTCTTTATTTTAAACCAGATTGGCATGTAACATTTCAAGATGTGTTCATATTCAAGTAACGATGTGTTTTAACATTTACGTGAAGTTTATTTGCACAAGTGAAATTTCTAGAGTGTGAGGTGGGCCGAGGTTTAAGATTTGCCAGAACATTTGGACAATTGCAAGTCTTTATTGCTTGAGATAGATTCAATAGATACCTTTGATCCTTACTCAAGCAATTTCTGTTTACTTGTATGGTTGAACCTTGCACAGTCAATTACTTGAAAATCTATAGCCGGCAGATTTTCGAAACCTCTGAGACGTTCTAGCATTAGCCCAGAAAATAAACTTGAACAGGTTGTTTCACTATTAATGCGAAAAAGTGACGAAATGACAATCTGATGAAATGGAATGAACAAATAGCCCATTGCAATGTTCGTCCGACATAAATTTCGAATTGATGAATCGCGCCACTGTTCCACCTGGTATAAATTTAGTATCGTCATAGTATATTGAAATTTGTTGTTCATTTAGATATGAAACAATGCTATTCACGATTTCTTTGACTGATCTGGAGTTTGGAGAAGACACGTGTCTTTTCTTAAAGTTAGCGAATTAAATTAAGAGACATTAGAGCAACATTGACATCCAGATCAATTATGTCCGATTTTCCCAAAATTCTGATTAATTAGATTCAACAAGTCACACTTAAAACAATGAGACTTGTGTAGTGGATGGCAGAAAATATGCTAAACATTTTTAATCTTCTATTATCTGAAAATGGCTAATTATTTTAAAGAATGGGACTTCTACATTTCTAGAAGATAGCTTCAAAATCAAGAAATGAAATAATGTTTATGTGGATTCTAGTGCTTTTTAAAGATTTTCCTTATAATACTGAAAAAAAGGAAAAAATAGAACAATTCTTTATTTATTTTTTTTCAGAAAAGATGAACAACTTTTAAAATTTTTTAGGCTTGCCCCTAGATTGGCACGTATTAAACGGTTTTAAAGTTTCTTTTAAATTTATGTAGGCTTCACCAATCGCAACTTATCAGTCTTAGAACATTTAAAAAACCATTGACACAAAATTTTTTAAAAATCCGTAAAAAACATAGAATTTTCTATTTTTCCGAATTTTCAGGCTCATTGCGCGATCGGAAGATATTATCTGATTTCAATTTTTTTTTGTTTTTGTTTTTTAAGTCTTTACCAATCGCAACTTTTCTGCGCTATAGCAACTCGCAAAAGAAAATTTCGCTTTTTTCGCTCCACCCTAATGACGAATCGTAAAGGGTCGTTCGCAAACGGGGAACACTTTCCTATTATCGCGCAGAGCGATTCATGATAAGAGCGGTTTATTTGCGAACGATCCGTCACGTTTCGTCGCTTATTCAAAAATTATTGAAATTCGGCTGATTAGTTCGCTGAAAGATATTCATCTGGAACATTAGTATGAGTTGCAGGATCTATCTGGGCTTTGGATTATGAAGTTCTAAATTGCTATCTTTCGCGCATGAGTATTGAAAAATTAATTGCTTTAAACGTTCATATTTCATTAAATGTTTCATAATTTCAAATTTTATTATGTTTTTCTTGTTTGCTGTCAAATATTCAGAAAGTTTACTAACGTTTGCCGCAAAATTCTGCGTGTCACTAGCCGAGAACCATCCAATAAAATTTGTATTTATTTTTTAAGAAATTCTTATATCTCCATGGGTATGAGAGTTACTTTCACAAAAGTATAAAAATTATACATAGTTTGTTAACTTATTTCTGATTCTTATAGCTTATTCCCAGCTATATACAGTGAAGGATGATCGAAAGCGCCTATTTTTATTTTCTCAATTTGTTTCTGGTCCCCTAAGTAAATAGTAGATACAATTTTTATTGAAAAATAACAGCTAGAATATACCTTCTCACGTGAAAGTAATTACAGATTAATTGGACTATTATTCATCAAGAAATCCGTAAAAATGTGAAATTTTGAAAATGTCCCAAAACTTTTGCTCATGTAGTGTAGGTCATACATTAGTGTACAGATAATGCTGTAACTCTATATAGATGCACAGAACGCAAGTTGCGGGTGTCGTTTGCTGCATTTTCCATGTGTATTTGCATATTGATCAAAGGTATAAATAGTGTTATCTATACATGGTATGCTCATGAAAGTACAGAATTTTCATAAGCTCAGGTTAGCCTCAATTACACGAGCACATGTTTACAGTGAGCATTACAAGACTAAAGGCGATGTACAGTTGATTTACTGGGTTAACAATGCAAAACATGCACATTGATCATACACTAATATTGTACATTTATACACACATTAAATTACGTGAATACTCTGGTCGACAATCGCCACGGACAAATTCCAATGGCCTATGTAGCGCGTAAAAAAGTAAGTGTAATTAGATGACAAATAGAATAAACTGATGCCAAAACTCTAGAACATTGCAATAACGGTAATTTATTGTGCTCTAAAATCCAGAAAGTGTTCTAAAGTTTAAAGGACGAAACGGTCATTTTGGTCTGAATACGTAAAACTGAATAAATAACTACCGCCCCCAGGTGTTCCGGCATAAGATGTCAATATAGGATATGGCTACAATGGAGAGCGATGCAAGCTTTCACACGTCATGTGATGCTTTACACAACATTATACAGCAGCTATTTTGGTGATTTATCCCATTCTGTCGGTCACGGATAAGGATGCCCTTGCTCATTGGAGGGCGTGTTCGACCAGCAAGACTGCTCTCTAAAGCATCTCTAACATTCTCAATATGATTCAGATCTGTAAAACGTGCTGGCCATCCGATGGGTTGAATATTTTGAGTGAGCTAGACACTCCTCGACGGCGATTGTTAATGACACGTTACGTTGCCATCCATGAAAACGAATTTATCACCCACAGCAATACAGAACACGTGAATATTAGGCAGTAGAACATATATGTATCACTAGCCGTCATAGTTATGTTTGAAAGCACATAAGCAACGTACGGCCATTGATATAATCCTACCCATACTATTACACAATTTGTAGGATACTAGTCCTTTTCTTTCATGTTTGCCGGCTTATATGCCGTATCACCGTCCACAATTAGGCGACACACTGAACACGCTTTCATCTGAGAATAGTACACAAGCCCAGTAGACTTCTCTTCAAATGAGCATCATATAACAAAAGAGCAAATCACTGACTTGTAGACAGTGGGATGTACAAAACAAGCTGGCGGTTGTATAGTATTACTGCATTCAAACGTCGGGCTACAGTTTTCGGGATAGTTGCTTGCTAGTAGCAGCAGGAAGCTTAGAATTTAGAGACAGAAGCTCCCTTAGGAATTGGCAAAAGATGGTGTTCTTAAGAAAAAGAGCATAGAATTGCCTCAATCGCATTTAATTTCCTCATATAATAAAAATATGGATGGTATGGATCTCTTTGATTGATCTCTAAGTACATACAGGCCTCATATCTAAAGGAAAAAATGGTGGTGGCCTTTTTTTACGAACACACTAAATATGGCTGTTGTAGCAGCCTGGAGAAATCACAAAGAGCTCAAGGGAAAAATGACCTAACTAACATTTTAAAGGGATATAACTGCAGCTTTCATGAAAAATTCAAAGGAAAATTACGTAAATCCAGAGTCAGGGCCTTGCAAACCTGTGAACTCTACTGTACATTTTGATGGAGTAAACCATTTCATTATAAGGGCTGAAAAACAATCTTGATGTAAATGTTGTAAAAAGAACACTCGAACCAAGCGTAAAAAATGCAATGTAATGCTGCATCAAAATTGTACTGCATGTTTTTATAAAAAAAATAGGTGATTGATAAATAGAGTAAGTTTTTTTTCTTTATATTCATAGTTTGTTTACTTTTAGTACATCTCTTTTCGCTTGAAATGCAAATGAAACATAGCTTTCATTTTGGAATAGATTTTGGCAGAAATACATATGTACGTAGTTTTTGTGATAGATTTTTATATTTCTTCATAAATGAACAAGAATTTAATATTTGAGACGCGGCTCTTTTAAAACGCGATCGGAAAAAAAAGAAAAGAAATCGAATGTGGTAGGACAGCAGATGTTTTCCCCCTTCAAAAGAACCAAAGCTCCCACTACTGGAACAGCCTATAATTTCTAAACGGTTGCAGATTTTTTGAAAATTTTAGCTGCACTGCATTATAAATGTATATCTGTTATGTAAATATTTTCTAGATTTTTTTATGTAGTTTATGTAGCGGCGTTTACTGTGTAAAGATACATACAATTGCTCAATTTCAGCAACTCTCATGCATCTCCATACCATAGAGAATGTCTCGATTTGAGAGAACGTCTTAAGCAAGATTCCTCAAAAGCTTCGATTTCTAATGCCAAACCCGAACACATTTCTTTAACAGATACTTCAAATAAATATGAATCACTGAATAAAATACTTTCTTTGTCTTACTGCCACCAGATGAGTTTCTCTTTGTTCTTGGAGAGTTGGGTACGACTCTGCTTCTTGGGATTCATCTTTGGTTTTACTCCTAGGACCCGCAATTGCAGCTGCAGTTAACAGGTATGCAAAAATGTTTGTTACTTTTCAAATTCACATTAAAGGAATTGATTATTCCAACTTTTTGAGCCATATAAAAAATCAACAATTTTCAACTACACCACTCAGTTCAACTTCAGTCAAGCCAATCAAAAGTTGGTTGAGCTTAGTGGGCGGTCAGTTGAGTCAATCAAAGGTTAGTTGAGACAGTCAAAGGTCAGTTGAACTTTTGAAATTAGTGGGCGGTCATTTGAGCTTAGTGGGCAGTAGTTGATCATATCAAAGGTCGGTGAGCTAAGTAGGCGGTCAGTTGAGTCAATCAATGGTCAGGTGAGCTTAGTGGGCTGTCAGGTGAGCGAATAAAAGTTCAGTGGAGTTTAGTGGGCGGTCAGCTGAGCCGATCAATGGTCAGTGAGCTTAGTGGGCAGGCAGTTAAGCCAATCAAAAGTCGGTTGAATTTAATTGCCTGTCATTTGAGCTTAGTGGGCGGGCAGTTGAGCCAATCAATCGTCAGTTGAGCTTAGTGGACGGTCAGTCAAGTCAATTAAAAGTTAGTTGAGCTTAGTGAGCGGTCAGTTGAGTAAATCAATGGTCAGTTGAGCTTAGTGGGCGGTACTCTAGCCAATCAATGGTCGGATGAGCTTACTGGGCGGTCAGTCGAGCCAGTCAAAGGTCAGTTGAACTTTAGAAATTAGCTGGTGCGCAGTTGAGCTTAGTGAGCGCTCAGTAGCTATAGTCAAACGTCAGATCAGCTTAGTTGGTGGTCAGTTGAGTCAATCAAAAGTCGGTTGAATTTAATTGCCGGTCGGTTGAGCTTATTGGGTGGTAATTTGAGCCAATCAATCGTCGGTTGAGCTTATTGGGCGGTCAGTCGAGCCAAACAAATGTCAGTAAAGCTTTGTGGGCGGTCAGTTAGGCCAATCAAAAGTTGGTGGAGCTTAGTGGGTGGTCAGTTAAACATAGTGGGCGGTAGTCGAGCCGATCAATTGTCAGTTGAGCTTAGTGATCATTAGTTGAGCATATCGAAGGTCTGTTGTGCTTATTGAGCGGTCAGTCGAGCCAAACAAAAGCAGGTTGAGCTTAGTGCTTGGTCAGTCAAGCCAATTAAATGTTGGTTGAGCTTTGTTTGCTGTCAGTTGAGCCAATCAAATGTCGGATCAGCTTAGTGGACCGTCAGTTGAGCCAACAAAAGGTCGGTTGAGCATAGTGGGCTGTCAGTTGAGCCAATCAATGGTCAGGTGAACTAAGTGGGCTGTCAGGTGAGTGAATCAAAGGTCCATTGAGCTTTGTGGGCGGTCCGTGAGCCAATAAAAGGTCTGTTGAGCTTAGTAGGCTGTCAGTAGAGCCAGTCAATGTTCATTTGAGCGAGTTAAAGGTCAGTGGAGATTGGAGGGCGGTCAGTTGAGCCAATTAAAAGTTAGTTGAACTAATTGTGCCGTCAGTCTAGCCAAACAAAAGATGGTTGAGCTCAGTTGGAGGTCAGTCTAGCCAAACAAAAGTCGGTTGAGCTTAGTGGGCGGTGAGTCAAGAAAATCAAAAGTTGGTTGAGCTTAGTGGGCGGTCAGTTTAGTCAATCAATGGTCAGTGGAGCTTATTGGGCGGTAGTCGAGCCAAACAATTGTCAGTTGAGCTTAGTGCTCAGTAGTTGAACTTATCAAAGTTTTGTTGAGCTTAGTGCGCGGTCAGTCGAGCAAATCAAAGGTCAGTAAAGCTTAGTGGGTGGTCCATTGAGGCAAATTTTAGGTCGGTTGAGCTTTGTAGGCGGTCAGTTGAGCCAATCAAAAGTCAGTTAAATTTAATTGCCGGTCCGTTGAGCTTAGTGGGCGGTGAGTTGAGCCAGTCAATGTTATGTTGAGCTTAGTAGGCTGTCAGTCGAGCCAATAAAAGGTCAGTTGAACTACTGAAATTTGTGAGCGGTCATTTGTGCTAATCAATTTTCAGTTGAGCCTGGTGGGCTTTCAGCTGATTCAATCAAAGTTCGGTTAAGCTTAGTAGGCGGGCAGTTGAACAAATCATTCGTCAGTTGAGTTTAGTGGGAAGTCAGTCGAGAAAATCAATGGTCAGTTGAGCTTAGAGGGCGGTCAGTCGATTCCATCAAAAATCAGTTCAGCTTAGTGGGCGCTCAGTTGAGCCAATCGATGTTCAGTCGAGCTTTGTGGGAGGTCAGTAGAGCCATTCAGTATTAAGTTCATCTTAGTGGGCGGTCAGTCGAGCCAATCAAAGTTCAGTTGAGCTTAGTGGTCTGTCAGTTGAGCGAATCAAAGTTCACTAGATGTTAGTAGGCGGTCAACTGAGTCAATCAAAGGTCGGTTGAGCTTAGTGGGCGGACAGTTGAGTCAATCAAAGGACAGTAAAGCTTAGTTTGCGGTCAATGAATCCAAACAAACGCCGGTTGAGCTTAGTGGGCGTTAAGTCAAGCGAATCAATATTAAGTTGAGCTTAGTGGGCGGTCAGTTGAGTCAATCGATCTTAAGTTGAACTTTGTGGGCGGTCAGTAGAGACATTCAATATTAAGTTGAGCTTAGTGGGCGGTCAGTTGAGCCAATCAATAATAAGTTGAGCTTAGTGGGCGGTCAGTTGAGCCAATCAATAATAAGTTGAGCTTATTGAGCGGTCAGTTGAGTCAATCAATGATCAGTTGAGCTTAGTGGGCGGTAGTCGAGACAATCAATTGTCAGTTAGCTTAGTGGTCGGTAGTTAAACATATCAAAGGTCGGTTGAGCTTTTTGTGCGGTCAGTCGAGCCAAACAAAAGAAGGTTCAGCTTTGTGTGCGGTCAGACAAGCCTATTAAAAGTTGGTTGAGCTTAGTGGGCGGTCAGTTGAGCCAACCAAAGGTCGGTTGAGCTTTGTGGGCTGTCAGATGAGCGAATCAAATGTCATAAAAAGCTTAGTGCGCTGTCCGTTGAGGCAAATTGAAGGGCGGTTGAGCTTACTAGGATGTCAACCAAGCCATTTATTGGTCGGTTGAACTTAGTCGGTGGTTAGTCGATCCAATCAATCGTATGTTGAGCTTAGTGTGCGGCCCGCTTAGCCGATCAATGGTCAGTGAGTTTAGTGGGCGTGCATTTGAGCCAATCAAAAGTCGGTTGAACTTTTGAAATTAGCGAGAGCACAGTTGAACCAGTTAATGATCAGTTGAGCTTAGTGGTCTGTCAGTTGAGTCAATCAATGGTCAGTTGAGCTTAGCGGACGGTAGTCGAGCCAATCAATTGTCAGTTGAGCTCAGTGGGCAGTAGTTCAGCATAACAGAGGTCAGTTAAGCTTAGTGGGCGGTCAGTTGAGAGAACCGATGTACAGTCTTTGTGGGCGGACAGTCGAGAGATTCAATATTGAGTTAGGCTTGACTACCGCGCACTAAGCTTATCAATTGTCAGTTGAGTTTAGTGAGCGGAAAATTGAGCGAAACAAAGGTCGGTTGTGCTCAGTGGGCGGGCAGTTGAGCCAATCAATGGTCAGTTGAGCTTAGGGGGCGGTATTCGAGCCAATCAATTGTCAGTTGAGCTTAGTCAGAGGTCAGTAGTTAAATATAGCAAAATTCGGTCGAGCTTATTGTGCGGTCAGTCGAACCAAACAAAAGCAGGTTGAGCTTAGTGGGCAGTCACTTGAGCCAATCAACGGTCAGTTGAGCTTAGTGGGTGGTAGTCTAGGCAATAAATGGTCAGTTGAAATTAGTGGGCGGTCAGTCGAGCCAATCAAAGTTCAGTTGAACTTTTGAAATTAGCTGGCGGTCAGTTTAACCTATCAATGGACAGTTGAGCTTAATGTTCTGTCATTTGAGCCAATTACTGGTCAGTCGAACGTCGGTTGAGCTTAGTGGGCTGTAGTCAAGTCGATTGTCAATCGAGCTTAGTCAGCTGTCAGTTGAGCGACACAAGGGTCAGTTGAAGTTATTGGGCGGACAGCTGAGCCGATCAATGTTCAGTTGAGCTTAGTGGGCGGGCAGTTGAGAGAATCAAAGGTCAGTTGAATTTAATTGCCGGTCAGTTGAGCATAGTGCAGTTGTGCCAATCAGTCGTCAGTTGAGCGTAGTGAACGGTCCGTTGAGCCAATCGAAGGTCATAAAAAGCTTAGTGCGCGGTCAGTCGAGCCAAACACAAGAAGGTTGAGCTTAGTAGGCGGTAGTCAAGCCAATCAATTGTCAGTTGAGCTTAGTTTGCTGTCAGTTGAGTGAGTCAAAGGTTAGTTGAAATTAGTGGGCGGTCAGATGAGCCGATCAATGGTCAGTGAGCTTAGTGGGCGGACAGTTGAGCCGATCAATCGTCAGTTGAGCTTAGTGAGCGGTCCGTTGAGTCAATCAAAGGTCATAAAAAGCTTAGTGCGCGGTCA
This sequence comes from Uloborus diversus, assembly GCF_026930045.1. NCBI lineage: Eukaryota > Metazoa > Arthropoda > Arachnida > Araneae > Uloboridae > Uloborus > Uloborus diversus. Next base: position 61,252 of record NW_026559220.1, on the reverse strand, counting down.
GTTGAGGCAAATTGAAGGTGGGTTGAGCTTAGTAGGCTGTCAGTCAAGCCAATTAAGGGTCGGTTGAACTTAGTGGGTGGTCAGTCGATCCAATCAATCGTCAGTTAAGCTTAGTGGGCGGTTAGTTGAGCCAATATATGGTCAGTTGAGCTTAGTGGGCTGTCAGATGAGCGAGTCAAAGATCAGTTGAGATTAGTGGGAGGTCAGCTAAGCCGATCAATGGTCAGTGAGCTTAGTGGGCGGGCAGTCGAGTCAATCAAAGTTCAGTTGAACTTTTGAAATTAGCGGGGGCACAGTTGAACCAATCAATGGTCAGATCAGCTTAGTAGGCGGTCAGTTGAGCCAACCAAAGTTCAGTTGAGCTTAGTGGTCTGTCAGTTGAGCCAATTACTGGTTAGTTGCGCTTAGTGGGCTGTCAGTTAAAAGAATCGGAGTTCGATTGAGCTTAGTGGGCGGGCAGTTGAACCAATCAAAAGTCGGTTGAATTTAATTGCCAATCAGTTGAGCTAAGTGTGCGAGCAGTTGTGCCAATCAGTCGTCAGTTGAGCGTAGTGAACGGTCCGTTGAGCCAATCGAAGGTCATAAAAAGTTTATTGCGCGGTCAGTCGAGCAAAACACAAGAAGGTTGAGCTTAATGGGCTGTCAGTTCAGTCAATCATTGGTCAGTTGCGCTGAGTGGACTGTCAGTTGAGCGAGTCAAATGTCAGTTGATCTTAGTGGGCAGTCAGCTGAGTTAATCAAAGGTCGGTTGAGCTTAGTAGGCGGTCAGTAGAGCCAATCTAGGGTCAGTAAAGCTTAGTGGGCGGTCAGTTGAGGCAAAGTGAAGGTCGGTTAAGCTTAGTGGGCGGTCAGTTGAGGCAAAGTGAAGGTCAGTCAAGCTTAGTAGACAGTCAGTTGAGCCAATTAAAGGTTAGTTGAGCTTATTGTGCGGTCAGTCGAGTCAAACAAAAGCCGGTTGTGCTTAGTAAACATTTAAGCGGTCAACTGAGCCAATCAAAGGTCGGTTGAGTTTAGTGGGCTGTCAGTTGAGCGAGTCAAAGCTCAGTTGAGATTAGTGGGCGGTCAGCTGAGCCGATCAATATTCAGTTGTGATTAGTGGGCTGGCAGTTGAGCCAATCAATTTTCAGTTCAGCTTAGTGGGCGGTAGTGAAGTCAATTGTCATTAGTAAAGCTTAGTGGGCGGTCAGTTGAGCCAATCAAAGGTCAGTCAAGCTTAGTGGGCGGTCAGTCGAGTCAAACAAAAGCCGGTTGAGTTTAGTAGACGGTCAGTCGAGTCAAACAAAAGCCGGTTGAGTTTAGTAGACGGTCAGTCAAGCCAATCAAAAGCCGTATAATCTTAGTGGGCGGTTAGTAAGCCAATCAATGGTCCGTTGAACTTAGTGGGCGGTCAGTCGATCCAATCAATCGTCAGTTGAGCTTAGTGGATGGTAGTCGAGCCAATCAATTATCAGTTGAGCTTATTGTGCGGTCAGTCGAGTCAAACAAAAGAAGGTTCAGCTTTGTGGGCGGTCAGTTAAGCCTAATAAAAGTTGGTTGAGCTTAGTGAGCGGTCAGTTGAGGCAAATTGAAGGGCGGTTGAGCTTAGTAGGCTGTCAACCAAGCCAATTGTTGGTCGTTTGAACTTAGTGGGTGGTTAGTCGATCCAATCAATCGTATGTTGAGCTTAGTGGGCGGTCCGCTTAGCCGATCAATGGTCAGTGGGCGTGCATTTGAGCCAATCAAAAGTCGGTTGAAATTTTGAAATTAGCGGGAGCACAGTTGAACCAGTTAATGATCAGTTGAGCTTAGTGTGCTCTCTGTTGAGCCAATCAAAGGTCAGATCAGCTTAGTGGGCGGTCAGTGGAGCCAACCAAAGTTCAGTTGAGCTTAGTGATCTGTCAGTTGAGTCAAACAATGTTCAGTTGAGCTTAGTGGACGGTAGTCGAGTCAATCAATTGTCAGTTGAGCTCAGTCGTCAGTTGTTCAGCATAACAGAGGTCAGTTAAGCTTAGTGGGCGGTCAGTTGAGAGAACCGGTGTACAGTCTTTGTGGGCACACAGTCGAGAAATTCAATATTGAGTTAAGCTTAGTGCGCGGTAGTCAAGCCTATCAGTTGTCAGTTGAGTTTAGTGAGCGGAAAATTGAGCGGAACAAAGGTCGGTTGAAATTAGTGGGCTGTCAGTTGAGCGAATCGAAGGTCACTAGATCTTAGTGAGCGGTCAACTGAGCCGATCAATGGTCAGTTGTGCTCAGTGGGCGGGCAGTTGAGCCAATCAATGTTAAGTTGAGCTTAGGGGCGGTATTCGAGCCAATCAATTGTCAGTTGAGCTTAGTGGTCAGTAGTTAAATATATCAAAATTCGGTCGAGCTTATTGTGCGGTCAGTCGAACCAAACAAAAGCAGGTTGAGCTTAGTGGGCAGTCACTTGAGCCAATCAACGGTCAGTTGAGCTTAGTGGGTGGTAGTCTAGGCAATAAATGGTCAGTTGAAATTAGTGGGCGGTCAGTCGAGTCAATCTAAGGTCAGTTGAACTTTTGAAATTAGCTGGCGGTCAGTTTAACCTATCAATGGACAGTTGAGCTTAATGTTCTGTCAGTTGAGCCAATTACTGGTCAGTCGAGCGTCGGTTGAACTTAGTGAGCTGTAGTCAAGTCAGTTGTCAATCGAGCTTAGTGAGCTGTCAGTTGAGTGAGTCAAGGGTCAGTTGAAATTTTTGGACGGTCAGCTTATCCGACCAATATTCAGTTGAGCTTAGTGGGCGGGTAGTTGAGCCAGTCAAAGGTCATAAAAAGCATAGTGTGCGGTCAGTCGAGTCAAACACAAGAAGGTTGAGCTTAGTAGGCGGTAGTCAAGCCAATCAATTGTCAGTTGAGCTTAGTTTGCTGTCAGTTGAGTGAGTCAAAGGTTAGTTGAAATTAGTGGGCGAGCAGTTGAGCCAATCATTGGTCAGTTGATCTTAGTGGGCGGTCAGCTGAGCCAATTAAACCTCGGTTGAGCTTAGTGGGCGGTAGTCAAGTCGATTGTCAATCGAGCTTAGTCAGCTGTCAGTTGAGCGAGACCAGGGTCAGTTGAAGTTATTGGGCGGTCAGCTGAGCCGATCAATGTTCAGTTGAGCTTAGTGGGCGGGCAGTTGAGAGAATCAAAGGTCAGTTGAATTTAATTGCCGGTCAGTTGAGCATAGTGCAGTTGTGCCAATCAGTCGTCAGTTGAGCGTAGTGAACGGTCCGTTGAGCCAATCGAAGGTCATAAAAAGCTTAGTGCGCGGTCAGTCGAGCCAAACACAAGAAGGTTGAGCTTAGTAGGCGGTAGTCATGCCAATCAATCGTCAGTTAAGCTCAGTGGGCGGTTAGTTGAGCCAATATATGGTCAGTTGAGCTTAGTGGGCTGTCAGTTGAGCGAGTCAAAGGTCAGTTGAGCTTAGTGGGCGGTCAGCTTAGCCGAACAATCGTCGGTGAGCTTAGTGGGCGGGCAGTTGAGCCAATCAAAAGTCAGTTGAATATAATTGCCGATCAGTTGGGCTTATTGAGCGGTCAGTCAAGCCAATCAAATGTTGGTTTAGCTTAGTCAGCGGTCAATTGAGTCAAACAAAAGCCGGTTGAGCTTAGTGGGTGGTCAGTTAAGTCAATCAAAGGTCAATTGAGCTTTGTGTGCTGTCAGTTTAGCCAATCAAACGTCGGATCATCTTAGTGGGCCAACAGCTGAGCCCACCAAAATTCGGTTGAGCTTAGTGGGCTGTCAGATGAGCGAGTCAAAGATCAGTTGAGATTAGTGGGAGGTCAGCTAAGCCGATCAATGGTCAGTGAGCTTAGTGGGCGGGCAGTCGAGTCAATTAAAGTTCAGTTGAACTTTTGAAATTAGCGGGCGCACAGTTGAACCAATCAATGGTCAGATCAGCTTAGTAGGCGGTCAGTTGAGCCTACCAAAGTTCAGTTGAGCTTAGTGGTCTGTCAGTTGAGCCAATTACTGGTCAGTTGCGCTTAGTGGGCTGTCAGTTAAAAGAATCGGAGTTCGATTAAGCTTAGTGGGCGGGCAGTTGAACCAATAAAAAGTCGGTTGAATTTAATTGCCAATCAGTTGAGCTAAGTGTGCGAGCAGTTGAGCCAATCAGTCGTCAGTTGAGCTTAGTGGGCGGTCAGCTGAGCCAATTAAAAGTTGGTTGAGTTTAGTGGACGCTCAATTTAGTCCATCAAAGGTCGAATGAGCTTAGTGGGATGTCAGTTGAGCCAATCATTGGTCAGTTGATCTTAGTGGGCGGTCAGCTGAGCCAATTAAACCTCAGTTGAGCTTAGTGGGCGGGCAGTTGAGCCAATCAAAGGTCATAAAAAGCTTAGTGCGCGGTCATTCGAGCCAAACACAAGAAGGTTGAGCTTAGTGGGCTGTCAGTTGAGTCAACTATTGGTCAGTTGCGCTGAGTGGACTGTCAGTTGATCTTAGTGGGCGGTCAGCTGAGTTAATCAAAGGTCGGTTGAGCTTAGTAGGCGGTCAGTAGAGCCAATCAAGTGTCAGTAAAGCTTAGTGGGCGGTCAGTTGAGCCAATCAAAGGTCAGTCAAACTTAGTGGACGGTCAGTCGAGTGAAACAAAAGCCGGTTGAATTTAGTGGACGGTCAGTCAAGCCAATCAAAAGTTGGTTGAGCTTAGTTGGCGGTCAGTTGAGCCAATCAATGGTGAGTTGAGCTTTGCGGGCGGTCAGTTGAGTAAACCAATGGTCAGTTGAACTTAGTGGGCGGTAGTCGAGCCAATCAATTGTCAGTTGAGCTTAGTGGTCAGTTGTTTAACAAGTCAACTCTCGGTAGAGCTTTTTGTGCGCTCAGTCGAGCAAAACAAAAGCTGATTGGGCTTAGTGGTCTGTCAGTTGTGCCAATCAAAAGTTGGTTGAGCTTTATGGGCGTTCAGTCGAGCCAATCAAAGGTCAGTTGAACGTCTGAAATTTGTAAGCGGTCATTTGTGCCAATCAATTGTCAGTTGAGCTCAGTGGGCAGTAGTTGAGCATATCAAAGGTCGGCTCAGCTTAGTGGGCGGTCAGTTGAGTTAATCAATAGTCAGTTGAGCCTAGTGGGCTTTCAGCTGAGGCAATCAAAGTTCGGTCAAGCTTAGTGAGCGGTCAGTTAAGCCAATCAAAAGTCGTTTGAAGTTAATAGCCGGTTATTTGAGTTTAGTAGGCCGGCAGTTAAACAAATCGATCGTCAGTTGAGCTTAGTGGGCGGTCAGTAATGCCAATCAATGGTCAGTTGAACTTAGCGAGCGGTCAGTCGATCCAATCAATCGTCAGTTGAGCTTTGTGGGCGGTCAGTTGAGGCAAATTGAAGGTCGGTTAAGCTTAGTGGGCTGTCAGTAAAGCCATTCAATATTAAGGTAAGCTTAGTTGGCGGTAGTCAAGCCAATCAACTGTCAGTTGAGCTTAGTTTTCAGTAGTAACATATCAAAGGTCGGTTGAGCTTATTGTGCGGTCAGTCGAGTCAAACAAAAGCAGTTTGAGCTTATTGGGCAGTCAGTCATGCCAATTAAAATTTGTTTGAGCCTAGTCTGCGGCCCGTTGAGCCAATCAATGGTCGTTTGAGATTAGTGAGATGTCAGTTGAGCGAATTAAAGGTCACTAGATCTTAGTGGGCGGTTAACTGAGCCAATCAAAGGTCGGTTAAGCTTAGTGCACGGTCTTTTCGAGCCAATCGATGGTCGATTGAGCTTAGTGGGCTGTCAGCTAAGCCGATGAATGGTCAGTTGAGCTTAGTGGGCGAGCAGTTGAGCGAATCAAAGGTCAGTAAAGATTAGTGGGCGGTCAGTTGAGCCCATCAAATGTCGGTTGAGCTTAGTGGCTGGACAGTTGAGCCAATTAAAGGTCAGTTGACCTTAGTGGGCTGTCAGTTGAGCCAATCATTGGTCAGTTGCGCTTAGTGGGCTGTCAGTTGAGCGAATCAAAGGTCAGTTGATCTTAGTGGGCGGTCAGCTGAGCCAATCAAACACTCGGTTGAGTTTAGTGCGTGGTAGTCAAGTCAATTGTCAGTTGAGCTTAGTGAGCGGTCAGTTGAGCCAATCAATGGTCAGTTGAGCTTAGTGGGCGGGCAGTTGAGCCCATCAAAGGTCGGATCAGCTCAGTGGGCGGACAGTTGAGCCAATTAAATTTCGGTTGAGCTTAGTGAGCTCTCAGTTGAGCGTGTCAAGGGTCAGTTGAAATTATTGGGCGGTCAGCTGAGCCGATCAAAGGACATTTGAGTTTAGTGGGAGGGTAGTTGAGGCAATCAAAGGTGTGTTGAATTTAAGTGCCGGTCAGTTCAGCATAGTGGACGGGCAGTTGTGCCAATCAATCGTCAGTTGAACTTAGAGAGCGGTCCGTTGAACCAATCAAAGATCATAAAAAGTTTAGTGCGCGCTCAGTTGAGGCAAATTGCAGGTCGAATGAGCTAAGTAGGCTCAGTTCAGCCAAACAAAAGCCGTTTAAGCTTAGTGGGCGGTAGTCAAGTCAATCAATTGTCAGTTGAGCTTAGTGGGCGGTCAGTCGAGCCAATCAATTGTCAGTTGAGCTTAGTGGTCAGTAGTTGAACATATCAAAGGTCAGTTGAGCTTATTGTGCGGTCAGTCGAGCCAAACAAAAGCAGGTTGAGCTTACTGGGTGGTTATTCAAGCCAATTAAAGGGTTGTTTGAGCTTAGTGGGCAGCCCGTTGAGCCATTCAATGGTCAGTTGAACTTAGTGGGTGGTAGACGAGCCAATCAATCGTCAGTTGAGCTTAGTGTTCTCTCAGTTGAGTCAATCAAAGATCGCATCAGCTTAGTGGGCTGTCAGTTCAGCCAACCAAAGGTCAGTTGAACTTAGTGGGTGGTAGACGAGCCAATCAATGGTCAGTTAAACTTAGTGGGTGGTAGACGAACCAATCAATGGTCAGTTGAGCTTAGTGTTCTCTCAGTTGAGTCAATCACAGATCGCATCAGCTTAGTGGGCTGTCAGTTCAGCCAACCAAAGGTCAGTTGATCTTAGTGGGCAGTCAGCTGAATTAATCAAAGGTCGGTTGAGCTTAGTGTGCGGTTAGTAGAACCATTCAATATTAATTTGAGCTTAGTGGGCGGTAGTCAAACCAATCAATTGTCAGTTGAGCTTAGTTTGCTGTCAGTTGAGCGAGTCAAAGGTTAGTTGAAATTAGTGGGCGTTCAGCTGAGCCGTTCAATGGTCAGTTGAGCTTAGTGGGCAGGGAAATGAGCCAACCAAATGTCGGTTGAATTTAATCTCCGGTCAGTTGAGCTTAGTGGAAGGGCAGTTGAGCCAATCAATTGTCAGTTGAGCTTACTGTGAGGTTAGTTGAGCCAAACAAAAGCCGTTTGAGCTTAGTGAACGGTCAGTTAAGTCAATCGAAAATCAGTTGAGCTTTGTGTGCTGTTAGTTGAGCCAATCAATCGTCAGTTGCGCTTAGTGGGCGGTCAGTTGAGCCAACAAAAGTTGGTTGAGCTTAATGGGCGTTCAGTCGAGCCAATCAAAGGTCAGTTAAACTGCTGAAATTAGTAAGCGGTCATTTGTGCCAATCAATTGTCAGTTGAGCTCAGTGGGCAGTAGTTGAGCATATCAAAGGTTGGTTGAGCTTAGTGGGCCGGCAGTATAGCCAATCATAAGTCGTTTGAAGTTTATTGCCGGTTAGTTGAGCTTAGTAGGCGGGGAGTTGAACAAATCAATCGTCAGTTAAGCTTTGTGGGCGGTCAGTTGAGACAATCGATGTTTAGTTGAGCTGTGTGGGCTGTGAGTAGAGCCATTTAATATTAAGTTGAGCTTAATGAGCGGTCAGTAGAGCCATTCAATATTGAGTTAAGCTTAGTGGGCGGTAGTCGAGCCAATCAAAGGTCGGTTGAGCTTAGTGGGCGGCCAGTTGAGCCAATTAATCGTCAGTTGAGCTTAGTGGGGTGGGAGTTGAGCCAATCAATCGGCAGTTGAGCTTAGTAGGCGGTCCGTTGAGCCAATTAATGTTAAATTGAGCTTAGTAAGCTGTCAGTTGAGCGAGTTAAATGCCAGTTGAGAAAAGTGGGCCGTCAGTTGAGCTTAGTGGGCGGTCAGTCGAGCCAATCAAAGGTCAGTAAAGCAAAGTGGTTTTTCAGTTAAGTCAATCAAAAGTTGGTTCAGCTTAGTGGGCGGTAATCGAGCCAATCCATTGTCAGTTGAGATTAGTGGTCAGTCGTTGAACATATCAAAGGACGGTTGAGCTTATTGTGCGGTCATTCGAGCCAAACAAAAGCAGGATGAGCTTAGTAAGCTGTCAGTCAAGTCATTTAAAATTTGGTTGAGCTTAGTGGGCGTTCAGGTGAGCCAATCAAAGGTCGTTTGAGCTTAGGGGGCGGGCAGTGGAGTCAACCAAAAGTCGGTTGAATTTTTTTGATGGTCAGTTGAATTTAGTGGGCGGTCAGCTAAGCCAATCAATGGTCAGTTGAGCTTTGTGGGCTGGCAGTTGAGCCAATCAATCGTCAGTTAAGCTTACTGGGCGGTCAGTGGAGCCGATCAAAGGTCAGCAAAGCTTAGTGGGCGGTCAGTTGAGGCAAATTGAAGGTCGGTTGAGCTAAGTGGGCGGTCAGTCAAGCCAATTAAAAAATAGTTAAACTTAGTTGGCGGTCCGTTATGCCAATTAAAAGTTGGTTGATCTTAGTGAACGATCAGTAGAGCATATCAATATTAAGTTGAGCTTAGTGCGCTGTCAGTCGAGCCTATCAATGGTCAATTGAGCTAAGTGTGCTTTCAGTCGAGCCAATCAAAGTTCAGGGAAGCTTAGTGGGCGTTCAGTTGATCCAATCAAAGGTCAGTTCAGCTCAGTGGGCAGTAGTTGAGCATATCAAAGGTCGGTTAAGCTTAGTGAGCGATCAGTTAAGCCAATCATAAGTTGTTTGAAGTTAATTGCCGGTTAGTTGAGTTTAGTAGGTGGGCGGTTAAACAAATCGACCGTCAGTTGAGCTTAGTGGGTGGTCAGTACTGCCAATCAATGGTCAGTTGAACTTAGTGAACGGTCAGTCGATCCAATCAATCATTAGTTGAGCTTAGTGGGCGGTCAGTTGAGGCAAATTGAAGGTCGGTTAAGCTTAGTGGGTTGTCAGTAGAGCCATTCAGTATTAAGGTAAGCTTAGTGGGCGGTAGTCAAGCCAATCAATTGTAAGTTGAGCTTAGTTTTCAGTAGTTGAGCATATCAAAGGTCGGTTGCGCTTATTGTGCGGCCAGTCGAGCCAAACAAAAGCAGGTTGAGCTTAGTGGACATTCAACGGAATATCAAGCGGTCAACTGAGCCAATCAAAGGTCGGTTGAGCTTAGTGGGCAGGCAGTTGAGCCAATCAATAATAACTTGAGCTTAGTGCGCGGTCTTTTCGAGCTAATCAATGGTCGATTGAGCTTAGTGGGCTGTCAGTTGAGCGAGTCAAAGCTCGCTTGGGACTAGTGGGCGGTCAGCTAGGCCGATCAATATTCAGTGTTGATTAGTGGGCGGGCAGTTGAGCCAATCAATCTTCAGTTGAGCTTAAAGGGCGGTAATCAAGTTAATTGTCATTAGTAAAGCTTAGTGGGCGGTCAGTTGAGGCAAATTGAAGGTCGGTTAACACTAGAAAGACGGAAACGGTCATTTTGACTGCAAACGATTTTCAAATGATCATATTTGCTGCGTTTAATTTTCAAACTCTTTTTCCTTCATTGACTTTTCCTAACTATTTATTAAGATCTTACAACAGTATTTTTTTTTCTTTAGGATTATTATTATAGTCGCTATAAATGTTTATACCTAGAAAGACTGACTACGGTCATTTTGACCGCTAAGTGAACCTTTCTTTATGCATCCGTTTTCTTCTTTTTTCTCTTATCAGTTGAGTGTACTATGGACTATTGTTAGTTGTCAGGGTGAGTAATGTTCTTTTGAACTTGAGTAGTACCTGCTGGTCAGGTTTAATTTTTTGGACTGTTAGGAAAATGCGAAACACCTGTTGGTTGCATGCTTTCAGTTTTCTGCTATCTGCACAGGGGGCAAAGTTGATAAAGGCAAATTTGAAAAGCATGTGACTGGGCACATAATATTACTTTGGGTCTAAAAAGAAGTAAATATAAACAGGTAAATTCCGAAAATGTTTGCTGGAACTCGTTTGTGCACCAAAACATGTGCTTTGCTAGAAGCATTGACGTTTATTTTCTTCCACGATAATGAAGTGCTCAGTCACATAATTAACTTCATGATGTCGAGTCTAGAAGAACCGTTGACAAGCAAAACTTATATTAACATTAATTCCTGAAACTGTTGCAGATTTATCTAAAACAGATTACGGTTCAAATGAACAGTCTGACTTATCTGAAGAGAAATTTATTCATAGGGATGAGAATAGTTTGCTTTCATCAGATTGTGAATATTTTTCGGAGCCTAGATTTGCAGAAAAGGATTGTTCTTCCGAGTTAGAATCAGAAGAAACCTCGCTAATAAAAACTGATACTTAATATATAAAAAGCAGTGAAATAAATAGGGAAAAGGGTCCGACTCCGAAAAAAAGGGGAAAATTTCAAAAACAGAACTCCTATTTCTCCAATTTCCTCCAAGTCACCTCCACTGATCAGTTTTGCTGCATATAAACGAGTATCTACCTCAGGAAAAAGATTAAAATAGTGTGAAATTAAACTGTGCAGAAATAAATCTACGAGCATTTGTTCTGATTGCCAAAAAAAAAAAAAAATGTTAATGGCTTATATACAGGTGACGTGATAAGTATTTCGTAATGCTGTTAAAGATAGTAATGTACGGTATCCTACGATATTTAGATATTTTTAAAACCAAACACATGCATGGTTGATTATAGTAATTTTTGGTTATTACATGATAAGAAAATTTCCTCTTTTTTGTACAAATTTGCTCTTTTTCAATGCCAATTGTGTAAAGCATGTGTATGTCACTTGATCGAACATAAAAGTTTTAAAAAAAGCTATCTGAGACTTATTTGGAGACTATATTACGATTGAATTGCTAAATTAAACTCTGACATGTTGAAACAAATCTTTTCTACGGTAAAAAATACCGAAAGGGAGAAATTTCCAATCTTTTAAGTATGGCGGTCAAAGTGACCGCTGCTAGTCTTTCTCAGTATACGCAAAACGCCGTCTTTCTAGTGTTAAGCTTAGTGGGCGGTCAGTAGAGCCAATCAAAGGTCAGTCAAGCTTAGTGGGCGGTCAGTCGAGTCAAACAAAAGCCGGCTGAGTTTAGTGGACGGTCAGTCAAGCCAATCAGAAGTTGGTTAAGATTAGTAGGCTGTAAGTTGAGCCAATTAAAGGTTAGTTGAGCTCATTGTGCGGTCAGTTCGATCAAACAAAAGCCGGTTGAGCATAGTGGGCGTTAGTCAAGCCAATCATTTGCCAGTTGAGATTAGTTTTCAGTAGTTGAGCACATCAAAGGTCGTCTGGGCTTATTGTGCGGTCAGTCGAGCCAAACAAAAGCAGGTTGAGCTTAGTGGGCGGATCGTTGAGCCAATCAATTGTCAGTTGAGCTTAGTGGGCGGTCAGTTGAGCCAACCAAAGGTCAGTTGAGATTAGTGGGATGTCAGTTGAGCGAATCAAAGGTCACTGGATCTTAGTGGGCGGTCAACTGAGCCAATCAAAGGTCGTTTGAGCTTAGTGAGCGGGCAGTTGAGCCAATCAATAAGTTGAGCTTAGTGCGCGGTCTTTTAGAGCCAATCGATGGTTGATTGAGCTTAGTGGGCTGTCAGTTGAGAAGTCAAAGGTCAGTTGAGATTAGTGGGCTGTCAGCTGAGCGAATAAATGGAAAATTGAGCTTAGTGGGCTGTCAGTTGAGCGAGTCAAAAGTCAGTTGAGATTTGTGGGCGGTCAGCTGAGCCGTTCACTGGTCAGTTGAGTTTAGTGGGCGGGCTATTGAGCGAATCAAAGTTCAGTAAAGATTAGTGGGTGGTCATTTAAGCCAATCAAAGTTGGTTCAGCTTAGTGGGCGGTCAGTTGAGTCAATCAAAGTTCGGTTGAGCTTATTGTGCGGTTAGTCGAACCAATCAAAAGCAGGTTGAGCCTAGTGGGCAGTCAGTCAAGCGAATTAAAAGTTGGTTGAGCTTATGGGGCGGTCAGTTGAGCCAATCAACGGTCTGTTGAGCTTAGTTGGCGGTAAGTTGGGGGAATCAAAGGTCAGTTGTTCTTAGTGCGTGGTCAGCTGAGCCAATCAAACACTCGGTTGAGCTTAGTGGGTGGTAGTCAAGTCAATCAATTGTCAGTTGATCTTAGTGAGCTGTACTTTGAGCTTAGTGAGCTGTCAGTAGATCTTAGTGGGCGATCAGCTGAGCCAATCAATCGTCAGTAGAGCTTAGTGAGCGGTCAGTTAAGCCAATCAATGTTAAGTTGAGCTTAGTGGGCGGTCAGTCGAGCCCATCAAAGGTCCGATTAGCTCAGTGGGCGGACAGTTGAGCAAATTAAATATCGGTTGAGCTTAGTGAGCTATCAGTGGAGCGTGTCAAGGGTTAGTTGAAATAATTGGGTGGTCAGCTGAGCCGATCAAATTTCAGTTGAGTTAAGTGGGAGGGTAGTTGAAACAATCAAAGGTCTGTTGAATTTAATTGCTGGTCAGTTCAGCATAGTGGACGGGCAGTTGTGCCAATCAATCGTCAGTTGAACTTAGTGAGCGGTCCGTTGAGCCAATCAAAGATCATAAAAAGCTTAGTGCGGGGTCAGTTGAGGCAAATTGAAGGTCGAATGAGCTTAGTAGGCTCAGTTCAGTCAAACAAAAGCCGGTTAAGCTTAGTGAGCGGGCAGCTGAACCAATCATAAGTCGGTTGAATTTAATTGCCGGTCAGCTGAGCTTATTGGGCGGGCATTTGACCCAATCAATCGTCAGTTGAGCTTAGTGGGCGGACAGTCGAGCCGATCAAAAGTTGTTTGAGCTTAGTGGGCGGTAGTCGAGCCAATCAAGTGTCAGTTGAGCTTAGTAGTCAGTAGTTGAACATATCAAAGGTCCATAGAGCTTATTCTGCGTTCAGTTGAGACAAACAAAAGCCGGTTGAGCTTAGCGAGTGGTCAGACAGACCAATTAAAAGTTGGTTAATCTTAGTGAGCGATCAGTGGAGCCAATCAGTGTTAAGTTGAGCTTAGTGCGCTGTCAGTTAAGCGAATTAATGGTCGATTGAGTTTAGTGCGCGGTCAGTCGAGCCAATCAAATGTTTGTTGAGCTTAGTGGGCGGTCAATTGAGCCGAACAAAAGTCGGTTGAATTTAATTGCCGGTCTGTTGAGCTTAATGGACGGGCAATTGAGCCAATCATAAGTCGTTTGAAGTTTATTGCATGTTAGTTGAGCTTAGTAAACGGGGAATTGAACAAATCAATCGTAAGTTAAGCTTAGTGGGTGGTCAGTTGAGACAATCGATGTTTAGTTGAGCTTTGTGGGTGGTGAGTAGGGCCATTCAATATTAAGTTGAGCTTAGTGGGCGGTAGTCAAGCCAATCAATTGTCCGTTGAGCTTAGTGCGCGCTCAGTCGAGCCAATCAATGGTCAATTGAGCGAGGTGGGCTGTCAGTTGAGCGAGTCAAAGGTCAGTTGAGTTTAGTGGGCGGTCAGCTGAGCCGAACAATGGTCAGTTGAGCTCAGTGGACGGTCAGTTGAGCCAATCAAAAGTCGGTTGAATTTAATTGCCGGTCTGTTGAGCTTAGTGGGCGGGCAATTGAGCCAATCAATCGTCAGTTGAGCTTAGTGGGCGGTGAGTTGAGCCAATTAATGTTAATTAGAGCTTCGTGCGCGGTCAGTCTATTCAATCAAAGGTACCAAAGGTTGTGCCAAACAATTCACAGTTGAGCTCAGTGGGCAGCAGTTGAGCATATCAAAGGTCGGTTGAGCTAAGTGGGCCAAACATAAGTCGGTAGTTGAGAAAATCTTAAGTCGTTTGAAGTTTATTGCCTGTTAGTTGAGCTTAGTAGACAGGGAATTGAACAAATCAATAGTAAGTTAAGCTTTGTGGGCGATCACTTGAGACAATAGGTGTTCAGTTGAGCTTTGTGGGCTGTCAGTAGAGCCATTCAATATTAAGTTGAGCTTAGTGGGCGGTCAGTAGAGCCATTCAATATTGAGTTATGCTTAGTGGGCGGTCAGTAGAGCCATTCAATATTGAGTTAAGCTTAGGGGCGGTCAGTTGAGCCAACCAAAGGTCAGTTGAGATTAGTGACCCGTCAGTTGAGCGAATCAAAGGTCAGTTGATCTTAGTGGGCGGTCACCTGAGTGAATCAATAGTCATTTGAGCTTAGTGGGCGGAAGTCTATTCAATCAATGGTCAGTTGAGCTTAATCGGCGGTCAGTCTAGTCAATCAAAGGTCGCATCAGCTTAGTGGGCGGTCAGTTGAGCCAAAAAAAGTTCGGTTGAGATTTATGATCTGTCAGTTGAGCCAATCATTGGTCATTGCGCTTAGTATGCTGTCAGTTGAGCGAATCAAATGTCACTAGATATTAGTGAGCGGTCAACCGAGCCAATCAATGTTAAGTTGAGTTTAGTGCGCGGTCAGTCGAGCCAATCAATGGTCAATTGAGCTTAGTGGGCTGTCAGTTGAGCGAGTTAAATGTCAGTTGAGAAAAGTAGGAGTTGCGCTTAGTCGGCGGGCAGTTGAGTCAATCCAAATTCCGTTGAATTTAATTGCCGGTCAGTTGATCCTATTGGGCCAGCATTTGAGCCAATCAATCGTCAGTTGAGCTGAGAGGGCGGTCAGTCGAACCAATCAAAGGTCAGTAAAGTTAAGTGGGCTTTCAGTTAAGCCAATCAAAAGTTGGTACAGCTAAGTGGGCGGTCGGTTGAGTCAATCGATGGTCAGCTGAGCTTAGTGGGCGGTAATCGAGCCAATCAAGTGTCAGTTGAGCTTAGTGGTCAGTAGTTGAACATATCAAATTACAGTTAAGCTTATTGTGCGGTTATTCGAGCAAAACAAAAGCAGGTTGAGCTTGGTGGGCGATCAGTAAAGCCAATTAAAAGTTGGTTGAGCTTAGTAGGCGTTCAGTTGAGCCAATCAATGGTCAGTTGAGCTTAGTGGGTGGGCAGTTGAGCCAATCATTCGTTAGGGTTGCTTAATGGGCGGTCAGTCGAACCAATCGAAGGTCCCTAAAGCTTAGTAGGCGGTCAGTTGAGTCAATTAAATTTTAATTGAGCTTATTGTGCTGTCATTAGAGCCAATCAAAAACCGGTTGAGCTTACTGGGCGGTCAGTCAATCCAGTCAAAAGTTGAATGAGCTTAGTGGGCATGCACTTGAGCCAATCAATGGTCAGTTGAGCTCAGTGGGCGATAGTCGAGCTAATCAATTGTCAGTTGAGCTTAGTGGTCATTAGTTAAACATATAAAAGGTCAGTTGAGTTAATTGTGCGGTCAGTTGAGCCAAACAAAAGCAAGTTGAGCTTAGTGGGCGGTCACTCAAGCGAATTAAAAATTGGTTGAGCTTATTGGGCGATCAGTTGATCGGAATCAAAGGTGACTTTATCTTTGTTGGCTGTCATCTGGTGCCATTCACACGTCGGTTGAGCTTAGTGGGCGGTAGTCAAGACAATCAATTGTCTGTTGAGCTTAGTGAGCTGTCAGTTGAGCGAGTCAAGGGTCAGTTGAAATTAGTGGACGGTCAACTGAGATGGCCACTGGTCAGTTGAGCTTAGTGGGCGTGCAGTTCAGCCAATCAAAGGTCGGTTGAATTTAATTGCTGGACAGTTGAGCTTAGTGGGCGTCTAGTTGAGCCAATCAATCGTCATTTGAGCTGAGTGAGCGGTTCGTTGAATCAATCAAACGTCATAAATAGCTTAGTGCGCCGTCAGTTGAGGCAAATTGAAGGTCGGTTGAGCTTAGTAGACACTCAGTTGAGCCAATTAAAGGTTAGCTAAGCTTATTGTGCGGTCAGTCGAGCAAACAAAAGCCGGTTGAGCTTAGTGGGCGGTCAGTTGAGTCAATCAATGGTCAGTTGAGCTTAGTGGGCGGTAGTCGAGCCAAACAATTGTCAGTTGAGCTTAGTGGTCAGTAGTTGAACTTATCAAAGTTCGGTTGAGCTTATTGTGCGGTTGGTCGAGCCAAACAAAAGCAGGTTCATCTTAGTGGGCGGTCAGTTAAGCCAATTAAAAGTTGATTGATCTTATTGAGCGATCAGTAGAGCTAATCACTGTTAAGTTGAGCTTAGTGCGCTGTCATTCGAGCCTATCAGTGGTCAATTGAGCTTAGTGCGCGGGCAGTCTAGCCAGTCAAAGGTTAGTAAATCTTTGTGGGCGATCAGTTGAGCCAATCAAAGGTCAGTTGAACTACTGAAATTAGTGAGCGTTCATTTGTGCGAATCAATTGTCAGTTGGGCTCAGTGGAGAGTAGTTGAGGATATCAAAGGTCGGTTGAGCTTAGTGGGCTGTCAGTCGATCCAATCAATCTTCAGTTGGAACGTAGTGGGCGGTCAGTTGAGCCAGTCAATGTTTAGTTGAACTTTGTGGGCGGTCAGTAGAGACATTCAATATTAAGTTGAGCTTAGTGGGCGGTCAGTAGAGCCATTCAATATTAAGTTAGGCTTAGTGGGCGGTAGTCAAGCCAATCAATTGTCAGTTGAGCTTAGTTTTTAGTAGTTGAGCATATCAAAGTTTGGTTGGGCCTATTGTGCAGTCACTCGAGTCAAACAAAAGCAGGTTGAGCTTAGTTTGCTGTCTATTGAGCCAATCAATGGTCACTTGGGCTTAGTGGGCTGTCAGTTAAGCGATTCAAATGTCAGTTGCGATTAGTGGGTGGTCGGCTGAGCCGAACAATGGTCAGTGAGCTTAGTGTGCGGACAGCTGAACCAATCAAAAGTCGTTTAAATTTAATTGCCGGTCAGTTGAGCATATTGGGTGGGCATTTGAACCAATCAATCTTCAGTTGAGCATAGTGGGCGGTCAGTCGAGCTGATCAAAGGTCAGTAAAGCTTAGTGGGCGGTCAGTTGAAGCAAATTCAAGGTCGGTTGAGCTTAGTGGGCGGTCAGTCAAGCCAATCAAAAGTTGGTTGAGCTTAGTGGGCGGTCAGTTGAGGCAATCAATGGTCATTTGAGCTTAGTGTTCTCTCAGTTGAGCCTTCCAAAAGTCGGTTGAGCTTAGTGGGCTGTCAGTTGAGCCAATCATTTATCAGTTGCGCTTAGTGGGCTGTCAGTTGAGCGAATCAAAGGTCAGTTGATCTTATTGGGTGGTCAGCTGAGCTGATCAAAGATCGGTTGAACTTAGCGGGCGGTCAGTTAAACCGATGAAAGATTAGTTGAGCTTGTTGTGCGGTCAGTCGAGCCAAACAAATGCCGGTAGAGCATAGTGGGCTTAAAATAGTTAAAATACTACCTTTTATTACTTGAAATTGTTTTACCCGTTCATTACTAACATATTTTACTTTGTTTAATTATCATACATTCATTTCACCATTTAAACTGTTTTGACATTTTATTTATTTTTTAATTTGGGTTGTAGTTCCATCTTATCCAGTGGTTGTGAGAAGTGCAGCATTTATATTTGTATGTAGAGAAAATCAAAATATTCTTACCTTGAGGTTGAGAAAGAAGTTCCTGTTCCGAAAGCGGGAAGCCACTTATTTAAAACGTGGCTTTCAGCGGCAATTTCTTAGAGGTTCGCCATGTGAAATATCTTCGCTGATAGAATCTCCCACTCTCCCCAGCACAGTTGTTTTAAAAAATTTACGAATTATTTCATTTATTTTGAAACGTTCATTACTTCCTATGCGTATGCAAAACTCTGCTGTAATTATTTTCTTCATCTCTCACCTAATCGTAATTCTCTTTTTATTTTGCAGAAGCCATCAAGCTTTCAGTTAGACTGCATCATTGCTGCGGTCACTCATCTGGTTCTCTAATTGTAAATTAGCGACTAGTTTGTTTGGCTCTCTTGGTTGCATTAAGAGGTTTTTCATCTCCACCTCAATTACTTCCTATTCCGGGCTGATGGGGGCTAAAAAGCACGACTGCAGTCCTCGGATGAAATGACTGAGTGGCTAGGTATTTTATGTAAGCAATTAATTGTTAAAGGGTTCCAATTAAATTTGCACACAAAGCTATCTCAGAAAGGAACACGGATAATTTTTTGTTGTGCAAATTTTTTAGGCATGTAGTTTTTTTAGTATGGAACAGATTTACGGTAAAGGTTTTTTTATGGTAACTTTGTGCTACTTCAAAAATACCTTCACACTAAATAGAATCAAATAAAATTATAATATAAAAAATAAATAAAACGGAACAGACTTCCAAACTACAGATTACAATTGCGCTAAAAGGAAAAAGTATATTCTTGGAACACCATCTATAGTTATACTTTTAAAAATATTTTTTTAAGCTAGAGAGAAAATAAGATGTTATTATATTATGGCAACAAATGGTTTTACAACTATAAATGCAAACGGAACCAGGTGCTTCAGTAACATTCGCATGCATTAGAATTTAATGTCAGCATATTTGAGCAACGGTATAAATGTTTCCTTCCTAACTTTGTATGGATTTTCGGAAAAATATGAACGATGTAAGATTGCACGTGATTTTTACTTTTTGTTTTTGCTCAAAATTCAAAAATTATATTTGAAGGTATCGATGGTGTTCAAAGAATAAAATTGTTTCCCTTTTTAGTGAAATTTAATCTGAAGTTTTGAATTCGGTTCTTTTTTTTTGTCATAATACGTCCAACTAACACATCCTGAGTTTTTACGCTATTTGAAGGCATCAAACATCACATTGTCCAACTTAAAAAAAAAAAAAAAAAATTAAATGGTAAACACGTTACTTCACCGTCCGACCTTTTTATAAGGGTTGATACAACCGATGGATCGTTACATCCAGGGTTGCCAGATTTAAGAACAGTAATTACGGGACAGGCTAATAGGAGTGAAAAGGGGGAGGGGCTTATTTTCGAGACGTCGCTGTAAATTCAATCTCAACAAAGCATTAAGCCTCACAAAATGTCACCTATCAAGGTGTAAAAATAGTTTTCATTCAGAAAGGCGACACATTGGCAGATATATTTTTAAAATATTAGTCAATGAGCAAAGAAGCAACCATTCGGCTCCTCATAGTCCGCCGCCAAAAAAAAAAACATACAAACCTATTCAAAACGAAAACATTTTTTTTTTTTTTTTGCTTGCTGCCACATGATTTTCTAATTGCTCATTTTATTTTACATTTTTTGTTAACTCTATTTTTTCCTTTAAAATAATGTCTTGTTCTGTAAAAAATTGTTATCAGCTAGAATACGAGACTTTAGACGTCCCGTAAGGAAGTTCCCGGGACGTGGGAAAACTTTTTTAAAATACGGGACTGACCTTTGAAATATGGGACGTTTGGCAACCCACGTTACATCCTGGGGTTGCTGTAGCGAGGTTTGACTGTGATTGCTGGTGCGTGCCGGACTGCAACATCTTCGCAGCCTGGTGTAAACAAATAATTTGTTACTTTAATAGACGCTTCAGTGACGTATATTCATGATTTATGCATAAAATTTAAGCTACAGGTGTCCCTCGTATAACACGGTTAATTCGTTCCGTGTAGTATCGGAACAGTGTTATACGACACTTAAAAAAAAAAAAAAAAAAACATTTTTACTTTCTTTTAATACTTATTATGTATCTGAATGAGAAAAATCAGGTTAAGATGTATGGTGTTACATTGAAACCGTATTCCGTGTTAGATCGAAACCGTGTTATACGAGACTTAGAAATAATGTAAATCAAGGGATGTGTACTATTTTACATCGAAACAAAGTTTCATTAGAACAAAGTAAAAATTTATTATTTAAAAACTTTATCGAAGAGTTATCAACCATTAACAGAATAAATTAAACAAAAATGAAATTAAATTTTTTCATAAGTATAACATTCGAGTTATATCAAAACCATGAAGTATTAAATTCAAGTTTCGTACCGTGTAACATCAATACCGTTTTATAATAATCGCAAATTTTATACCGTGTAATATCGAAACCGTGTTATAATAATCCCAAATTTGGTACCGTGTAACATCGATACCGTTTTATAATAATCGCAAATTTGATACCGTGTAATATCGAAACCGTGTTATAATAATCCCAAATTTGGTACCGTGTAACATCGATACCGTTTCATAATAATCGCAAATTTGGTACCGTGTAACAACGAAAACGTGTTGTAGAAGTTCCATGTTATACGAGGGTCGCCTGTATTTGTTTCTAGACATGACTAACTACTTCTGCCGATGTAAAAGTGACCGAAAATAGGCTAGTGAGGGGAGGACACAGTAAAACAATTGTGGGGGGAGGGAACCCGAAAACTGAAAAGCACCCTTCCCACCTTCCCCCTCCACAATATTTCAAAATAATTTTATTCTAAATGTTATTTTTCATTCATTTTTTTTTAGGATCCCGGTAGACCAATTAATCTACTGATAGGAACATAAATAGCATGCATTATTATACTTTGGATGTGGACGTAAAATATCATTAACATGTCAAGTCAATTAAATAATAAACCATATATAATTTTACCGAGATGCTATAAAATGAGCGGTTTTAATTAGGAACATTGTCGTAATGATTATTGTTATTAAATAAACCTATAATTGACCTTCAGTTTTTGGTTAATCAGTTTTTATTTTAAATATAATTAGTATGTAATTCAGAAATTTATAGCTTCATAAAATATAAGTTTTGTAAAAGTATTCAGAAAATATTTCTTCGTGAATTTCGAAGTAGTTGCTGATTTGTTCTTAAAACCGTGACACAGTTGAATAATATTTTGTTAATAAATGCCATTGATATTGCAGTTTTGACAAACTACTGCGTGATTCCTTCCATTTTGCATTCTTTACAAGCTGAAAGAGAAATATTTCGTTTCGCAAAGGGGGCTTCCTGGATAAATATGACTCTCCAAGGTACGTTTACATATATTTTTTTTAATGTTAACTATTGACTCCATCAAATATTGCACAGATTGCGATATTGCCCCCCTTTGAGTTCGAAACAAGCGAGTTAAATTTATTTTGGTCGCTTTAGCCTTCGACTCCATATCCGCATTAGTTCTTTAGCAAAGAAAAACGCTTTTATTCCAATATGATTTGCATTTTGTGTTCTTTTTAAATAACTAAAAAAAAAAAATATTTATGATCTATCAAAAAAAAAAAAAAAGTAGTGAATGAAATAGTTAAATTATGCATACCTTTGGGGGGGGGGGGGGCTGCCCCCTCAAATGTATGCATAATTCCCCTCTTCCCCTGAAAAACACCGCATTTGCTAGCTCTTAAAGGTCACTTAGAATGAAAGAGTTGGCGCGTTACACCATTCGTTCGACGAGGATATAATAATGAGAATTTTAAAAGCAACTCTCATTAAATATTTGTATTCGTGAAATACAAGACAACTACGATGACCTAGTAGGAACTGATAATTTCGCTATAAAAACTATTAAAGCTGGTGATTATCTGTTTGTGAGACTTATATCAAAGTAAACCATAAAGTATTATGCAAGTCTAATTTTGGAGTTGATGATTAAAATAAAAAAATACTGCTGAATTTACAAAAACTAATAGAAATCGCGAGTTTTTATTGGTCCTTTGCAGAGGATGTTGGGTTTATTATTGAGGATGAGGAGAAGCTTAGTTTCATTATAGTTTCCCTTAGCACACTTAAAACACTTCTTAGTCATTTAGTGTTTACAATTTCTTTTTCAGCTTTTAATTTTGGCCCATTTACCAAATTGGACTTAATGTACTGTATAACGTTTATTCAACACACCTTTATATATTAAAAGTTAAATATGTAGTTATAGGCTTTCAACAAGTTTCACAGATATAATCGTTTTGTTTTTTGTTTAAAAAATGGTGTCCCACAGATTTAAAATACAGTAAATATCTCGTAAATAGATGAGTTTACAAAAAAATAATTCATACTAAAAACTTACATACTTTATCAAATAAAACATCCTTACTCCTTTTTTAGGTGAGCTTAATTTAAATAAAAGGGGGTGGCCCACTTACCCCTTATCAAAGGGTAAGTGAGACACCAATCTGATTTTTTTTAAATTATAATCGTTAAGAATATTTGAAATATTTTAGAAAATAAGGATTCAATTTTGTTCATTAATAATATCAAAGATAAAATAAGACAATAACATGTTTTTTGTTTCAAAATTTTTCATATGGTTTTGAAAAAGAAGTGTTATCAAAAGAAATCCCACTCACCCCAACCAACCTTATATTTTAAGTAAATGCGTTGTGTAAAGTTTATGAATAAAAAGGTAAATTGAGTTAAGGACCATCTTTAGCCTTTTTCTGCCCCATGGACCAATTTTTAAAGATCCTAGATCACATTGACTCCATAATATTGATTTGACAATGTGAAGTATTTTGCAAAGCGTCACTAATTAACACATAAAAAAGGAAAAAAAATGTTAATATTATTTTAAAACATTTCTTTAATGCCGCAATTGGTTGAATTTCCCCTACAGAAAGTACTTATTAATATTTTTAAACACATATGTCATCATATTTATTTTACTAGTTCTACCGAATTTAGCTTAGCTATGTTAAATTTATTTTGGTCACTCTGGCATTTGAATCCATACTACAACAACTTCTTTCAAAAAGAAAGACTTTTAGTTAAATATGATATATATGTTTTGTGTTCTTTTTAAATAACTAAAAAAAAAATTATGATCTAGCGAAAATAAAAAGTAGTCAATGAAATAGTTCAATTATGCAAACCTTTGGGAGAGGACTTCGCTCCCCCCCCCCCCCCCAAAGCATGCCTAATTCCGCTCCTCTCCTTAAAATCACTGATCCAGCTAGCTCTTAAATTTTACTTAGAATCAAATAGAGTTAGCGCGTTACAAATCAAGCCAGTCACATACTAAGTTTGCCCATTTCGCTTCCATAAAGAAAAGCCGAAAACCGAAAGGTACTATATAACTATAAGAGTCTCAACCGCACTAAATGAACTTGTAAATTTAATAGTTAAAATTAGCTTAGTTATTTTATACGATATTGTAGGTCCTGCCATGTACTGAATTTCCACATTTCGCTTAAATAAAAGAAAATCCGAATATCGAAATGTAGTTTACGTCTTTGAGAGACTAAAATACACTAATTGAACACATATTTAGCAAAAGACGAAATTTTAATTTTAATAGTTCTTACGAAATTCGATTAGTTAGGTTCAAAAAGAGCATAGATTTTTATATTTCGTTTCAATAAAAAAAAAACTAAAAATAGAAACGTGTTTTACTGCTAAGAGAGGCTCAATTGTACTAAATGAACATATATTCAGCAAGAAATAAAACTCGAAGATTAATAGTTCCTCCGAAATTGGCTTAGTTATATTCAAGAAAACTGTAGGTTCTGCCACGCACTGATTTTAGCATTTCGCTTCCATAAAAGAAAATCTGAATATACAAATGTAGAGTAACACTATGAGAGGCTCAGTTGCACTAAATAAACAGAGATCCACCAAGAAATAAAATGCTAAGTTTAATAATTCTTTCGAAATAAGCTGAATTATATTCAACAGAAGTGTAACCCTGAAAAGTGCTGACTTTTCCCATTTCGCTTCCATAAAAGAGAATTCGAACCCGAAATGTAGTTTACAGCTCAAAGACTCAACTGCACTAAGTGATTACAAATTCAGCGAAAAACCAACTTTTGAGTTTACAATTTCTTCCGAAATCAGGTCAGTTATATGCAACAAAATTGTAGGTCCTGCCAAATACTAAATTTTCACATTTCGCTTCCATAAAAGAAAATATGCATATCGAAATGGATAGTAACGCTATTGGAGGCTCAATTGCACTAAATAAACACAAATTCAGCAAAAAATTCTGTATTTAACAGTTCCTCCGGAAATAGCTTAGTTATGTTCAACAAAAAAGTAATCCTGCAACGAGCTGAATTTTCACATTTCGCTTCCATCAAAGAATAAAAAATCTGAATATCGAAATGTAGTTTACATCTGACAGACTCCAGTTGCACTAACAGAACACATATTCAGCAAAAAACGAAACCCGGAACCACCCCATCGCAGACACACTAATCTGACCACTAGTCAAGGCGGCGATGTTATTTAATACTTCAAAAGAATGAGTGAATGAACTTATGTTCGTATGCGCGCGAAGGACTTAATACTTCCTTAATGCGTATTTTTTAGACACTTTGCTACATGATTTAAATATGTCAAGCAGATGAAACGGCAGCTTTTACTTGAAGGTGAAAAAATGATGTTTTTGCTGGCGTTTGAAATCTTAAATTGTAACTGGATTGCGATGCATCGCCAAGTCGGCCACAAAAGCTTGTTAATTTATCTCTAAATGACGCTACTTATGACGCTAATGTTGTCTGCATTGAATCAAAATTGATTTTCTTTAAAAGTACAAGCTAAGAAAGAAAACAAGCAACGATAAAATTAAAACATTTTCAAAACACAGACTGAGTCGCAACTGCAGAATCAAAAGGGAAAATTGAAAATCCTTTTAAAAACTTATATTATTAAAAATTAATGTCGAGTACTTTATTTGCTACTAGTGGTACCCGCACGGCTTTGCCCGCAATAGAAAAATTAAAAGGTATTTTGGTTCGCTTGTATATTTAAAAATAATGTATTGTGATTTTCTCGCCAATTGGCTTGTACCCAGGGACTGCAAATAGGAGGGTCGAGGGGGGCCGGTCCCCCCCCCCAATTTTTTTGAGCAGAATATTAGAAAATGAGTGAATTTTATTTATGGAAATCGAAAATCAAAGTTCATTTTTAAAATATTGCTGGTTCTCAGTAACTACAGTAGACCCTCGTTTTACGCGGGTTTATTTTCAGCGGTTTCGATTATGCGTGGTTTAAGATTTGACACTTTTAGTTTATTTTAAGCGGGTGAGTTTCGGTTTTACGTGGATGCGGCAATGCACACAGATAACATTTTCCTCTCTTTCAAAATCCAGACTCCTAAAGATTGCAGATTACACGTAATAAACTGCGTTTTGGCGTGCTAATAACCGAGCTTGGGCCCCTGGAGATATCTTATGCGATTGATTCCAGAGCTCTTTCCAGAAGTAAAGCTATTAAACTCCCACAGTTCAGAACTCACTGGAAGAAGAGCTTTTAGGAGTGACAAAGGAGGCCAAATGTGACGCACAACCGAAAAGGTCCACATTAGAAATATTGAGCCATTCCTAGACAATAGAAATGATCTTTCTCTTTTGTTGGTGAAGGAAGATTCTATCATGGAAATGAAGCAAGTGATCATGGATGCGTTAAAATGCTCTGCAGAGAATGACCGAGAAAAAATCTTAATGACTGTCAAAAGACTTGTCATAGCCAGCTCCTCTTTATAAACAGAACACGAAATTAATCCTTTTTTTTTTATAAATGTTGTTCATATAAATCGATATAAGTACACATTGAACTTATTATACAGTTAGTCATCACTAGAATGCAGTATTTTGTTATCTACGGAACCTAACCCCTATTTTAACACTCCTATTAGGTCTCAATTTCCGCGGTTTCGATTTACGCGGCATTTCCGTGGAACGTAACCCCCGCGTAAAAGGAGGGTATACTGTATTTGACGATTCGAGTTTCAACTCGACACATTCGCAGACATGAACAAGTGTTTATTTGAATGATGATTTAGAAATTCATGAAGCATTTTTCGACCTTTCAAGAACGGAAAAAACTGAAGAGCCATGGTTAGTTTCAACTAAAAACAAAATTTCCTCATATAGGATAAATATTTCATACATTTGTGCCCAGTGTAACAATTGGTACGTCCAATATGAGAGGCTTTTGCAAGTGGTGTGGCTGTGTGGTCTTCACAAGAAAATGCCTCTATATCTTACATTCACTTTAATGTTCATATTTTCAGTGTATATTTATTTATGAAGTGTTCATCCCTTTCTTCTGCTAGAAACATGTTTCAACAACTCAGTGCCATACTATGTCTCATATAAACTTCTTAAAATGCATGCTATTATTGAAAAAATAATAATAAAGCACATCAACAAATACCTTTTCTAGGATCTGTAACTATGCAATCTCGGAGTGACACAAGGTTATCTTCAATAGTTAAAACCATAAAAACATTTCTCGATAATTTCGAAGCAGTCATTTGACGACTGGAAGAATTATTGCAAAACGATTCTTTTAACGGAGAAAAGCTCATGCCCCATGCTTTAACATGTAGGCTTCGCTTGAATTTTTATTCACTTTGTTTGTACTGTGGAAAGTTTTTGCAAAATTGCTTTACTCTATCAAAACATCTTCCATCCGTTATCCTTAATTTTCGGACTATTCCAGCCCCAGCAATCTACAATCGAAAATGAAAATAAATTTCAAGCTGATGTATGTTTCAACAAGCGTAAAATTTAAGAAAAAAAAATACTCCGAGTCAATTTAAAAAAAAAGTGAAAAAAAAATCTACATGATATAAAGTCATAACAGTGGTTAAAATTTTTGTATTGAAATAATAAATTCAGTTTCTAATGAAATTAACACAAAATTTGGTGATAAATATTTTTCTGTGTCTTCTTGGCTCTGTATTATCTGGATTGGTTTTGAAACGAAAATTAAAATGTTTCAGTTATGAGTACAATTTTTATCATGAGACAAGAAAAATTACTAGCAATATAATACTGAGAGATCATTTATACCATCCAGAAATTTTTGAAGTTGCCGAGGTGATTTTGAAGAGCAAGATCTGAAAAGAGTTCTCATACAGAACTTTGTTACTTCAATAATTTTTTAACTATTAAAATCAGCTCAGCTAGTCGAGAAGTATTTTTTGTAATGTCTCACGTGGTTAGAGAATTATTTATGTAGCAGAATGGGCCACAAAACGAAAAAAAAATAACAGCAGTAGTTGCAAAACAGCACAAAACTGAACACTAATAGATTAGATTCAAGATACCACTGTTCTTTCCAATTTCTAAAATCATGCATTAAAATTTTGTTAAAAGGTATAAAACATAAAATATCAAGAAGTTTTCTATGATAACTTATTAAAAAATAAATAATTTTGTCATAAAATGTTTTCTAAACACTATTTTTTTTTAAAAAATATTAAACCCATTTTATGGCCACTTCCTGTTAGCCAATGGGCGTTCAGTTCCGTACTGTGGTGATTCATATTTAAGAAACTCGACCCCCCCCCCCCGAAACGAAATGCTGAAATGCCGCCCCTGCTTGTACACATGTTACGGTTCCACGTTGCGATAATTTCATATCTCTCCAATTGGCTTGTGCCCATGATACGGTTCCACATTATGATAATTTCGTAATTTACTCGTCCATCTTATAATTTTGTTCTTAAAATTGGAATCGAAACTCTTCGACTCAGATTGAGAAAGCCTGATAATTTTAATTAGCTTAAAGAATTTAGAAGCAGTTTTATTTTGAAGCGAGCGTTACCCGCACGACTTTGCCCGGAGGAGAAATGAAAAGGTCATTTGATTAGAATGTATATTTACAAATAATGGATGATGAATTTCTCGCCAATTGGCTATGTTCATTCGCTCTTCCCGTGTTACGGTTCCACGTCATGATAATTTCGTAATTTACTCGTCCATCTTACGATGATTTTGCTCCGGAAAATAATCTTAAAAATTGAAACAAAAAAAAAAAAAAAAAAAATCGAATTTTCGAAAAATCGCTTTGAGGTGCACACCCCCATGCTATAAACTAACTTTGTGCCAAATTTCATAAATCGGCCGAACGGTGTAGACGCTATGCTGGTCACAGACATCCTCCGGACATCCAGACAGAGAGGCTTTCAGCTTTATTATTAGTAAAGAAAATATAGATTAAATACAAACTGGCAACAGATAAAAATTTTAAATCATGTTGAAACTTTTGTGCAGTTGTGCCAAAGAAATCACTTGTCAAAGGGCAATTCCACGAAAAGTGATCCTGGAACACCCAACATTTTTTTTCACATAATATAGAAACAAACCTTATTTTTTGACAAATAAATATCTGCTCTTCTCCATTACAGCATCAATTTTGAGTTACTAACATTTTTAAATCAGATTTTACTTACTTGATAATATGTAGACGAAGTCAAAAAAAAGCATTCTTAGTGAAATAAATGAAAGAGCCATTTTTTTACTTAATCATCAAATGTTTTTCGTAAAAACTATCAAATATCATGAACACAGATGATTTACTATAACAATGTCACACATGTTTTTAATGAAGACTTTTGATAAGTTTTTAATCCCCCAAAACGGGGTAACTTTCTATTTGTTACACACGTAACGCAAACGGAACAAAAGTTTTCCTCCAAGCTCAAGTTGGAAGACTAGAAGAAAAATATCTCTTATCATAAATTAACTTGATACATAATACATGTAACCTGACTTTCATCTTCAGACATTCGGCAGAAAATTTTTTACGGGGCTTTTTGAAACATGTCACACACGTAACCCATTATGTCTTCACGTTTGGAAACAAATACTTAACATAATTCAACTAAAAATATTGTACTGAAATCAAGACTCAATGAGGATTAAAAAATTAATAATAAATCAACAAATAAAACGAAGTAAAACTTGCTTATTTCATACCCAAGGATCAACTTAAACTAATTATCGCAATCTGCATACTTCGAGATCAAAAGTACAATGTTCAATTTACCTTAAATTGCATTCATACTTTTTAATAATCTTTGTTTCTTGAAAAGAAGTGAAGTGAATAAATTCTACAGATAATTTAGAACATTCTAAATAGTTTTCAAAACCACATAAATAGGTATTAGAAGTTCGTGGTAGTTTGAGTTTAATATTTACTATTTAATTCGTATACAAATAGAAATTAATTTCATCTTCATTTTTTATTTTGTGAATATATCCTTTCAATTTAAGTATATTTGCTAGCTGCGTTGACCGGCGTTGCACGGTCAACCTTGAAATTAAAAAACTTTATTAAGTGACACATTTTCAGCACTCAGGCCTAAATAAAAGAAAAAAATAGTGTAAAAATTCCCATGAATGTGTAAAAAAAAGGGCAATTTTATGCCTCAAAATTTAAATTTCGGCGTCTCTGGCTTTTTTTTTTGCAAAATCAAAAAATGTGATAATTATTACTAATAGGCTTAACCGTCCCGTTTCACGGACTTTCTGGCAAAACTCCCTTAAGGTGGATCGATCCCCCATTGGGGGTGAAATTACCCCTATGTGAATTCTTGAGCGTCAAAGAACCTGTGTTGCAAATGTAGCAAATATCCGATGTAAAGCGAATTTGAATAAGGAAAACCAACGAGGGGGTGAGAGCTCCCCCCCTCCAGCCTCCAGGGAGAAAATCCCCATGTAGGTTCCAGAGCATCAAAGGAACCTGCGAACAATTTGGCTAAGATCCAAGGTAATTTGGATTTTTATTAAGAAATCTCGCATAGCTGTTGCATTCAGTCACACACGTAACACTAATAAAGTATTTGTTATTGCTATTGCACGAGCTTTAAAAAATATTTGTGGAATACTTATTTAGTGTACTTGGATATATGCACAAAAATAATGTTCATTTACCTTTTAAAACTTTACAGGAAATTACAAAATAGTATGAGGTACAGCTTATTTTAAAAATTTCTGAGTCACGCACGTAAAGCTGCGTTTAAAATTTTATTTAAGAAAACTTGGAATTATCCTATGCAAAATAAACTGCCACCGAAAAAATCGTACCTAGTACCGCACTAGAAACTATTAAGAAATATTTTTAAAACATCACATGGGTTTTTATTATTGTATGTAAAGAAATGTTGTTAAAAAGTCACACAAGTAACGCTGGAATGGCTCCAATCAAGAAATCATAGAATGATGCCACTTTTTTCTTTGGTGAATAAGTGTATGAAATGGTGAACGGTAGACTCGTGATTTCTTAGTATAGTAGCTAGTGTCCTGTTGACTCTAGTGAGTTCTAGTTTTAAATAATTAATAGCCACTTTATCCTGGTCTTTTTCTTTTTTATGAAAACAATAAGGCAATCTAAGTACACAACGCTAAAAGATATGCCATATGACTAGTAGCTACATTATGTGTATACCATAAAATGAAAAAAAAAGACCTTTGAAATTTAATATTATTTCAACTATTATTTCTTAAATTGAAATTTAAAGTATGCTAAAAAGATGCTGTTCAACTTTCAACTTCATTTGATATATCTTATATTAAAATGTATATTGTAAGTGTATTTAAAACCAGTAAAAACATACAATAAAAGGGAAAGAAAAAACAATATTTTATTCAGAGAATTTCCATAAAAACATTTCAGGAAAGCAGTAGTGGGGTGCAACAGATACTTTTCCCCTTCTCACTACCACCTACTTGAAACAAATTTAATTTCAAAATATTTATTGAAATATTTCATTTATTTGTAATTTGTAACAAACTTACCATTTGCTTTCGGTTTGGATTTTTACGAGGAATTCAGCTGTCTTCTTTTTTAAACAGGTGAAGAATTTGCCTGATTTTACGGGATTGGTTTGCTTAAAAGAAGACAATGAGTCCCCTCTCTCTTCCACAGGTAAGAGTAGTCCTGTTTCCTAAAATTCTTAGTGTTTTGAATTTTGTCTTAAATATCCTAAAACTTCCATTATTTTACCTCATATTTTTGCAGAAATAGAGAAAGTCCCCCACTGAAATCGATTCAAATTGGTTGTACTAATATTTTCATATTTTACAGCTCTCAAACCAGTGTATAAAATGGCAAATGGTAGACTTGAAAATTCGAGTTTTTAGCCAGTGCCCAATGGACTTTTAACTTTTCTATTAGCGATAACCACTTTATCATGGATTTATACTTTTCAATTAAAACAAAAAGGCAATTTTAAAGCACTGAAATAAATGGTATGATATAGAGATAAATATGACATATGAAACTTGTTACTAATATTTTATGTCTACTATAAAAAGGAAAAAGAAAAATTAATACTGTCTCAACCACAACTATAAATTATTTTTACAAAAATCAAAATGTGTACACATAAATAAGGATAAAAAAAAAGCAAAAAATATTTTTTCAAATTTCTTATAACTAAAAAATTTGCAGACTTAGTAAAAACAATGTTAAATTCGCTTCATTGTATTCCCTGAATTGCAATTGAGGGCATATTTCCTAACCACTTGCTAGATTTTTTTTTTTTTTTTGGAACAGGACGTGGGTCGACATGGGTGCAACAGTGATTTGAGTCGAATTTGTATTCCCTAAAATGTACGAATCTATGCCACCTCTACAAAGATGCTTTGTAAAATTTGACGTCAAATGAGAGCATCACAGCTAGGATGTGAAGCTAGTGATTTTTGGTCTTCGTTTAAGCCCAGGCATTTCCGTTTCATAAAGGGGTCATTCCATAAAAAAAATCAAATTTTCAGAAATTTTCGTGTCGCACCATTTTCTTGATTTTGATGAAATTTGATAGATAATATGTACCAATATTCAAAACCCTTAAACTATTATATTTTTTTCATCGAAAAATTTTATTCCTGAGATAAAGCAATTTCATTGTTTCGTGGATGAGTAAAATTTGTCATTTTCGATCCTTTTTCAAAAAGCTCGAGTAAAATTGTTTAAATTAGTAAGAAGATCAAACACGTCTTATTTTAAAGCTAAAAGAATGAGTTTTTATTTGTGAATAAAAAGAAAATATATAAGTTAAGCCTGATTAGAAATTTTCGGTTGTCAAATCATGGTTGAAAAAGTACTGTTTTCGTCATTTTGAGATTAAAAAAGTCGATGAAGGGCTATCAGTAGGTAGCTTTTTTTTCATGTTGCAGTTAGTAGTTAGATATGCATATTAGGAGCACATAAAAATATAGGTTAATTCTAGTTGTACTTCATGACGAAAAATTGCTCTAACTTAAGAAAAAAAATGAAAAATGGGTTTTTTCACTCCCCGAAAACGAGATGTTTGCTAGGTGATAAAAAAATTGAAAATGTCAGAGTAAGAAGCCGTTAAATTGCCCTTTAAAACGAAACAAAAACTGCCTTTTCTTTTAGGTGTAGAAGAGATAAAAACATTTAAAGCCTCCGAGTGATTTAGAGATGTGACACGGAGTAGAATCTTTCTGAAAGATAAGTGTCACTAAATGTGTAACTGATCTGCCTCAGATGAAGTATCATGCAGTATTATTGATAAACAGCGGAAGTCGCGCATTGTTTCATTTTACGCAATACACAACTTCTCAATTCCAGCAGCCCTCAAGCACCCACAAACCAAGAAGGATGTGTCAAAGTGGAGAGAATGTCTTACACAAGATTTCTCATACGCTTTACTTTTTAAACGTCATACCCGAACACCTTTTTTGTTCACTCACGGATATTTCAAGAAAAGATTCATCACTGAATATAATACTTTTCCAACCTTGTTGTCCCTGTTTGAGCTTCTCTTTGCTCCAGGAGAGTCGTGCACGTTTCTGATTCATGTTTATCTTTGGTCTTACTTCGTAGATCCTCAATTAAAACTGCAGTTTATGCAACCGTGCAAGTGTAGTTGGCGTGGATAAGATAACTATACATTCTGTCTAACACTTATGGACCTAAGAAGCATTTTTCAACAATTATTTTGGACAAATTACTTTAATTTGAGTTCATTTCTTCCAGGTGTTACAATTTTTCTACTTCGTTTACTTCGGTTACTTTTTAGGTGGTCAGTCCTTCTATATTCCTTTAAAATATTACATACGTACATTGATTATAAAAGCTTCATTTGAATTGAGTTGGATAGTTTTTTTCTAACTTTAAGAAGTGATACAATATGTAACTTCATTCTTTTCCTATTTATCACCTTGACGACACATTTTGAGCAGTAAAAAACTTTTAAAAGAGCGTAAAATTATCCGAGTGCGAGGTTTCATACTTGTGACAAACTATAGGGTAACAGTTATGCAAATATTTTTGCTACTTTTTAAAATTCACATTAAATGAAAAGATTATTCTAATTTTTGGACCATATAAAAAATTTATCTATTTTTCCAATGTTTTTTAAGATCCAAAAATTAATAAAATAATATCTCAAAAGTTGTTTGAATTGATTTACCTATTCATGAATAATGAGTTTTAGTGTTTTTAATTTGCATGCGTTTATTTTTACTGAATCAGTAACAAGTTTTGTTCGAACAATTCTGATATTATATTTTGAATTTGGGTAGTATTTCAGTGAAACATGGTTATATGGTATTTTAAAGGTATTCCCCCCCCCCCCCAGTCTACTTGGCCTCGTTTTAGTAATGTGCAAAAGTTATCATTGTATTACTTTAACACTAGAAAGACGGATTTAACATCTAACGGAGCTTTATGGAACTTATTGACTTTTCATGATATGACACTATTTGAATACTTGTTTAAACATTTAATGATTCGCCTCATAATAATGTAAATATTGTTCCTTATACGTGGAAAGACGAGAGGGATCACAGGCCCCGATGCTAATTCTCAAATAAAATAAGATTTTTTTTTTATTTCTCCTTATTGTTGTATCTTTAACAAAAAAAATGCTATTCACTCCAGTATAAACTGTAACTTCCTCTTTATGCAGCTTGTTGAATATTCAAAAGCTATAAAAAGTGCAGATTGCTTACCAGCCAAACGGTAGCCGTTGCTCTTAGATAGATAAACTAATTATACCTTTTGGCGAGTAAAGACAGAAAAACTAAAAATACTTACGTACTTACGCCACTTTTTCAACAACGATTTGACTACGGAAAATTTCTAATTGGGCCGTTTTCGTCATTTTGAGCCCAAAAAAAAAAAAAGCCGATGATGAACGTACTGAGGGAAACTATTTTTTTTTCTGTAACAGTTGATTGTACATACTAGAAGTACAGAAAAAAATAAGTCGATACTGGTAGTCCTTCATTATGAAAAAATAGCTTAAACGTAAGGAAAATAGAAAAAACAAATGGATTTTTTCACGCCACAAAAGAGACTTGTGAGGTAGGTTGTAAAAATTTGAAAGTGCTAGGGTAAGTAGTTGTAACATTGCCCTTTAAAACAAACAGAAACTGTCTTGTTTTTCTAGGGCGTAGAATAACTTTTGCACATTACTTAAGAGGCCAAGCAGACTGGATTTGACCTTTAAAAATACCATGTAACAATATTTCATTCAAATTTATATTTGCAAAATATAATTTTAAACAACAAATAGCATTCAATTTTTATTAAATATATTTAGAAAATATATTTTTTTTTACAAAAAACAAATGTTATATTTAAAGGTTCATATCTCTTCTACACCTTAAAAAAAGACAGTTTTTGTTACATTTTAAAGGGTAATGTAACGTCTTTTTATTCTAGCATTTTCAAATTTTTGTCACCTAAGAAACATCCCGTTTTTTGGAAGTGAAAAAGCCCATTTTTAATTTTTTCCTAAGTTTAAGCAATTTTTTCCTCATGATGGATTACTATTAACCTTTTTTTCTGTATTTATAGTATGCATAGCTAACTACAACAGGAAAAAATTATTAGTTTCCTACCGAAAGTTCCTCATCGACTTTTTTTAGTCTCAAAATGATGAAAACAGCACTTTTTCAACATTGATTTGACAACCGAAAATTTCTAATTAGGCTAAACTTAAATCTTTTCTCTTTATGCACAAATAAAAGTTCATTCTTTTACATTAAAGTAAGCCGTGTTTGATCTTCTTGCTTATTAAAAATATCTTATTAGAGCTTATTGAAAAAGGAAAAAAAAAATGTCAAATTTTACTCATCCGAAGAGCAAAAAATTGCTTTATCTCAATAAAATTCCCCCCCCCCCAAAAAAATTAAATCTCAGTTGAGGGATACAGAATATTGGTACATCTTACCTACCAAATTTCATCAAAATCAAAAAGGGTGCGGCACGGCCCATTTGTTGATTTAATAGTCATTACTAGGTGTTAATGACCTAAGCTCATCCTGTATTGATCATGTCTTTTATAAATGTAATTACAGAATAGATAGAGCAGTAACAGCTGCAGTACATAAAACAACAATAACCGATCACTATGCATTACTAGTAAAAATTGATAACAAAAAATTATTAGAAAAACATTTGAAACGTAATCGGAGTAGCGAGCAAATAATTAAAACATGCATCGATTATAGAACTTTTGAACAGGATATTAAAGAAATTAATTTCTCTAGCTTAATAGATGAAAACATGGAGATAAATGAGATTTATAACACTTTTATCAGTAAAATTAAGGAACTCATGGAAAAAAACAAGAAGATAAAAAAAGCTAATAAATTAAAAAAACAATGGATTACACAAGAGTTGGTAAATATGATCAATAAAAAAGAAAAATTATATAATAAAACAAAACAATTTCCTTATAATAAGGAATATAAAAATAATTATAAAGAATACAATAAACAATTAAAGTTGATTAAAAAAGAAAAAGAGGATTTTTTTCATAAAAAATTTGTCCATGCTGGAAAAGATGGAAGAAAACAATGGAATATTATTAAAGATATTACAGGGATTAAGAATAAGAATTCCATCGATGTAGATAATAGCAATGAACTAGTTGAAAAATTTAATGACTTTTTTATAAATTGTTGTGTGGAAATAAACGGCGATAAAGCATCAAACTATGATAATAACATAACACACCAAACAAATTCTATGTATATTTTACCCAATGGAAATAAGTAAGGTTAAAAATATTATTGATAATATGCAAAATGACAAAACACCGGGACATGACGGAATTACAAGTAATGCACTTAAGATAATTGCTAAGTATCATATAGAAATTGTGACAAAAAATCATTAATATTAGTCTACAAAGGGGGGAATTCATAGAAGATCTAAAAAAAAGCAATAATTACACCGATACACAAATCAGGTGCTTAAGATGACTGTAATAATTTCAGACCTATCTCAGTTCTACCAATATTTTCTAAATTATTGGAAAAATGTTATAGCTCTCAGTTGATGAATTTCTTAGAAAAATATGATTTTTTCCATAACGCACAATACGGATTTAGGCAAAACAGAAATACTGAAAAAGCTGTATTAAAATTAGCAGGTGAAATTTATGCGAACATTAACGAAAACTATGAAACTTCAGCAGTATTCTTGGATTTACGTAAAGCATTTGACAGTGTAAGCATAAAGATTTTGATAAAAAAGTTATACAATGTTGCAATAAGAGGAATACCTTACAAATGGATATTATCCTATCTCACGGACAGAAAACAAGCAACAAAACTAAATAACTGTATAAGCAAATATAAAACAACAAAAACCGGAGTCCCTCAGGGATCAATTTTAGGTCCATTACTTTTTTTAATATATATTAATGACATGTCATACATTAAATTATACGGTACAATTACTCTATATGCAGATGATACAGCATTAACATATTCTGCAAAGAGCATTAATGATATAAAAAACCAAATGGAACTTGATTTAACTGCTATAAATAAATGGTTAACTGACAATATGTTATCTCTTAATATAAATAAAACAAAATACATAAAGTTTGATTTAAAAAAGAATGGAATTAATAAAATTGATTTACGCATAAAATATCACGTACCAACATGTGACAGCACAAATAACTGTAACTGCCCTACCATAGAAAGAGTCAAAAATATAAATTATTTAGGTATAACTTTTAGTGAAAATTTAAAATGGAAATGCCATACTGATAAACTTGTGAATGAGTTAAGAGGTAGAATACATTGGCTCTATCTATTGAGAAATATAGTTGGGAAAAAGTTTCTTAGATGTTTATTTTACGCTTGGATTAACTCAATAATTACGTATGGTATTTGTGCATGGGGAGGCGATTATGAAACAAATCTTACCAATTTAAATAGAACTTATGCAAAAATTTTGAAAATAATTTATGGAGCTAAACAAGAACTTAATAAAAACGATACTATTTTACAAAAGTCAGAGAAAATCTATAATATCAGAGAAATATATGCACAGAGAATATTGTATTTTTTGCATAACAACAATAACTGGTTTGAAATTAATGAAAAACAATATAATACTCGAATTTCAGGTAAACAATATAAAGTTATAAAACCAAATAAAACGATTATTAAAAAACAATTCTTTTACTTGGCACCGCGGCTGTTTAATGAACTAACGGAAGATGTTAGGAATGAGAAGAACTTTAAAAAATATAAAAAAGGGGTCAATGAATATATACAAAATAATGACATTGTATCAACAATTAACTTTTAGCTGATAAAATATACTGACTTGCCAACCGGGGGGGATTTTGTATTGTAATTTTTATACTATTGAATGTTTCAATGCGAGTTATTGTGTTTTTTTTTTTTCTCTGGAGTCAAACAGTCCAATAATTGTTCTGTGTAAAATTTTTACTACTTGTGTAAGATTAATTTGTAAATATTTCTGTTAATACATATTTGTGTTTGTACTCCATACTAAATCAATTAAAAAACACTGCGGACAGTGCCTTTGGCGCTCTTTAGTGTTAAATTTAATACTAACTCGTGTTGAACTATAGTCAAGATTTTCTTAATGTTTTGTTATGAAGTTTGTAATTTATGTTTTATAATTTGTACTTTCCTTTTTTTAATTTTGCTTACTGTTATGTATGTGTATTTTGTTTGTTAATAAATTTTATCTTATCTTATCTTATCTTAATAAGGAATGATCCAAAGGTAGACTTGCATCTTGAAGTGCGACATATTTCTTTGGATCTTATAAAAAGAAAAACAAATGAGCTATAACTATTCGCAATGCACGAATGTTTTTATGATGAAACAAACTTAGTTGTTAATTAGAGGGTATCGAACTCGGGTTCCCGTATTCCTTGTTTGTGACCATGTAATTCTCATAGGACACGAGGATACGCTCACGTGAAATTTGTGATCCAGATATTCCTGCGATTGGTTGCTAAGCAGTTTACCATAGGTACCGGATACTACAAAGCATATTCCTTCCCTTCAGCGTCATGTCCAAATTGTGAAAGTGCGGATGATTAGTGTAGATATCTCAGGATAGTTTAACCTGTTACTGTCATGTTGTGCTAGGAACTATGATGACCATATTCAGTAAATTACCGCCCATTAGCCAGGGCTAAAGCAGAAATACATGAAATACACCGCCAGCTCAGTCATTTCCAGCCGAGGACTGCAGTTTCGTGCTTATTATCACTCATCAGACCGGCATAGGAAAGTAACTGAGATGGAGATGGAAAACCTCTTTAGGAAGCCAAGAGGGCCAAACAAACTGGTAGCTAATGTAGAATTAGCACAGACCAGACGAGTGACCGAAGCAATGGTTCGGTTCAGCTCGAAAATTGATGGCAAGGCATGGTATATTCAGTAAATTACCGCCCTGTGCTAATTCTACATTAGCTACCATTTGCTTTGGCCCTCTTGGCTTCCTAAAGAGGTTTTCCACCTCCATCTCAGTTACTTTCCTATGCCGGTCTGATGAGTGATAATAAGCACGAAACTGCAGTCCTCGGCTGGAAATGACTGAGCTGGCGGTGTATTTCATGTATGATGACCATGTCTATTACATTTGATCTTTTGCAAACTAACATCAATATTATGTCGTCAAAATGGACGAATGACATTTCACCTGCGTTTGTTAAAAAAAAAATCCAATCGCTCTGGACATTATGCAAGAGTACAGTAATTTTCGCACTTAATAAATCACGTATTCATTTTTTCTTTTTTTTTTTGAGTCAAAACAGTGTTACTTTGTTTTATTAAATTCAGAAACAATAAATTGGAGAAACAAAACCTTGCAACAACTATCGTTTTCAATTGTGTGCTTTTATAATCTTTAAACACCTCTTTCTCAGACCTATTTTTGTTAAAAAAAAAATGTTTTCAATTCTCTTAAGGTTATTGCTTCTAAAGGAGGTAGTCTTTAAGCTTTTTGGTGATGTATATTTGGCGCAAAAGTTAGTATGCGTTTGAGTGAGAAAAAGCAAAAGTGAAACCTTTTAAAGCACTTTTTTTTTTTTTTACAACCAAGAGGGAATAAAGCATTAAATGTTTTACAAACAAACATATCTTTAATCTGTCCAATTCGTGCTACTATGAACTACGTAATTTTTTTACTCTTTAAGATTTTTGTACTTATTTAAAGTGCTTTCTAGTAAGTTAACCATTTGAAAAAATTTCAAAAATATCACAAGCAAAAAATTTCGTAAAAGTTCAAAATGCACAGGGTTTTTTCTTTTCCCATTTTAGTTAGAAAAAATAAGTTCACTAAATTAACTTTTTATTTCTACAGAAACATTTTTCCATTATAATCAAAAAACGTCAATATTATTTCATTGTATATTTTTAACATTACTGGCTGCAGTAAATAAAAAAAAAATGGTATAACTTTGATATACACCCCCAAAAATTACGCGCCAAATCTGGCATTCCCTACGGACTTTTTAGGGTTGCTGTTCCTTATTTTGGTGTTGCCAGTTTAAGTTTTTTCAGCTTTTAGGTTTTTACTGTTGCCAAATTTAGTATTTTCATGTATTTTGTACCATTTTTTGAGTTTTTTTTAAAGTTTTGTGGCAACGAAGTTTTGTGTCAACAAAAACAAAAAAAGTCGCCAAATTTTCGATTTGGGGGGGGGGGTATATCAAAGTAGTTCCAAAAAAATAAACTAATACAATATAAAAAAGGCTATCATATAGATTCGTATAAACCAAAACATTTTACTATTCCGAACTTGTCCTTGTGATGTGGATTTTTTTCCCATACAGTGGGAGTTCGAATTATAAGGACACGCAGAAAATATTGCACAGTAAGAAAATTATTTCTAAAAATATTAAGTGAAATTTATGTAAAAAATGCCTTTTAATGCTAGAAATCATAGTGGAATGCTGAGTATTTGAAAATACAAAATATAAATGATTTGCCGTGATTAATGAAAAATGTCACTGTTAAAACTGAACAAAATAAGGACAACGAGCATTTTTCCCTGAAAAATCTGTAATCAATATTATCCCCCTTTTTCTCAATCATTTTTATCGGAACGCTGAAGAACATTCCTGGAAATTGTATCCTGGCTTTCTCGATATTGAATACCATTCGTCTGATTTCGGGTGCCAGACCATCTCGCAAAGTTGCCATTAAACTTAGATCGAGCGTTTTGTCTGACCAGTACAGTAATTGCAGGAAATAAGCATCAAGAAAGGATTTTGAGGTTTGAGATTCATGGAAATTAGGCAGTATCCTGCTAGAACAAAGTGCTTAAAATCGTATTTAATGATGTTTTTCTTTTAAAAAAAATCAGTACAACGAAATTACACATCAGAATTAATTTCCTCAACAAAAATGAATTATGTTGCGCATTGTCTGTTGTAATATTGGAATAGTTTCCGTCTGTTGCGAACCTTCCTCAGATCATTACTGAGCCGCCTCCAAATGTACTGTGTTCAATTTTCGGCAGTAGTAAACATTGGCTCTTAACGTTAGAATCACGAAGATAGGTTCATTTATTGTATCCGCGTTACGTGGAAAAATGCAAAACATTCTAGATGAGGTTGAGGGTTGTTTGAAACGGCAACAAAAGTTACGTGATGCTGTCCTAGGGACAATGAGGGTTGAATTATTCTTGGAAATACGGTGAGAAATACTAAAAGTTAATGGGCTGTCAAAAAATTTCCGTAATGTGATGTAATCAATTTTTTGGTATTAAAATGTTTTGCATAGATTGAAAAACTAAAATAAAATCATTAATTGATAATAGATTCAATTTTATTACGAGTGGTAAATAACTAACTGCAGCGTATGATTTCTTTGAAAATACGAAAGGCTCTGGTTAAATTTCGTCGGAAAAGGCATATTTCAAATTAAAATTTAAAAATAAAAAAAGTTTTCCGTGAAGTGCTAATAAAAGTGAGAAAAACATTTAAGAGATTACAGGAATGCACCCCAGTTACAAGATTTTTAAAAAAATTTGAAGGTAGATCGGTCTCTGAGACGTCACCCTCCGCTGATATGTCACACTTTTTCACCTCCCCTGTTACAGGTTAAAGCAACCACTTTGTTTTCTTAAATTCTTCAAGTTTAGTGCCAAACGGCATGACGAAAAAAATGGAATGAGACTTCCCGAATCGCTTACTAAGCGTTTAGATCGTTATATAGTGTAGTGTGCAGAACAAAAAAAAATATATATTTTTCTTTCAAGAACAAACAAATCTTATTGTCCTTATGATTTTGTGCATCTAAAAAAGATGTCAAGGAAGTCCATAAAACAAGGATGTTCAAACTGCCTTCTATGAATGCGAAAATCCCATGTATTTCCAAAATAAGTATGAAAAAAGTTTCTTTTGCCATTGGTTACCACGCATACAATTTGCATAACTTTCCAACCAGATGCAGCTAAGATTTGGGGATTTTTCTTCTGTCCGTATAATTTTGGCTACCTCCGTAGGAGAAGTTCTGACTCAATTTTGGAAATTGAAAGGCGTCATAACCTTTTAGAACTTAAAAATATACGATTTTTTCATCGGGTGGTTTATTTTGGGGGAAAGAGACTGAAGACAACTCCTCCACTTTTCCCCCGAATGGTGACATGACCTTCTCCGTTCGAGGAAACAACAGATTTGCCAGCTTTCAGAATTGTGGAGTTGGAGTCGGGCTAACGTCAATGTACAGATGACGCGAGTCTGAGGCTTGAAAATATATGGGGTTGAACTCATTAGCAAACATAGAATTAAGGGTATTTGAGTCATTTGCAAAAGTATAAATACGTAAGAGTTAGACGATAGTGCTGCTCCCTGGGTGGGATACCAGCATTAATATGACATTGATAATTTAAATAGTTTCTTCAAAAATTAATATTCTAATTTTGATTATGTATGAAAAGAAGTAGAGCTTCAGTAGTTTAAAGATTATGTTTATGTTTTCCAGTTGTCTAGGAGTAAAGCTTTTGAAGGGACGACCGTCATCTTGAAGATCATCAGCGATGAAGTTTTGCTACGATCAGAGCTATAAAGAAAACCCGAATAGCCTCGTTGTATCATCCAGAGAGTGCAGTGTCACCCTTATCAGGGAATTTGAGTTTAGAATAGTCATATTGCAGCAGGTAAACCTCTGGTAATGTAAAAGTCTCACCCAAATAGTTGGGAACTGCGATCTTTTTTCTTTCTTCTTTTGCTTGTAATGTTGTCTGAACTCGGCAACAGGGCAATAAAATGTAAATTGAAGATATCCATTAATTTAAAAAAGCAAAAATAATTAGGATATAAAATATCCAAAAATGTG
Source organism: Uloborus diversus (assembly GCF_026930045.1). Taxonomy (NCBI): domain Eukaryota; kingdom Metazoa; phylum Arthropoda; class Arachnida; order Araneae; family Uloboridae; genus Uloborus; species Uloborus diversus. The sequence continues at coordinate 19,155 of NW_026559220.1, read as the reverse complement.
CAAGAGATTGATTTTGCTCCAATCGCAATGAACGATTTTCATAAGTCGCTTTTAAAAGATTGCATGCTTTAAAGTTCTGATAGTGAAAATGTACTCTGAATGGAAAATTCACTTTTTCACTCAACTTGTTCTATTATCCCTTACTCTGATCTTACTAAAAGTCGTTTGCCGTATCACCTTCTCACGCTTTTAACTTCTATCCACATCCAAAGTACAGGATAAAGTACCGAATGTTTTATCATGCTCTGCTTAGTTTATTTAAAAAAAACTATTTCAGTTATCTTCAAGCACATGATTCGTTTTATTTTGATCTCTATCTCAAGTCCCGCCCCCCTTGTTGTTATAATACTAGCTAACGGCATGAATTGAAAATGGGTTCTATGTTAAAGAAAAAACTATCATTGGAGGGGGGTTGGGGGTTGAACTCCCAAAACTATTGGTTTTAACAGAAATTACCAATCTGTACCCACAATCTCCATAATGTGAATTCTGGCTGCGCTAGTATCTGGTGCAAACTTGAAAAACGTCTGCATCTTCTCAGAGCTACAGAAGACATCGCTTTAATTTTAACTCGCTCTGCTGAACCTATTAATGTATTTAGACTTTTAAAACTATTTTTCTCTCGTGCATCTACATCTCATCTAACTTTTGGCTGCTTCTGGATCTTCTGAATGAGTCAATTCTATTCTAATTTGCTCAATTTTGAAAAAAGTTTCGATCCCCAGTAACAGACACCGAAAATTCTGATGATACCCAGCAACAGATAGGATGAAGACAGGATGGATAAATGGACATAATTCCATATTTCTCTTCAAAACGCACAAAAGTTCTTTATTTTTAAATCCAAAACCTTAATAAATTCAAATGAACATGAAACACCTGCAGACCTCGTGGTGGCAGTTGATAGCCTTCCACCACTGCCTTGTAAATGCCAACTTGATCATAAAATTCATTCTGATAACACCAGATGGTTGCACCGTATTCACGGGTAGCAGCAACATCAGTTTTACCCGCCTAAAGCTTTTATTATTTAAATCCCAACTTACTGCTGTCTGTTGCTGGACCAATGTCTGCTACTGGTGCCGTTATCCTACATACAATCGCCATAATGTAAATTCTGGCTAATCTAGTATCTGGTGCAAAATTGAAAAATATCTGCATCTTCTCAGAGCTACAAACGGTACACGCGCAGAAGTGTGTTAACATTGTGAAGAAAAATTTATGCTGAACTCCCTTTGTCGGAGCAAAACTTTATAAACAACCTGTACATTTACTATACGGAAGGTGAATCAGTGTCATGGTTGGACATAGCTCAGAATTTCAAGTGCGGTAAAACCTCGTTTGTCTGCTCCCCCCCCCCTCCCACCGTTTATCCGGATCGTCCGTTTACTCGGTTCAAAATTCTAGATTTAAAATAATATACGCTTAAAAATTTCAAATTAATATTGCAAAAATATAATTATAAAAACGCCAAATGTTTGCTTTTTATTTTGATTCAGCATACTACTGCCGCGTAGGTCGTAATATAAACTACAGTAATTTAAAGAAATAACTTGGTCTGCTCGAAGAATTAGTCCGACACCACTGCAGCCGAACTGTAAATGATAAAAGTGATTGGGAACCTTTATTTGTAACAAAGCATTATTTTTTACTGCAATGAAAGATAAGCCTTCTCTTTTTAGTATGTGTTTTGCTTTAATAATATTATTCACATTGCCCTCATCATTCAATCTCTCGTTCATCCAGATTGCCTGTGGTCCCAATCCCAATTAGTCTGGATGAATGAGGTTGAGCTGTGCAGGTGTGAATTCAGAAGCAGAACGTGGTTCTTGCTAAATTTCGTTTATACCTTTCACTCACTATGAAGAAACTGTGTTAAAGTACACCCTTGTGCAAATTAAAACACACTCGAAAAATTGAGAAATCTAAGAAACAAAGGTATTTTACTTAAATTTACATAAAATCAATAGTTTTTAGTAAATAATATGATGCTCAGTACTCTTTATTAACATATAGACACGATTTGCCGTGCAATCCACCAATTTTTTCACTAGCATTAATAATATTTGTGTCCTTGTACCAGATATGAATTAGAGCAGTAATTAGCTTCTCCATACTTGAACAGTCGGTATGCAATAGGCAATTACTGCATATAACCCAAAGGTTCTGAATTGGACTGATATCAGGAAAGTTCCCACGCCATTCCAATGTCTTAATTTGGTTCTTGGACATGAATTTCTTGACCATATTGGACGTATCGAAACGGTTGAAAACCTGTTGGAAAATGCTCGGCCCGTTCCATCTGGGTATCGTTTTTTCAACTCTGGTAAAACATTTTTTTTTCCGAAATAGTATATATATATATATATATATATATATATATATATATATTAGGGTGTCCCAAAAAAATGAAAGTCGTTTTTTTTAAACGCATATCCTCTTATTTTTTTCTTTTTATATCAAAACCGTTGTAAAAAAAGTTTCATGCAATTTGAAGCACGGTAACCCGTGCCGACTTGCGCCTAAAGGCCTAAACGTGTAAATAGTACGTGTATTCATAAGCAAGTGAACGCTGGCGACGCGATACTTTGCGAAGCTCAATACAGCTGTAAATAGCGCACAGTAAACAAATGAAAACAGAAAAACATATGTTGGGGGGGGGGGGGCTATCCGTGGCAATTTTCAAACCGTCAAACATGTCAGTACGAATACATTCTGGTCAGTGAGCGCAGTATAGTCCTTCCATAGGGAACGAAACATGGTAGTGGAATTGCAAAGTTTGAAAAAAAAGATATTTTTAATAGGAGTCGTATAACACCAAACTACGGGCTTGAAATTTCCCTCAAACGGACAAGTTCTGTCTGTTTTTTTTTTTTTTTTTTTTTTTTGTAACATTCGAGAAATAAATTTTACCATCAGTAAAAGTGTAAATCTCGCTATTCGGGAATGCATCATCTTTTGGGAAAAGGCACGCATTCCCACCAAATCGTTGCCAAATTGTGGGAATAAACTTAAAAACCTGAATCAAATTTGGAGAGAATAACAAAAAAAAAAAAAAAAAAATGCAAAGAAACTGCAAGAAGTATTCAGGCAGCGCCAACAAGACTTTGAGAGTAATTTAAACAATTTATTCAATATTGCACATGCTGATGCACTTCGCTTAATCAAAATAGAGGAAGTTGAGATTTTCTTGCAACTCCAAAGAGAGCCCGGCCGACGTGGTCACTTTAGGGGGAGTGGATAAAAAACTGGCCGACAAAGAGGAAAAGGCTCGACTTTGAGCTGTCCAAGAGGAAAACAGGCGCATTAAATACGATTCCGCTTCAACATCCTCGGAATTGTATGAACCTGTACAAGAAGATTCCTCTTCGAGCTCTAGTGAAAATATTAATTTAGAAAATTTCCCTGAAACATATAAATCAGTACCTAGAACAAGTTTATCAGAACCTGGAACAAGTATTCCAGAACCTGGAACAAGTATTCCAGAACCTGGAACAAGTATTATCAGAACCTGGAACAAGTATTCCAGAACATGGAACAAGTATTCCAGAACCTGGAACAAGTATTCCAGAACCTGGAACAAGTATTCCAGAACCTGGAACAAGTATTCCAGAACCTGGAGCAAGTATTATCAGAACCTGGAACAAGTAAATATGTAATGAGGAGTGATTTTATTACTCCAAAAACAGTTGCTGCATTGGACAGGTGTCCAAGTATACGAGATTATGTGTTTATTCTTGAAGCTACTATTGATTGCACTTGAGTGTAAAATTGATGAATTTCCAATAAGTAAATCTTCAACTCAAAGAATTCGAACTGAAAAGTGGAAGGAGAACGAGGAAAGAATAAAAATTGGTTTTCAGTACGAGGTACCATCTGTAGTGAATTTACCTTAGGATATGAAAGTGTTGCCTGCTTTGAGTGCTCAAAAATCAAAAGAAGATCGCTTATCTATAGTTATTTTATATGGATGTGACGAACAATTCATTGCTGAGTCTAAACTGGATAATTCCACAGGAAAAGAACAAACAAAGGCTGTTTGAAAGGCAGTTTTAACTTGGAATCTCGAAGACAAATTTAAAACTCTCTGTTGTGATACTACAGCTCCTTTAAGTGGTTCTTGCGCTATTCTTGAGCAAAAATTTGATAGAGAAATGCTTTTCTTTGCTTGCCGCCATCATATATATATGAACTGATCTATCCTACTAAAATACAGTGCTATAGAGAAGCTGCGGAGTTGTTCCGAACTGTACCCTAACTTGAAAAATTTACTTGACTTTTACCGTGTTGAACTTACTAATATTACGGTCAGGGATGACTATCAAGAGTTGATAGAACTGCCTATCATATTTTTAGGTGGAGATACAGAAAATGAATTTAAAATAAGACCACCGGGAGCCATGCACAAAGCTCGATGGATAGCTTAAGCGATTTACTCCATAAACTATTACTATTTAGTTCACAACTAAAATTAGATACGAAGGAAAATGAATCATTGTTTGATGTTTGCTTGTTTGTAGCGACAATATACGTGAAATCATGGCTTCAATGCATTTTGGCAGTCAAAGCACCTAACAAAGATTTGTGCTTTTTGATAAAAGTGTACGAAAATGTGGACCCAATTATCTCAAAAGCTGCTCTACAAAAATTCATCCAGCTTTTATGGTATGGTCAATAATATTTCATTCCTTGATGTAAAAAAGACTGTCTCAATGCTTAAAGCAGTAAACGATGCAGCTGAAAGAGCGGTAAAAATGATGCAGGACTTTCATGGTTTGCTAACAGCTGATGAGGAACAAAAACAATCTGTGTTACGTTGCATTCAAGAGCAGCGGAAGCTCCATCCTGACTGCAAAAAGCAAACATTTAATTAAAAATATGTACAGTAATGTTTCTTGTAGTCCAATATTGTTGTAAATATCTACTTTAAATAAATTGATGCCGCGTGTAGTAAGGAATTATACAGTTAGCAATCTTTCCACTGTGGTCACCGTACAGGATTTCAGGTCCAACTTTGACCTCAAGTCGGCACGGGTTCCCGTTATTTTATTGCAATGAAACTTTTTTATCATGTTTCTGAGGTGAAATGGAAAAAATTTGGAGGGTATGCGTATTCGATTTCACAAATTTTTTTTTCGCCATTATATCTTGGGACACCCTAATATATATATATATTTATTCTGCCCAGAACGCATTATACCCTCTACAAGCTGCAAAGAACCAACTCCATTGTTACCAAAACATCGTCTTTTGAGAGAGTTTTACAAATTGGGGTCATTCTATACAGATTCAACGGATGAGTGCGCTCGACAATTTTCAATTTTTTTGAAACTTATACCCCAAAAAGATGCATATGAATGATGTTTAAAACCACTTTTACTTTTTTTCTAACCTTAACCCTTAATTTTTTAGAGGTCATCAAAAGTCCTTTTCGTAGTCAAAAATGCGTCTTTTAGACCTTTGCATTTTGGCCAAAATCTATTTGAATTACATTTATGGCAGTTAATTTTACGCTTTGATGTTAAAGTGCATAAGATGATAGTCTTACCTGCTGAGTTACGTGGCTGTAACTTAATAGTTAAAATAATGGCAACAGGTTAAAGTTCAAGGTCAAATGTAAAAATTTTACTCATTTCAAAGGGGAATAAATCGCGTAGGGGACGGAAACACAAAAGGAAATACGGCAAAAACTAATCACTGGATCTATGCTAATAAGAATATGTAACTGTTTCTGTGTGTTTTTTCACCCTTTACAGATTACAGCTTCTCAAAAATCGGAAAAAATGACAAATGACGTTTTTAGACCCCTGTAAACCAAAAGGGGATGGAATTAAAAATAAAATTTTTTTACCAATTAAATATTCAATTCAAGTACTAAACATTTTCGATGTATTGTTTTGTGTATTTCGTTTGTAAAAAAGATACAGATCTTTGAAATTGAGCACTTTTACTAGTTAATTCACAGACTAAAACAGAAAAAAAGTGAAAACCTGATTGCACCTTCTTAAATTACATATATTGTCCTCTATATAATATATTGTACTGAAGAAACATATTTTAAGTATAAAAATAATTATTTTAATTTGATAACTTAGAAATATTTGGACATGAATGAGTAGTTCAGATTTGATTTGACAGCTTAAGTAGTTAACTTATAGACTAGACTGGTAATCTACACACACAAAGTTTTAATACATACAAACATACGCTCTGTACATTGACAGATCCAAATTGCCTTAAACATATGCAAAAACATTATATATACAAAATTTAAATTTTAAAAAGGGCATTTTTTATTTTTTGTTTGAGTGTAGTTTTGAAAAAATGAACTCATCTAGTAGACCTATAGTTGTAATGGTGACTCGAGAGTATGACGTTTTGGAATGCATTACCAATGCACATTCATAATTTGATACTTTGAAACTGAACCAGGACCAAGACAATGACAGGGGTTCTAAATTTAGTGATCAATACAAGCTATGTAATAACCTCTTGACAATAATGGGAATCTTCTTTGGATAGTATTTTTAGTAACACACTATTCTTCATACCTATTGCTAGGGGACAGTAATATTACTGTGATAATATTTAAATAGGGTGGCATAAAGCAGTGATTAGATGTTGTATAGGGAAGTTTATTTGTACAGTCAAACCTTTCTTGCAGCATTTTTTCAGCTAGTTTAATGTATGGAGAGATCACAAGAATGCATACAATGTTTAGTAGCAAAAATGCAGAAGGTATACATTTCTGTAGGAATTAAAATGTGACTTCTAGTAGTTCTCCTTGCAAGCTAGTCTTAGTAGCATCAATTCTTTACACGGTTCCTCTGATTCCCTTACATTGTCCATTACCATGTGATATTGCATAGAAATGCCATTCAGCTCTCAAGTTGACATCCGTTTCGTGATTACATAAATTAACAAAGTTCTTTCTATTTTTGTTGTGTATTTGAGTAAAGTATATGCCACATACTGTGTCACCATCAGAATTATAGTACTACTATGTGAGTACATTTTCTTAAATCTACACTGACGCAAGAAATGAAAAACGTACTGTTTTTTCCTTTCAACTATGTAGATAATGTTTTTGAATGTGTTTAGGCAAGTTACATAAGTTAATGTACAGTTGCATAAGTTAATGAATATGTTTGCATGCATTGAAAATTTGTGTGTGTGTGTGTAGATTATCAGTCTATAAATTAACTATTTAAGCTGTAAATCAAGTATAAACTACTCATTTATGTTCAAATATTTCTAAGTTATCAAATTAAAATATTTTTTTAATGCTTACAATATGTTTTTTTAGTATAATATATTACATAGAGCACAATTTACGTAGTTTAAGAAGGTGCAACGAAGTTTTCACTTTTTATTTCTGTTTTAGTGTGTGAATTAACTAGTAAAAGTGCTCAATTTCGAAGACCTGTATCTTTTTTACAAACCAAATACGCAAAACAATACATAGAACATGTATAGTACTTGAATAGAATATTTAATTGGCCAAGAAATTTTATTTTTAATTTCATCCCCTTTTGGTTTACAGGGGTCTAAAAACGTCATTTTTCCGATTTTTGAAAAACTGTAATCTGTAAAGGGTGAAAAAACACACAGTAACAGTTACATATTCTTATTAGCATAGTTCCAGTGATTCGTTTTTGCCGTATTTCCTTTTGTGTTTCGCCCCTTACGCGAGTTATTCCCTTTTGAAATGAGTAGAATTTTTACATTTGACCTTGAACTTAAACCTATTGCCATTATTTTAACTATTACGTTACAGCCATGTAACTCAGCATGTAAGACTATCATCTTATGCACTTTAACATCAAAGCGTAAAATTAACTGCCATAAATGTAATTCAAACAGATTTTGCCCAAAATGCAAAGGTCTAAAAGTCCCATTTTTGACTACAAAAATGACTTTTGATGACCTCCTAAAAAATCAAGGGTTAAGGTTAGAAAAAAAGTAAAAGTGGTTTTAAACATCATTCATATGCATCTTTTTGACATACTACTAATGTCAAAACAGAAATACTATGGTTTATGTACGGTATTTTACTTTTTTAGTTAACGTAAAAATAAAACTAAAACCAGAGAACCAGAGTGCGAAAAATGCAAAACATTTATTTATCTGTCTCAGGAAGGATCTCCTCATGTTACAGGACGCTGAAAACTTTTTATCAGTTTTTGGAAAATGGTTCGTTTCAGTACGTGATATTGGAGTTGTATTTGAATGCTAGTGAACAAATTTTATTGTTTTTTTTAAAGCACTCTAATACAAAGAGTAATGAAACTCATCGAAACTCGGTATAAGAATAAAACAACATTTAAACAAAATGAAGTTAAACGGTTTTGAGAACTAATCACTATTGATGACCTTTTCTTCCGTTGAATGTGACTGCTGTATCTCAAAAGGTAATGCAAGGACTCGCATAAATTTTAATGTACAACTTGACTCTTAATAGGAACTTGTGCTTATTGTATACTGGTTTCAAACGCTCCAAAGGAAGTAGGGCTATTCGGTTTTCTCTTTAAGTATCTCTTGGACAGTCGGACATTTCTTATTTGTTAAGTGTGGATCCCGTGTAACAAAAAATAAACTGTTAAAGATAATGCAGGGATTCAAACGAAATTTGGTATTCTAATGAACCTGAATGAGATCTGGAGTTGATTACGTTCATAGCTCGAAGAGCGTAATAGAACATTCATGATAGAAGTAGAAAGTTCTTCGTTTTAAGCATGACGGCTAATTAAGGAAGTTCTCCGAAGAATCGGTTGAAAACTGGTAATGGTGAATACTCATCGAGGCTAGTTGTGACTTTAATTTGAATTAAGAAAATACTTTGATATTCGTTAGTAAGATAAACGTCTAACTGAATGTCTTAACTGTGTCTTGTCTAGGCTGGTACTATATGTTTCATTTAGAAATTATTATTATTTTGCACATATTATTTGCGTTTAAGAACCTAATAATGTGTAAATATGTATCGAAAGTTCGAAAATTTCTTCGATACTGGTAATTTTCTTAAATCCGGCAATTCCTTAAATGTGTCACAATAAAATTTTTTGTTGATGTATATGCATTTACAAACTTTTTAATTTTTATCATTTTATTTCAGCCATGAAATTCCCAAGCTATCAAAATGAGAGCCGAGCTCTCAGTGGCCTCATCAGTGAAAGAAAAACATGGGATCATTTAAGTTTTTTGATTGGTAAGTCTCTAAAACCGTTTTGTCCGATTGATTAGGATACTGCAATAAGTCAGTTTCAAAAGTATTGTATTCCATTACTGCGCTTGTTTAAAACATAGGGTCGCAATGAATAGGACATATAAATTTTCTTTTATTTCTGCACTTTTTTTCTAGGTTTCTTTATTCAAATACTCAGGACAATTTCGATTGAAATTTCAAATTACAAAAAAAAAAAAAAAAGTAGAGGAATGTGGGTCAAAGTGAAATAGATAAGATGACTGAATTTTCTGAAAATGAAAAAATTGGAAATTTATTTTGAAACGTACAGTACGTAACGAAAGATCATTCTATTTTACAATAAAACTTATATTGAAAAAGTATTGTTTATTTTTGGCAGTAAATTTTCGCCTTCAAAAAAAAAAAAAACAAGAAAAAAAAATGGAAAATTTTCACTTTATTTTTTTATGGGGCAAAGTGAAAAATGAGATTTTACAAATGAAATATTTTTTATTGAATTATAAAAAAATATTTTTGATCAAATGAATCGATAAATAAAAGTTTTTATGAGTAAATGAAAAGATACTGAAAGAATAAAATGAAAATTAAATTGGTAAATTAATTACTATGTGAAGACAAATAAATGAACAAGTAAAAGAGTGAATGGATAAGAGCATAAGTGAATGGATGAATAAATAAGTGAAAACCAATCTAGGAAGGTAAATGAATGAGTTAATAAATGGATACCTAGGTGATTTCGTAAATGAATGAGCGAGTAAACAATTTCACTTTGCCGCATCCACTTTGCCCAGCATGTACTTGACTGATAGAAACAAAATATTTAAAATACAGATAAGCTTAATGTTAACCAAAAAAAAATATTTCACACAGTGTTAGGAGGCCTCAATTAATATTTCAAGTGTTAAAAACAAGAACATTATTATTTTTAAATTAAAAAATAATTTTTGCCTTGCAGCAAAATATTACAAAGTATCAATTTTTGAAAATTACCTGTATTATGATATGCTTATATCTTCGGTGGTATTTTTTTACTGACTGGAATAGATTACATGTGCTACGATATAGTTAAAGTATTACCAGATAGGTGGCGCAAAAAGCAGAGTAAATATTTCACCATTTAACTTTACCCCACGATTTCACTTTGACCCACATTCCCCTACATATAAAACTCAATGATACTTACATATAATGAGCAATAATTGAAGACTCTCCCTCCCATTCAATCCTGCCAACGGGATTGAGCGCTGCCGTGGGAAAGCAAAAGACAACATCTGAAGTAATTACGAGTCTTTGAAACATTTGAAGAAACGCGTTTAGGATATCTCACTAACCAGGTTGTCTGCATATTGCATGTATAAAAGAGAAGTTACGGAGTAATTAGAAACACATTTTTCAATGCAGAGGAATGAACTTATAGTAAAAACATATGTCCACAAAAGGATCTTTTTGCTAAAAAAAATTTAAAATAATTTTGATTTTCAATGTTTTTTTGTACTTCAGAGTCATTACTCAGAAAATCCTGCCAACAGTTTTTCAAGATTCACATCTTGATGGTGTAGAAATGGAAAACAATGTAAAAAAAACACAAATTATACTGGTAAACAAAGCTTCTGTCCCATGAATTTTATAGTGTTTCTAGAGCGATTTTGAACGCTGATTTCAAATATTCAATCAGAATTTTTACATCATCCACAGTTTTCGTGTAATCATAGGTTTTGAGTGATTTTTTTCCCGCGTTTTGCTAGATCATGTAATGATAAAAACTTATAATTAACAATTAAAATTTAGTCATTAATACTAGAAATGGAGATATAGATAGTCAGGTTTGCTAGTAGTGCATACTGCAGTGGTAGTATGGTGGTCAGTGTTAATAGCACCCGATTTCGTGATAAAAGCTACCTCAATGGAATCATTTTTTGTGTTTTTACAGTTGAATGCAAACATGATGAAGTTACAGATTTTTACTCTAAGGAAAATGCTTTAGTACACTGTAATAGTATTGACTCTATAATGTATATGTTCGCATTTTAACATGAAACAGATGGACTTGATATTAACTCATTTGTAACTACTTTAAAAGCTATACTATTGACTAATTGAAACACGTTGCCTTTGGTTGTACTAACATATTCAGTCAAAATAAAGGAAACATATGGATATTTGTAAGTTTTTTTTAATAAAATTTTTGTACAACATATATCACGGGACAATTATTTCTGGCCAAAAATTGAATTAAAGAAATCTCATGAACTGCTTGGTTTTAACACAAAGCTGTTTTCTCCCTTGCAAAAGGAAAGCAACGGCAATTAGAATTTAAAGAAAGAAAAAAGACTGGACATGTTATTCCACAGGCATTTTATATTAAATTAGGCCTATGAAAACTTTGTAAAGACTTTGTCAAACTTATGCTAAATTTGAATACTTAGAACTAGAATTTCTATATAGTTTACTAGTGTAAAGCAAAATAAAAATCTTTGGAGGACCACCCATTGTCCAAGTTAACAAATTCTTGCGGATTAAGGCTGGACACTCCAAAGGAATGTTTCTGATGTCAAATACAGAAAGAAATAAACAATAGCTCAGTTTTTGATTATCGTTTTTGAATTAATAATACATGTGAATACGCGCACTTCTTTCAAGCCTCAGTCTAGGGTAACAGAAAATGTGTGGGTGATGGAGAAAAATCGTTTGCATATTTGAATTCAGCGCATCATTTTACACTAAGAACAAGTATTTTTCTCGTGAGACAAAAAAAAAAGTAATTTTTATAGACTAGTGTTATTAAGAAAATAAATTATATAGCTATGTCAAAGCTGTTGGTACTTCGTTGTCTCTTGTCCTGCATTTCTATTGGTTAACTTCTCTTCTTACTCAATTGGTATTTATACTATTCTCCACGTGACTGCGGTTGTGTTTTCTCTCGCCTCTTTTATTTGTTGAGCAGTTTTGCATTGATGAAGAGGCTCCATTTCAGCCTTGAAATAGCTATATATTTAGTTTCTTGATAACTTACGCTTTATTTACACAGTTTTTCTCATTTCAATTATGCATACTTTAGTCATATTTTCTAATTTTGCACTTTTGGTTTGTTGAAAAACTATTGATTTGAAATAAGATTGAGGGTGAATTTATTATTTCATACTCTTAGTTTGAATAATGGTAAAACACTGTTTTAACGTGTGTATGAAATTGGTTTTGTTGTCTTCATAAAAATATAAGTACTGCAATAGCTTATCTATCTGGCAGTTAAGTAACCATGTTTTTTACCACTTTTGTTTTCATTTTACATACCTTCCTTCCCCCAAAAATTAGTCATATGCTTAAATGGGTGATTCTCCAAAAACCTGCTATTTTTTTATTAACTAATTCTTTGAAAATAAAAAGGATTTATTTGTACTGTTGTGCCTCTTACCTTCTGGCCCTATGTGATACTATGTGGTGCATAGGGAGTTTCTTTTTGTGTCTAATAAAAAAAGAGGAGCTTATTAAAAAAAAAAGTAAAAGGAACTCACTTGAACTATACATACTAAAGAGGGTACTAAGAGAAAGATATTTTTGTTTACACATCACATTTCTCTTACTCAAAGCCCAGAATTATATTTAATGTTTTAAATATTTTACTAACTCTTAATTAAACTATGCATCACAAGTGTCATTAAGAAATAAACTTTATGTACAAAGCAGAAATGTTGTCCATGAGAATAGACAAATGGTGCTGAAAGCTTCAGCTCCATGCTTTAAAAACTTATAAAGAGCACCGAACCAATAAGATCCACAAAATACTTGACGAACCCAACAAAATGGCGTTAATAAACAGTGTTGTCATACAGTAGATTTAAAATACCTCCTTTTTTACCTATAACTAGTAAACACAGTCGTAGGCCCAGAGAGTAACATGAAAACCTTAAGACGTACTTTAAATTAATGTAGTACATTGATTTGTTTTGTTTTTAAATATGTAGATGAAAACAATTATATTGTTCCGTTAAGTAACATGTTTTACCTTACAGTCTATTTTCGATAGCTTATAGCTAGAATATCTGGAAGCATTGGTTGAGTTAAAAACTCTAGAGAAGGTTGGGGAACTTCCCATAACTTGAACTACCATTTACTCGGGCCGTGGTGAACTGATGGGTAAGGCGTCCGGCTCGTAACTGGAGGGTTCCAGGATCGATGCCAGAAGGTCAAAGATCCTCCATGTTCGCTGAGGATGACCGGGGGAACGCGAAATATGCCGTGGTCATAAATTCGTCCAAGTGAATCAATGATTTTGGGGGTGCTGCACCAGGAGATTTTCGGCTTCTGGGTTTGGTTCTAAATTATCAAAGTGTTGGTAAATGGTGTTTACATCTATAGTATGCTGACTGAGCCTAACGGACTTCCACCTTAATGGTGCTTTATAAACAGATGCCGTACTCTGCCTTAAATCAAGTAGCATCGGTACACAAGCTCGAATACTCGAGTGGTTTAATCAACAACAAACTTTAACTTAAAGTTTTAAAGCCATGTCACACGTAACGAAATTCGCTCAACCTACCCATTAAACTTCAAGCTTTCATCCAACTTTCGCTTGAAGAAGTTGAACAAGGTTTCCATGCTCTCAAACGAAGGGTTGATCCTAAACGTGGCTTCTGTCTACCATTTTAGGCGACTTAGCACAATGTACTCTGAGCGATGTTCTTTGGATTTAATGGGATTGTTTTTCTCAATTTATTTCAAAGCTGTAAATAAATTTCAGTTTTGAAAGTTGCAATCTTTCGAAATTATGAAAAAGTGATTCATAAACATGTTGATTTTACTAGCTCAATACAGCGATAACAGCCCTTTTACCTAATAACAATGAGTAAAAGCAGGCCTGGATCTGCAAGTTTTGATCCCCCCTTCCCCGATAAGAATTGAATAAAAACATGGAAGCTTTTCTTCACTATTTTTTTTAAATTCAATATTATTTGTTTATGTTTTAAACGGCTATTTTAACTATCAGACAGTTTTTTTTTTTTTTTTTACTTATTTTGTTTTTGAGGGAGTTTGAAATTCTTAACTCCTGATTTTTTTTTTCCTCTCATTTTACGTATAAGTTCATTACAAAATCAAAGGACCATAAGAAACTTTTTACAATAACAAATTTTGTTTTATCCATCTTTCTGGGTCCAATAGCAAGTTTTGTTTTTGCAAATGTTGGTAACTCTTATGTAACTATTACGTTTTTTTACACTTTGATTAGTCTTGCTGCTTTTCATAATGTATTTAAAGGTTTTTTTTAATAATTTTATTTGAAACTAACATTTTCGTGGCTCATGTTAAGGTAATTCTATGTATTTATTTCACATTTGCTGATTTTCCCAAATAAAATCTTTTAATTATCCTGATACTTTACAGAAATTCCCAAATGTGTTTGCAACGTTGAAGGTTTAAGTGTATTCGTTTATCTAAAAAGTTTTCCAATTTCTTGGGTCGTTGTCCTGACCCCCAACTGCGGGCATGTAGATCTGGACCTGAGTAAGAGTCGTTATTTATAAATAACTTGTCTAATTATGTAAAAGCTGTGATTTTTAAACCAGTAAACTTGTCTACCACTTTAAAATATGTTACAAAATTTAATAACAGCAATTATAAATCAAGTAAATGGACATTTCTGAGTTATTACTTTTAAACACTTATCTGCTCTTATCAAAACCTGACTAAAAAATTTGTATTTACTATGAAATTGCTACAACAAATGATTCTCAGTTTAAAGTATTGTGATTTCATACACTAGAGGAAAATTTTCGACTATTTTGGATTTAAAAAATATATATGTTTAGTAAAAAATCCCAAACAGAATGATGATTCAACAAGCTGCTTGTCTGTAGAATGAGAGAGATGAATAAAAGAGCTACTATTAGTATAGGATAACAAGTATTGGAAATAGCAGTATATTGAATAGTAACAATAATAATGACTATTTATTCCTTAAATGTTTTAAAGCTGAAAGTGAAAGGCAATGTCTACATTTGTCTAGTTTAATTTTCAAACTTTAATAAAATTTGCATCTTTAGTCAACATTTACATTATTCCCACTCTAAATCTTTTCTCCTCAAACCATGCAGTGATAAAATACTAATTTCAAATCCTTTTGTACACCATGTCTATTTCTAAGTTTGGAATGGATCAATTGAAAACTGGAGAATATCCTCTCCATTGATGCTGAACATGGGTATATTGTTTTGTCTAAAACTTTCCCATCATACTTTTGCTGAGACATCCTGAATTGAGAGATAACCGCTACAAAAGCTATTAGAGTTGGGATTTAAGTTTTTGACACTTATGTCTTTGGTTGTACCAAGCAACTATTAGTTCCTCTATAAACAGAGAATATTTATATTAGAGAAAAAATTAATAACATAAAAAAAGTAAATATCACCATTAGAAGTATTTAGATACTATTATACTTAACTATTGAGTTCTGATCAACTTAGTTTCATTTTTACTCAAAAGAAAAGAGACATTGCATAAATCCTTTCAAAGAAAGCCTTTTTGATTGATAAAACTAATTGTATCTAATTGTTACAAATGAATTAAGTTATTAAAAAGTTTAAAACAAAACTACTTTGAAAACAAGCTGTAACAGTTATCCATACAGTGTAACAAATTTACAAGAAAATTTATCAATTAATTTTAATCAAACTTATTAATTGAACTATTAATTTTAATGATATAATGTGAAATAATTTTTCAGCATCAGGAAACCATATGTGTTAATAAAAACTATCAATGTCAGTATTGGAGTTTTTAACAGATCATGTCAAAAACAGGTTTTTTTTTTTTTTTTTTGTCAAAAACCCAATCTGGTCTAAGTATTATTATTTTGCTATTGAATGTACACCAAGTTTAGTTGTTAAAATAGAAATCTTTTTAGCAATGCACAAAAAGTGGAATAACAAAATTTTCTACTTTTATATATACATGCTACTGTTTTTATATGAAACCTCTGTACTTGACCTATTCTATTTTATCTTTCCAACACATGCACATAAAATTTATTACTTTAAAAAAAAAATCAAAACTTAAATTTTTAAATAGTGAAGAGTATAAAGTACTTATTGCATAGTTTACAAGTTACATAGAACGCAAGAATACCAACTTTTCTACTGATTTAGGCAGGTTTGTACTACTTTTCATAGTTTGAAAAATTGGACTTAAAATGGTTCTATTGATTTAATTGAGTCATGCAGGTACATTCAATTAAGTAAGAAATTGTGAGCTGTTTTACTTTTGTTCTCTGAGAAGAACAATGCTTCATAGATGTTTTTACAAAGCATACTGAAGGAACATTATCTCTTATAATATATACCAAGAAAGAAAAAAAAATTAAAAAATAGTTCATTTTTTTCTAGTATTCTTTAGAGAAACTGACACATAAAATTTATACATAAACTTTATTTACAATAAATTCCATACACACACACACTCATATGTATTAATACATAATTTCAATTACATTTCAAAGTTCAACAATAATTAACTTCGCCCTGGAACAAACAGTTTTTGACTGCAACCTCTATAACTGCATCTGTAAACAATAACTTGAAATTCTTTCTCACATAATCTAAAATTATGAAAACAAATTAGACAAGTATATATAACATGAATATTATACAGGGAGGAGGACAGGCAAAGTACCCCTAGCTTTTATGAAATGTAAAATCAATGTATTTCCGTAAAGTATAGGCATGGTGTGTGTGCTGGGTTTAAACAATAAACATGTCATACCAGACAGCCCGATTATCATATCCAGAGACTACAGTTTCGTTTTTATTGGAATTCATCAATCCGGAAGAGCGAATAACCGAGCTGGAGGCAAATGTCATCTCAGCGATAACATCTGCCTCCAGCCTCTGAATGTGATAACCGGGTGTCTGGTATTTTATATGCAGAAGAAGAACTTAAGTAAAAGATGATAAATTGTAGCAAAAAAAAAAAATAAATAAAAAGTGTTGTTATTATTAACAATTGATTTATGATGTGTATATACTTAAATGTTTAGGACAAAGGAGCTAAACATTTATTTCATTTATTCATTTGTTTATTTTTTGTGCATAATTATATTGCATGAATTTAATTTATTAAAGAAGATGAACTTTTGTTGCTATTAAATGTTTGGAAAGTGGAGCTTATCTATGAATTAATATTTAACTTTGTGTATGCGTAATGCAATATTTGGCCAACTTTGATGCACTATAATTCTGACACCAGTTGAATCTCGGTCACCAAATTGTAATCATAGGTTCATATAATAAAAAGTGCTACCTGCTACTTGTATCAATTTCATTGTTTTTCACTCGGTCCCACTTGAAATAATTTTGCTTTAAAACTTTGCGAAAATGCAATATTTGGCCAACTTTAATGCTCTATAACTCTAGTAATAGTTGAGTCTCAGTCATCAAATTGTAATCATATTTTCATGTCAAAAAAGGTGTTACCGGTATCAATTTCATAATTTTTTCACTAGTCCCTTTTGAGATATTTTACTTTAAACTTAGTCAAAATTCGATTTTTTCCATTTTTGAAAAAGTTTGCAAAAAAAAAAAAAAGGACAAAGTTCTTAAGTTTAAAATTCCAACAACAAGTAGTCCTATATTATATCTACACAAGAAAAAAAATATAGCTGAGACTCTCCTCCTTTTTACTAATTTTTTTGCCACTGAAACTCGTAATTTTATGCTAATTTTCAGTTTTGTAATTGTTATTTTTTTTTCTTCACACTTTCTCACCATTTAAATAATATTTTGCAAACAAAATCGTATCTGGGGCATCCTTCTGGTGATGTAGGATTTTGTTTTGTCCCGATAACTGTAAAATTGACCGAGTTAGATTGCATTTACGTAAAACTTGTTTTTGGTCCAAAAAACGGCAACTAAGCAAACTTTAAATGGTGGGTTAAAAAAAGTATGAGCTTAAAAAATTTTCTTTTAACACTTTTGAACTCACCTAGTAGTGAGAATTAACTAGCAAAAAAATTAGGAAAATCAAAAATGTCGAGCAACATGGCCTGGGTGATTTCTACGGATTGATCCATTACCGTTGCTCTTGCTTCAGATTGTTTATAAACATTCATTGATTTGGCAAGATTGCACACTACAAGATTGGCGAATTTGGCAAGGAAATTCTTACGATGACTTTGAACTAGAAATTGACCTTTTAACACAATAATAAGGTAGAGATTTATAAAATGTTACGTTTTATATTTGTTTTTGACGAAAATTATAGTAATAATAACTCACCTGAAGTTATTCTAGCAGTTTATTTCCATTCCTTGCACACGCTGTTGATGTTGTTACAGGCGGCCATGCTGTATTTTGACGTAACAGGTCAAAGGATTGCTTCCTCCTGATTGGCTGAAAGTTGAGGATGATCCAACTTTTTTGCCGAGAAGATAAAAAGTTGATTGGAATACATTCCACCTCGGAAAGCATAGCACACGGAGATTTTCCGGTCGGAATTCGCTCTCGCGGTTGAGTCGAACCGAAGTTGATCGTCAGGTTGAACGAAATTTCGCTACGTGTGACAAGGCCTTAACCGTTAAATTTGCAGTAATTTTACGTTCTGAGTGTTTTGCAGTTATGTTACAAGTAACGAACTTGTCCTATTACACTATCTATCGTGTGCACATAATGTTTGGGCATTTCGTTTTACCTTCAGAAAACTCTGGTGTGAGCACATTTATGCTTTTCGTTTAACATGACGCAATGTCAGTGTGCATACATTAGTTTCTGCCGTTTTTATTGTTTTGAATTTCTTCCGGTACCATAAGAACGTTTTCTGTATATGCAAACATTAGAAGTAGGTAATGCGATGTCCTCTTAATTTCTATAGGACAGGTTTGATTTTATAATCTGAGAGATGCTCATTACAACTATTTAGACATGAAAAAAAAAATTGAATTTTGACATTATGAATTCAAATTAAGT